>NW_027551559.1:2625860-2645509 GCF_008692635.1 Crocuta crocuta
TATCTTATTTATTACTGATATATAAATTAATATAATTTACTACAATTTAGAATATACTGTGTGCGTATATGTGTGTGTCTATATATATATATATCTATGTATCACAAAATTATTTCCTAAGAAGTGCAAATATGATAGTCTGAAATTTGATGTTTATTTTTATATCACCTCTTTAATATTGATTTTACATGTTTACCTATAGCAGAATTAACTTAGAAAGATACATGTGACTGTAATTCGAATTTATAACTGTTAATTCATAAAATAATGTACTGATAAAATGAGGGTGCAAATGATGTGAAATATATGTAAGGGGCTCATCCAATTCCTGACATGCTGCCTGGGTCATAGCTGTAATATTTGTTTTAACTAGAACAGGCTAGGATGGTTTGATTCTTAAGAAAACTGTTGTACATTGTGCCACTGATCAACATTTTTGTTGCTGTTGTTAACATTTCAGATGGTCAGAGTATGGAAAGAATGAGAGGGTTAAGTAGTATTTCTACCAAATGATATGTATTATCTCTGAACTCCACAATCTGTGAGGGGTGTGGGTGTGTGTATATGTATATGTATAAATATATGTGTATCTATGTGTGTATATGTATATATGTGTATATATAAATATATGTGTATGTGTGTGTATATGTATATGTGTATATATACATATGTATACATGTGTGTGCACGTGCACGTATACACACACGCATATGTGATATACACATACACACATATACACACACATACATATGTATGGTCAATGCGGTATTGTGATGAGGCTTCCTAGAAACAATTAGCAGCATACTGTGAGCAAGGTGTTAAAGAGAGAAGTAACTAAATACTTCTTCCTTTTTTAATCTAACCATGACCCAACCTAACATGAGGCTGTGTATCATGTTATTAATCCTGGCAAATGCGAGTGAAAGCACATATCTTTGTGGAAACTTTAATGGGTTGATTCTGGGTGCTTCTCCTTGACCCCATTATATATGTATAGTAATATCTGTGTAGTAAAAAATTCTTAGTTCAGAAATATATTTAGTCCCAAGGGTGTTATATGAGGGACTTGTTGAACTGTAATCGGTGGAGAGCACGCTTTAACCTTTTTCAAATAATATGAAATGAACATCAAAACCCAAGTGCGTGGTGTGGTCAAATATGAATGGGTTAAAGAAAACCTGATAGTAGAGAAGGGCAGAGAAAAAGATAATGGTACAAGGTAGGTGGTAAAAGGGCTAAAGGTGTGCAAAGCAAAAGAGAAAAGTCTTTTAGCAGACTTAGAAGGAGATATATTAGTCAACTTTTTGCAGTCTATTCCTGTAATTATTTAAGTTCCACTGACATCCGTTTTCCCATCCACAAAATGGGGGCAGTCACATCTCCTCTACCAGTCTGTGTTGTCTGCGTGTGCCCAGGGATAGAAACTTTTGTCTGGGATAATAAATTAGTGGTTCTGTGCCCCACCCCCCCTTTCTGGATGCTTCTCCCATATTATATATGTATAGTAATGTTTTTCTAGTCAAAAATTTGTAGTTCAGGAATACATCTAGTCCCAATTTACAGTGTCCATTAGCATACTCATGGTTCTGAGAATCCCATGATGAAGGGATTCTTGTTCACCTTTGACCCAGTATGTACCAGAATTATTTCGCCTAGAACACTGTGGAAATACTGCTCCCTAGCTGACATTTTGGGAAATGGCTTGCAATCTGAAGCACACCCAGGAACTAAGGTCGAGTCACATTTTATTCATATTCATATTAATGTGCTTCTGATCTAAAAAAAAAAAAACAAAAACAAAAAAACCCTAGCATAATATATGCATAATAGCTGCACAATGCATGTTTGTTGAGTGATCACTTGACAATTATTCTTAACAAAGCACACATTTCAAATGTAAACATACTTCATAAATGCTGAATGACTGATTGATGAGCTAAGAAATGGCAGCATAGATGGCAAAAGATGAATCAAGTTTAGGGATGATGATATCAAGCACCCCGTGGGTGTTAGATGAGATGAGAATAAATTGCCACCAGGGATCCAGCTACTGAGAAATGCCCAGAATGTCTCTGCAGGAGTGAGAAATAATGAAGATGGTGTCACTAGAGGTAAATGAAGGGTCATATTTGACAGACCTTCTTGAACTTGGAAATAAATGTTGGAGGCAAGTAGAGAGAAGAATCAAAGCTAACACCACAGGCTTTAGCCTGGGTGACAAGAAGAATGTAATGTTATAAACCAGGAGAGGGAAGCTAGAAATAGGAGCATTTGTTATGAACATGATTTTAGTAACCCTTTGGTTATCCATGGAGGTAGTAGATGATTGGAAATATATTCCTGGGATTTTATAGGAAATTTGGGAATCAGAAGGCTGATACACATTAATATGCTTGATGATGCTTTGGGAATAGACAAATAATGGAAGAAAACGCATGAAGAGGAATCAGTCCTTGTAGGCAGAACCCAGGAGAATGCCTGTGTGTAAAGGGGGGCAAGGAGGATAAGAAGATTGGCATAAAGAAATAGCCTAGAGGCAGAAATTAGGATAGTATTAACATCAAGGCCAAGGTATGTGAACTGTGTCAAGAAGGATGAATTGTCAACAGTCATGTACTGCAGATATGAAATTAAATGTCTCAGGAAGATGTGTCCCAAGCCACACTTGGGAATTAGAAAACCATTGGTCATGTTCAACAAAGCGTTCCTGTGGAGTGGCAGTGATAGAAACTTTTTGCAGTGGCCTAGGATAGGGATGGACGAGAGGAATAGAGGGACTAGTTTGAGATGCTTGGCAAAAGCCGTAGTGGAATTGTTTTGACACAAAAAAACCACACACACATACAACCTACTGTTACCACCAACCCCGCAAAATGACGAAACACGGATTTAGATACGGAAGTGCTGTGTCCAGCCGTAGTTCATTGGATTCACTATTCTTAGAATATTCCATGATGTAATAATACCACTATTCATCCATTTTCCCTAGATGGGCTAGTTTTTGCAGTTAAGAACACTGCTGCCATGAACAGTCTTGTATATGTCTCTGGCTTTACATTTTTCTAAGAGGTTTTCTTGATTATATGGGCAGGAGTCAAAGTTCATCTTACTAAGTTAATGCCTAACTGTTTCCCAACACAGCTGTATACATTATACTCCTATCAGCCAACAGAAGAGCTTCTGTTGACTCACAAGTTCTGCATCAGTTGGGTTTCTTTTTTAAAATTTTTTAAATGTTTATTTATTTTTGAGAGACTGCAGACGTGCAGTCTGGGGAGGGGCAGAGGGAGAGGGAGACATAGAACCTGAAGCAGGCTCCAGGCTGAGCTGTCAGCACAGAGCCTGATGTGGGGCTCAAACTCACGAACTGTGAGATCATGACCTGAGCTGAAGTCGGACGCTTAACTGACTGAGCCACCCAGGCACCCATGCATTTCTTAATCTTGGTAGACAGAAGTGGAAATAATTCATTAGTTGGGAGAAAAGGAAGCAGGATTTGGTACAGAGGACAAGCAGACTGTTAGCATTAACAGAACTTTCTGTGGTCCTTCAGACTCATTGGAAGTCATAGCTCACACGCAATTTTTAAACTTGCCAAACATCATGATGGACTTTCGTAAATTAAAGGTATTTTATTTAATCTGTTAAACATAGTCACTATGTAATAGACAGTGTAAATTCACTAAAAATGTGAGTGGCATGCAAATAATCAGAACTGTAATTGTACACACAGTGTGAAGGAATTTACCACCAAAGTAATTAGCGTCCTTTATAACAGACGTATGGGGGAAAAAAGTACATCATCAAGCAAGACATTTTCTAAACTTCTTATCAACAAAATCAAACTTTTTCAACTGGCACCCATCTTGATTTTGTCTTCATAAACGCATGTGCATTTAAAGGACAAGCTGGTAAGCTGCTATAGATGGAAAGATGAGCAAGACTTTTAAAGGATTGATAAATGTACTGAAGTGGAGATGGGGATCTTGTTGGCAAGTGAGAGAGAGAGATGGGGCAAGAAAACTGATGAGACCCTGAATAGTTGACATTAAGCTCCAGGTCTCCACTAACTATTATGGAAACACAAATTAAGCTCTAACCTAATCCTCGCCCACCCCTGGCTGAGCAGGAGAGGGGAGCTGGTGGGAAAGAAGTGAACTAAGACTTCAGAACCCAGTTCCTTGGACTGTCTCCATGTGGTTACCTCTGGGAAATGTGTGCATGCTAGTATCTAATTCAATTCTGAAGCAGTGTCTTGCCTGAAGCAGAAATAACAAACTAATACATAAAAATTGAATACAGAACGTGTTAGGTATGGTATTTTTGTATGCCCAGATTGGATCTCAGGTTCATTTAGGTACTTAGCTCCTAGCAGTACTTTATCTCCTGGATTCTGTGTACCATGGTGGTCTTGATATATTCTTACCATTACGAAGGAAGCACCAAAGTTTGCTTACATTTTTCACAAATGTCATTGATAAATTTTAATAAGAAGGACTTTTAAAAGATTATTTTAGTTTAAGCTCAACAAATGACATAGATATACACACACATGCGAATGTCTACATAATTGTAAGAAGGAAGCAAGTCGATCCATATAAGCTACTTTAAATGGGATAATTGCTATATGAATGCCATGTTGACATTAAAATGAAAACAACTCCAAAGCAAAATGGATTTGATTAAGAGCACTTGACATTGGCAAAAAGTTATTAGCAAATGTCACAAAGAAGCAGATTGGTACCACCCGCCACATGTATTTCATTCACAGCATCGTCGAGTTCAGAGGGGAACAGGGTATTCTCAGGAAATTGATGCTATACCCTGGATGGAAACTCGGTGACTCCATTAAATATGGCAGTAAATGTAAGTGATTGTTAATTGACCTTAGAGAAAGCTGAAAATTGTTTGTGTTTGTTTTTGTTTTTAGAAATAGGAAGAACCTTAGTCTTATTAAGCAGTATAACCTTTTGTAAAGCCTTGACTTCTATGAATAATTTCCCTTTATGTTCACATTTACTGTGTAATGTGTACCTTGAAGGAATAGAAATGTGTATATCTGACTCAGTGAGTCTTGGCATGAATCCACTTATTTAGGTCATTAGTAATTTAAATATATTTCAGGGTTACTGAATTGTTTAATATAATTTTTAAAAGATGATTAACCACTACTTCGTAAAATTGTTGGTTTCTATAAAGACAAAATTTCCCATTCAGAAGGCATGAGTAATAACGAAAGATAAGATTTCTATTCAAATAAAAAGTTCTTTCAAGTGCCCATTTTATAAAATCACATCTCTTAATGCCCAAAGTCAAGATCATTTAAATGATATGGGGCGCCTGGATGGCTCAGTCGGTTAAGCGTCTGACTTCAGCTCAGGTCATGATCTCATCGTTCTTGGGTTCGAGCCTCGCGCCAGGCTCTGTGCTGACAACTAGCTCAGAGCCTGGAGACTGTTTCGGATTCTGTGTCTCCCTCTCTCTCTGACCCTCCCCTGTTTATGTTGTCTCTCTCTCTCTCTCTCTCTCTCAGAAATAAATTAAAAAAAAAAACACATTAAAAATTTTTTTAAAAACATCATTTAAATGATAGAACAGAATGCCCACTCTGGGATTTTGGATTTCCTATCATGAGTGTTCACATGGCCACACTGTTAGGTCAAAAGCTCTGTATCGCCACCTTTTGGGACTTTCTCTTACAATCTAGGCTTGAAGAATACCTACTATTGGGACTTACTGAATTGAAATAAAAAGGATGTTTTTGTGTTTTTCTTTTAATGTCCGATATTCCTCAATCACTTATTTGTATTAGGAACACAATTAGGAATAAGATACAGTCAGTCCTTTCCCTCAAAGAGCTCACAGTTTGGAGAGGGCTGCCAGTTAGGGATAAATGCCTGTCCTACAGTGGAGGGAGAGCCACAGTGTGACATCTGCCTGGGGCATAAGAGCATGAAGTGATCCCTTTCTTTGAGAGGAGCAAGGAAGTCTCCTTATTGCAACTCACCCTTGAACTAGACAAGAACCAGGGTTTGCCAGACTGGCAAGGGGAGTGGTGCTTCTTAAGGGGATCTCGGGGAAGAAACTGAACCTGTACAGGACTGCAAAGCAGGACTGGGTGTTCTTGTGAGCAATGTGTCATTGAGACACGCTAGGTACTGGGGTCTGTGCACTGGATACGGCACAGGAAGAGGAACTGGCCGAGCCGTCCACCTCATCTGTTCTGGGCTCAAGAAGACCTTTATCACTGTATCCTGATACACACTGTAGAAAATAGAAGTGTTGTGGGATCGTTGAGCATGACAGTCTAGAAAGTACCCTTGAGACATTTTATAGTGTAACTTAGTGCATTTATTCAAGCAGCATGGCGACTGGCTCCATGGCAACAGCAGAAGGAGATGCACTTTTGCTGTATGAAGCTGGTGATCATAGGCTTAGTGCTCAAGTAGGAGGGGGACATGCAGGCAGTATTAGGTCATAAATGTTTTCTTCAAATTTCTACTTCCGCAAGAGTTCTACTTTTTTTCAAATTTGTACTTTCACAAGATTTCTCTGTATCTATCTTTCAGTTCGATATTAGCCATTGGTGAGATGTACAGGCAGTCTTGAGACCTTTGAAGTAACCAGCCCATACTTGATCCTTATTGAAATCACGTAGGCTGTGGGTCAGCCTTCTGGGCTGCAGGTGAACATTTTTCTGCTTGTATCCCTCATCTGAAATACATAGACTCCATGATTAAGGGCAGACTAACAATGATAGTCCTAAATCTTGCTTAAAATGAAACTTTGAAGGTGGTAGAATTGAACAATTTTGTTGTTGGAGAGAATTTTCTACGAACCAAGACCCTAGATTTGTATCCCAACTCTTAGCATCCAGCTAACAATCTACCTCTTATCTCTATTTGCCTTAAGTGTCTTCTTGTTTCAGCAGACAGGAGCTTCTAGCTTGTAAGAGCGTTTTCCCTAAACATGTATGCAGCCAAGTTTCACAAGGCAGCAACGTAGCCAAATCTATACTGTGTTGTTGATATTGAAAATATGAATTTACAGTGCTTCTTTGAGATACATAGAACTCTGGATGACCAGTGTATCTTTTGCTCCGATTGATTCGGACATCATTTATGGTAGTAATATTCTATTGCTCAAAAGTTATGAAACATAAGCTGGAACCCAAAGGGTGTTCTTTAATAAGCAGAGGAAGGAAAGTGCCTTACTGGGGGATGGGTGCCTAGGCTGAGTCAAAATCAAGATAGCCCTCCGGCATGAAGGTTTAGTGGCTTATACATCCAGGAAACTCACTTGACTTCTCTAGGCATATGTCTCTTCTCTGATATGGGAACGCTATTGCTCTCCCAAGTTCCTTAGGGGGTTATGGCAAATATCACATCTGATGATACCAGCTTATCTTTTAAAGTATTTTGGAACATTCAGCTGTTCCTATAAATAAAATTTTTGACATTGTTTCAACTAAACAGTTTGAAATCTTTGCTATTTTAAATCATTTTGAATGTCATTTCCTTAAGATGTTTGTCCTTCCCAACCGAAAGAAGGCATTGGATTTTGCTTAGGATCCACATATGAAGGCCATTACTTTCCTTGGGCTGGCTGGGCATTACTCCAGCTCCCCTCCGGTGGAATGGCCTAGCAATTTCAGTGTATGCATTTAGAGGGAACTCAGTGTATAGGGAGCCAATGTGGAACTTTGTGTCCAGAACTCACCATAAAATTCTTTGTCATCAGCACTTGTGTTGTTATAATAAATCATAACAAATACTAGGACTAAAACCAAATAGCTGTCAAATAAATCAGTTCTAAATTTCTCTTCATGTTTAAAGGAGGTCATTGTGTAGGTTAAAAGATTCTCAAAGTGATTTTGTTAGGAAGAAATGGTAATGATAAAAGGTTAATAGAGCCTGGCCAAGTGTAAGAAGTTTACTATGAGTAGGTTGTGAGGTCAAGATCCCAACTCTGGGGGTGAGGGTGGGGGTCTCTCAGATTCAAGCCTCTCCTTGGAAGTTGTCTTCAAACTTACGGATGCCTGGGTTCAGGCCAGGTTTTGTCTACACGCATCTTCCTGGAGTTTTGAACACAGTCAGACCTACAACAAGGCATCCCTTCCTCTTAATTCACTTGCCAGTGTTGGGGGTTAACAGTGTGTAGTGGATCAAAAAATAAATTTTGAAATTTTGTCCATTATTGGTACAATAAAATAGACTGTTGTTCCCCCAAAAGTTCAAGAAAAGTCATTTTCTTATTAGGATATCAGTGAGTGATTAATGATTCTGGCTCATTTAAAACTGACTGTCATAGTCACAGAGGATCAACTGAGATTCACTAATTTAGAAAGAAATTCATACTGTTAAAAAGCACAGGTTTTCCCTGTCTGCTGGGACAAAAAAAATAGCTGTAACCTTAGTCAGCTATTCATAATATTCATCAAAAAGGAAAACCCTTCATATTTTGTGAAAAATAAAAACTAAACCAGAGTGATTTATGTGGGGGAGGAGGTAGATAATAAAAATGCAAGCAGGGGCGCCTGGTTGGCTTAGTCGGTTAAGCGTCTGACTTTCGCTTAGGTCATGATCTCACGGTTCGTGGGTTCGAGCCCCGCGTCGGGCTCTGTGCTGACTGCCAGCTCAGAGCCTGGAGCCTGTTTCAGTCTGTGACTCCCTCTCTCTCTGACCCTCCCCTGCTCACGCTGTCTCTCTCTCTCTCCTAGGAATAAATAAAAAAAAACATTTTAAAAAAATAAAAATGGAAGCAAAAGCAAAAAAAAAGGATAAAATATAAATAAGCAATACATATAATTTCAGATCATTGTTCGTGGTATAAAGAAAATGAAACACATGGGTCAATGGCATGAAGATTGAGCAGGGGACAGCTGGTCAAGATTAGCTGAAGAGATTTGGGCGCCTGGTGACTCAGTCTGTTAAGTATCCAATTTTGGCTCAGGTCATGATCTCACGGTTCATGAGTTCAAGCCCTGTGTTGGGATTGGTACTGACAGTTCAGAGCCTAGAACCTGCTTCAGGTTCTGCGTCTCCCTCTCTCTCTGACCCTCCCCTGTTTCCCGCTCTCTCTCTCTCAGAAACTAAATTAAAACACTTAAAAAATTAGCTGAGGAGAGCCTTCTCTGGATAAGTAACATCTGTGCTAAGGCTGAGAGGAAGAATGGGATGCAGCCAGGTGAGGGTCTGGGAAAAAAGTGACCTAGGCTAATGGGATGGTTTCAGGGGTCTGAGGAAGAAAAATACCATATGTTTGGAGTTTAGTGAAAAGAGGGAATAGTGGAAGCAGACAAAGTCAGGGAAGTAGACATCTGTGACTGAGATGATGATGATGGTGGTGGTGGTGGTGGTGGTGGTAATGATGTTGACGTTGTTGGTGATGATGTTGTTGATGATGATGATGATGGCTTTGTGGGAAGACCATTGGAACATTTTAAGCAATGGTTTGAAATGATGTAATTAAAAATTGGAAACCCTGGCTGCTCTGGAAAATCACGTTCTGGACGCAGTGGGGGATGGGACAAGAAGGGAAGGAGGGAAACCAAGAGAGATGCTGTTGCAGAAATGCAGGTGGAAGAGTTCAAGATATAGATTGTAGGAGAATGTAACCAACGAGACCCCACTGATGTGTACTCATGGGGCAGAGGGAAAAGACACTGGTCCAGAATGGCCTCTATGTTTTTGTCCTCAAGGACTAGATTGGCGGAGGCCCTATTTTAGAGATGAGGAAACGTTAGGAGTGATGGAATGGGGATAATGGGAAAATAAAAAAAAAATTTTTTCTTTCTCTTCCGGTTGTGTGAACTTAGAGAGAAGTCTGGTGAATGAAAACCCAGTAGAAATGGGAAGTAGGTAGTTGACTGGATACGTCTAGATCTCGGTGGTAAGAGCAGAGCTGGAGATGAAAGCATTGGGACTCATCAGCATATAGATGATGTTTAATGCCTTGGGCCTGGGTGCAATAACACTGTATTAATTTTCTCTTTCCAGTCATGTTGTTTTCTGTCTTCTTACGAATCATAGCTTTTCAGACTTTTACGGGACTCTTCATAGCTTCCATTGCTCTGGGTAGGTTCATATTTTATTTAGCATAATACATTAAGCTGGCAGCTTCTATTTCTAGGTTTGTTGCAAATTGTTGATAAAATTCACAAGTGCTGAATTTTATAAGAGTAGTTTTTCCCTGGGTTCTTTTTTATGGTTGTTAATGAGCTTGAGAATTTCTTATAACGCACGGTGTCAACTTTAAGCACATTCCTTGCATGGGACCTCATTATGTATAAATTTCTGCTTATAAAAGAAGGCATGCTCCTTTTAAAGTTGGAGGGGGTTTGATACCTGCCGTGTTCATAGTCATGCAGCCCAAGTTTTAAATTTCTTCCACTGGAGACATTGACAGTTTGACATTTTTAACAGGTCTAAGTTAAATAAAACAGTATTTAAATAAATACAAAGAATATCATGGAGAAGAGGGTTCACAACTAAGAGTGTTGAGCATCTTTCTTTCCATTGTTTTTCATGGAGGACTAACATTCAAATATTCATAATTCGTGTCAATTGAATAGCAATCAATTTTCATCTCTAGAAAAAGAAACTTTAACTCCAAAGTGAATTTATATATGTTTGTTGGTTCTTAAAAAACATGGATAATTAAAATTATATTACTGCTGTTGCAATTATTATAGTGGATCATTTTTCCTTGCCACATTTCCGTCTATTTTATTTATTTTAAAATGAGTGGTAATATTATATACTCCAGATATGGAAACCATACTGTTCAAAATTTATCTGTATAGTTGCCTTGGGTCAATTTCACAGTATTATGTGTGTGAGTTAGTCAGGGCTGTTCTAATAAAGGACCACAAACTGGGTGGCTTAAACAACAAAATTTATTTTCTCTCAGGTCTGGAGGCTAAAAGTTGAAAATCAAGATATTGGTTCCTTCTGAGGCTGTGAGAGAGAACCCATTCGTGCTCTCCCTGAGCTTCCTGTGGCTTTCCAGCAATCGTTGGTGTCCCCTGGCTTGCTCAATAACGACACTGATCTCTGCCTTCAGTTATGTTCTCCTGCTGTGCACATCTCTGTCCAAATCTCCCCTCTTAATAAGGACAGCGGTCATTTTGGATTAGAGAGCATCCTAAGGGCTGCATTTTAACTTCTTTATGTCTCTAAAGAACCTGTCTCCAGTTTGGGCACATTCACATGTTCTGGGGATATAATTCAACCCATAAAAGTATGTAACCTTCTTTCTTTCCTAACATTCTTGATTTTCCTTATATGTTGCTAATGAATAAATCCCGTAGATGTTCTGACTCTCTGTATATCTCTAGGGCACACACGTAGCCCCATTTATATGGTCATGACACACCCACGAAGCCAGTTTACATCTCTGACCCTGACCTCTTCTCCAGACTTCAGATTTCTATTTTTACCTGCCTTCTTGTTACCTCCAACTGGATGAATGAATGAATGAATGAATGAATGAATGAATGAATGATAGATGTCTCAAGCTTAAGATGTTCAAAACAAAATTTTTGTTTTCTATCCCTCTCCTCAAATGCTTTTACATCATTCTCTCCCATCTCAGTAAATGATCCTTCCATTCCCCTGCTCTCTCTGAGGAGTTGAGTCATCCTGACATTTCTCGTTTTCTTTATTCCCATCTAATATCGGTCCCATTGCTGTATTATTTTCATATTGCTGCTATTCCAATTCATCTTAATAGCTTAAAGCAATGCTATTTACCTTGCATCTCAGAAGTCCAACATAACGCTCACTGGGCTAAAATCAAACTGTTAGGAGGGCCTCACTCCTTTCTGGAGGTTCTGGGGGAGAATCTGCTTCCCGGTTTAAGTTTTGGCTAAATTCAGTTCCACGCCATCATAGAGTTGAGGTTTCCATTTCTTTGCTAGCTGGGACCACCAGTCATTCATAGAATCTGGGTCCACTTGTATTCCTTGGGCCAGGCTCTCTTACTCCTCCTTGAAGCCAGCAAAGGTGCCTTTGAATCTCTCTGACCTCCTTTTCTGCCTCTTCTCTTGCTTTTTCTGTCTGACTCCATCCAGAGAAAATCCTGGCCTTTTAAAGGTTCATGTGATTAAATTGAGCCAACCCGGTTAATCCAGGATAGCCTGTATATTCTTAGGTCAATCATGTATAACTTTAATTCCATCTTCAAAGTCAAGTCCCATGACAGTAGAACTTAGTTGAATATTTGATTGCATAATCAGGGCACATGAAAGTAGGGGAAGGGGAAAAAAAAAAAAAAAAGTAGGGGAAGAGGGAATTTTTAGAATTCGTCCTGTCATTACTAACCATGTCTTGTTAGCTCCATTTCAGGACATTTCTGCTTATCTTCCTCCACCACTACCACCGTATTCCCAGCAGCAATGGCTATTTCTAGATGTTACAATATTTACCTCACTTGTTATCCCACATGTGTTGTATGGATCATGGTTTATCAGATCCAAACAGAATTATTTCTTCATAACTTATGTTGTTCAAGACATTTTTGCCTTAGATTTAGCATAATATATTAAATTGATCTTTTCAAAAATAATATCTGTCAGAAAATGTCACTCACATCCTTACAGTGGCTTTTTTTTTTTAGAATCAAATGCAAACCTTAAAAGGGTCTGCAAGCCCCTATTTATTCCTCTAAAGGCTCGATCACTTCATCAGACAATTTTATTTCCTTTGTAGCACTTATCACTGTGAGAAGCCATCTTTTTCATTTATTGTGGATGTTAATAGTCTGTGACTTTTCATTAGAATGTAAAACCCTTGTCTGTTATCTTCAGCTCCTAGAATACATTGACATTGTGACCATTCTAAATGTTTCTATCCATGTTTGATTTATTTTTTCTTTTTTTAATATTTATTTAAATTCTAGTTAGGTAACATACAATGCAGTATTGATTTCAGGAGTACAGTTCAGTGATTCATCACTTACATACAACACCCAGTGCTCATCATAACAAATGCTGTCACCCTTAATGCTCATCACTCATTTAGCCCATCCCCCACCTGCCTCCTTCCATCAACACTCGGTTTGTTCTCTATCATTAAAAGTTTCTTATGGTTTGTTCCTCTCTTTTTCCCCCCTCCCCATTTGTTAAACTTCACATATGAATGCAATTATATGGTATTTGTTTTTCTCTGACTGACTTATTTCACTCAGCATAATACACTCTGCCTCTATCCACATCTTTGCAAATGGCGAGATTTCATTCTTTTGATGGCTGAGCAATATTCCATTGTGTATATATACCACATCTTCTTTATTCATCCATCCTTGGACATTTGGCTTTTTCCATAGTTTGGCTATTGTTGAAAACGCTGGTATACCATCAGGGGTCATGTATCCCTTTGAATCTATTTTTGTATCCTTTGGATACCTAGTAGTGCAATTGCTGGGTCATAGGATAGTTTTATTTTTAACTTTTTGAGGAGCCTACACACTGTTTTCCGAGTGACTACACCAGTTTGCATTCCCACCAACTGTGTAAGAGAGTTTCCTTTTCTCCACATCCTCGCCAACATCTGTTTCTTTTGTTGTTAATTTTAGCCATTCTTACATGGTGCATGTCATCATGGCTTTGATTTGTATTTCCCTGCTGATGGGTGATGCTGAGGATCTTTTCATGTGTCTGTTAGCCATACGATGCTTTCTTTGGAAAAGTGTCTATTCATGTCTTCTACCCATTTCTTTTTCTTTTAATGTCTTTATTTTGAGAGAGAGAGACAGAGTATGATTAGGGGAGGTGCAGAGAGAAAGGGAGGCACAGAATCTGAAGCAGGTTCTGGGCTCTGAGCTGTCAGCACAGAGTCCAACATGGGGCTTGAACCCACAAACTGTGAGACCATGACCTGAGCCAAAGTCACATGCTTAAGCAAATCAGCCATCCAGGTACCCCTTCTACCTATTTCTTAATTGGATTGTTTTGTATGTTAAGTTTGATAAGTTCTTTATAGATTTTGGATGCTGACCCTTTATCCAGTATGTCATTTACAAGCATCTTCTCCCATTCTCTAGGCTGCCTTTTATTTCGTTGATTCTTTCCTTTACTGTGCAGAAGCTTTTTATCTTGATAAGCTCCCAATAGTTCCTGTTTTGCTTTTGTTTCCCTCGCCTCCAGCAGCATGTCTAGTAAGAAGTTGCTGTGGTAGGGACGATGATTTCATAGTTCATGAGCTGAAGTCCCATGTTGGGCTCTGTACTGACAGTTTGGAGCCTGGAGCCTGCGTTGGATTCTGTGTCTCCCTCTCTCTCTCTCTCTCTCTCTGCCCCTTCCCTGTTGGCACTCTGTCTGTCTCTATCACTCAAAAATAAATAAACATTTAAAAAGGAAAAAGAAGAAGAAGAAGAAGATGCTCCAGCCAAGGTCAAAGAGATTGCTGCCTACATTCTCCTCTAGGATTTTGATGGTTTCTTGTCTCACATTTTGGTCTTTCATCTAATTTGAATTCATTTTTGTGTATGGTGTAAGACAGTGGTCCAGTTTCCTTCTAGTGTATGTTGCTGTCTGGTTTTTACAACATCATTTGTTGAAGAGACTGTCTTTTCCATTGGATATTCTTTCCTGCCTTTTCAAAGACTAGTTGACATTACAGTTCTAGGTTCATTTCTGGGTTTTCTATTCTATTCCATTGATCTACGTGTCTGTTTTTGTGCCAGTACCATACTGTCTTGATGACTACAGTTTTGTAATATAGCTTGAAATTCAGAATTGTGATCCACCTTTGCTTTTCTTTTTCAAGGCTGCTTTCACTATTTGGGGTCTTTTGTGGTTCCAAACAAATTATAGGATTGTTTGTTCTACCTCTGTGAAAATTCTGGTGGTATTTTGATAGCGATTGTGTTACATTTGTAAATTGCTTTGTGTAGTGTAGACATTTTAACAATGTTTTTCCTTTTAATCCATGAGCATGGGATGTTTTTCACTTTTTTGTATCCTCTTCAGTTTCTTTCATAAGTATTCTATAGGTTTTCAGAGTACAGATCTTTTACCTCTTTGGTTAGGCTTATTCCTAAGTATCTTGTTGTATTTGGTGCAATTGCGAATGGGATTGATTCACTGATTTCTTTTTCTGCTTCTTCAGTATTGGTGTATAGAAATACAACAGATTTCTACATGTTGATTTTATATTGTGCGACATTGCTGAATTCATGTGTCAGTTCTAGCAATTTTTGGGGGGTGGCTTTTGGGTTTCCTACATAGATCATGTCATCTGCAAATAGCGAAAGTTTGACTTCTTCCTTGCCAAATTGGATGCCTTATATTTCCTTTTCTTGTCTGATTGCTGAGGCTAAGACCTACAGTACTCTGTTAAATAATAACAGGGAGAATGGACATCCCTGTCTTATACAAAATGATGAAGAACATACCATGAATATTTTCAGGTCACAGTGCTATGAAACTTGAAATCAACTGCATGAAAAAATTTAGAAAGACTACAAACACACGGAGATTAAAGAACACTCTACTAAAGAATAAGTGCATTAAACAGGAAATTAAAGAGGAAATAAAAAAGTACATGGAAGCAAATGAAAATGAAAACATGACAGTTCAAAATCTTTCGGATGCAGCAAAGGTAGTCCTAAGAGGGAAGTATACTGCAATATAGGCCTATGTCAAGAAGCAAGAAAAGTCTCAAATATACAACTAACCTCATACCTAAAGGAGCTAGAAAAGGAACAGCAAATAAAGCCTAAAGCCAGCAGAAGAAGAGAAATAATGACGGTTAGATTAGAAATGATACAGAAACAACAACAACAGAACAAACAGAACAGATCAACGAAAGTAAGAACTGGTTCTTTGAAAGAATTAATAAAATTTAGAAACCCCTAGACAGACTTATCAAAAAGAAAAATGACCCAAATAAATAAAATTATGAATGAAAGAGTAGAGATCACAACCAATACCATAGAAATACAAACAATCATAAGGGAATATTATGAAAAATTATATGCCAACAAACTGGGTAATCTGGAAGAAATGGAGACATTCTGAGAAACACACAAACTACCAAAACTGAAACAAGAAGTAACAGAAAACTTTGAATAGACCCATAACCAGAAGGAAACTGAATCAGTAATCAAAATTCTCTGAACAAACTGAAGTCCAGGGCCAGATGACTTCTTCTTAGGGGAATTCTACCAGACATTTAAAGAGACCTAATACCTATTCTTCTTAAATTGTTCCAAACAATAGAAATGGAAGGAAGCCTTCCAAACTCCTTCTTCAAGCTAGCATTACCTTGATTCCAAAACAAGACAAAGACCCTACTAAAAAGGAAAAGCATAGGCCAATATCTCTGATGAACATAGAGGCAGAATTTCTCAACAAGATACTAGCAAATCAAATCCACCAGCACATTAAAAGAATTACTTACCACAGTCAAGTGGGATTTATTTATTCCTGGGATGCAGGATTGGTTCAGTATTCACAAATCAATCAATTTGATACACCACATTAATAAAAGAAAGGAAAAGAATTATATGATCTCAGTAGATGGCAGAAAAAACATTTGATAAAATACAGCATCAATTCTTGATAAAAAACCTCAACAAAGTACAGATAGACGGATCATACTTCAACATCGTGAAGGCCATATTCTAAAGAGCAACGGCTGACATCCTTGTACAATTTAAATTGTTTTCTTATGGATAGCTGGGTGGCTCAGTCAGTTAAGCATCCAACTTCAGCTCAGATTATATCTCACGTTTTGTGAGTTTGAGCCCTGCATAGGGCTCTGTGCTGACAGCTCAGAGCCTGGAGCCTGCTTCAGATTCTGTGTCTCCCTCTCTCTCTGCCCCACCCCAACTTGCGTTCTGTGTGTGTGTGTGTGTGTGTGTGTGTGTGTGTGTGTGTGTGTGTGTCTCACTCTCAAAACTAAATACATACTTAAAAATTTTTTTAATTGATTTCTCATATGGACATTTATTCCTTGTGTGTATTTTGTCTGTTCTGAGGGTGTCACTGTGCTTGGTACCCTCTACTCTGAACAGCGAAAAGAACTCTTCCTCATGAGATTTTCCCCTAGGCACTGTGTGGAATATATTAGACAAGCCCTTAACCCCCCAAAACTTGTAGCTCTAATCTCATGTATTTCTATAACCTTTCATTGAACTAAAGTAAATAAATCTTATTCCAGTTTTATAAATAAAAAAACTTCATTCAAGACCAATTGAGTAACTTCCCCGAGAAAACCTGGTGCTGTAACTCACACTCTGAGCACTTGGTCCAGATTTCTTTCTGAATCATACCAGGACTGGCCTTTATCCCACAGGTATGTAAATTAATTACTCAACCACTTTTTGCCAAAAGTGAATATATATCATTTTTGTGTTACTGTTTAATGTTTCTCATTGGCACTTTTATTGCCATCAAATATTAAATTATATGGGGGAGCCTGAAAACAACTGGCAGTGTGAGGCAACAGAAAACTTTTCTAGGGCAACAAAAGGGAGGTTGGAAAGAGGAGATGATGTGGAGACCTCAGGATTGTCACCTAAAACTGACAAAATAGCATTTAGTTGCAGTGGTGAAAGTTGTTGTTGATACAAGTATTTTGCACGATGTCTAGGTCGTGGTTACCATCCAGCGCATGTTAACAATTAGAGCCTTTGTAAATTTCCCAGTCCAACCACATGACTGTGAAGACCTGGGGCATGAGTTGCTGCAGTTGAATGCTACGTAAATGAAATACTGCCTTTCTTCCAAAATCTAACCCCCCATTAGCCACATTGTAGCAACTGACTTCCATGGTAAAAGAAGAACCAGCCTGTGAATCTGCATGCTTGCCAAACATGCAGTAGTAAATGTCTGTGTTCTTATTTCTACCCTCTATGTGAAAGAGTAAATCAGCAAATAACTTTTAAGTTTCAGAATACGATTTAATACTATACATTTATCAATTATAGAGGAAAATGCTAATCAGTCTGTGTACATCACTATAGGAATAAGTAAATTGATTTGTTTAAAAAAAATAAAATTGCAGGGCGCCTGGTTAACTCGGTTGAGCATCTGTCTCTTGGTTGCGAGCTCAGGTCATGATCTCATGGTTTGTGAATTCGAGCCCTGCATCTGGCTCTGTTCTGACAGTGGATAGCCCGCTTAGGATCCTCTCTCACTCCCTTTCTCTCTGCCCCTCCCCTCTTTCTCTCTCTTTCAAAGTAAACAAACAAATATATAAATTTGCATCTCTAGAAGAAGGAGGAATAGATACCAGATATTGTTTCCAAAATAATAGTAGACAGTAACTATGTGAGGGTGGAGATATGTCTTTCCTGCCTTTCAGAATAGTGCTCAGAACAAAATAGCTATTTAATAACTATTCATCGAATGAATGAAGAATGAATGAATGCTAAAAAAGTACTGCTCAAAGTACTAATTTGTTGGACTATGTAATAGAATTCTCCGCAGTATTTGCCTCTCATAAAGTCAGCCTCTGTCTATTTACATTGCCTTTTACTTTTAGGGGAACTCGTCTTCCTAGATTTTACCTTTTACATGAATATAACATGATAATCAAGACAAATGCACCACCTCTGTAATTAGCTATTTACTCGGGACTCCTTTGGGGCCTCCAGTCTGTTTTACTTTTCGTCCAGGTATGTGGCAGGATAACTTTGGTTTCTTAGGACCACACTGGTTTCTCAGGAGTCCCAGTGCTGCACGTGAAATCCTGACAATAACACCAACAAGGGATAGTAAAATTGAAACCTGTCAGCTACTGTAACTGTAATATTTAATGTAGACTATGTTCCATGGTGCGGTTCTTGTTAAGTGCGTATACTTAGACACTCTTTTGAAAACTAGAATGGACAACTTTTATATTGCAAAAGTAGGTGGCCACCTTTTAGTATACTAAATGTGGTTGAAAGTTTGTTCAACAGGTTTATGAAACTATGGCATTTATACTTCTTTGCTCATGCTGAGTTCATGTTAGGTTTTGGAGGTAAAGGCATGCACGGTCAACAGTTTATTCGGTAGTTCTTAAGGTGCCTGTTGTAAAGTATCATCTTCCACATGCTTCTTCACTCTGTAACAGGGTAGAGAACAACCCAAGAAGGCATCTTTCCTTTTAACAAATGGGCAATTTATATTATATTTGTCAAAGTATTTTAAGAAGCCATCTCACTTTGTCCTAGGTACTGGATTTGTCCCCTCATTCATTGGAGGCTGCCAATGAATTCTAGAAGGGTTGCTTCATTCTAGCATTATACATTAATATTATTAGCTTGAAAAATGAAAAGCAGCATGCTAAATTGTTGATTCTGTTGTTGTTGTTTGTATTTAAAGAGAAAGTGAAACTGTCTCTTTGTTTCTGTCTTTTTCAAACCTGTATGTTGTAAGGTTATTCTGTGAGTGGCACAGTGTGTCTCTCTTCCATCCGGACAGACACCGGGTGAGCCGCTCTGGACTCCATGGCCAAAGAGTAATGCCCTTGCTTCTTGCTGCGACTGCCAAGGAGGTGTTTGCATAGTGCTATCTAATGTCATTGTGTTTATGATGCATCCTGACACATGTCCTTGGGGAACTTGCCTGAAAAGGAATACTCATTTGCTTTGCTTTGGATTCTCAAATCTTCCTGGATGACAAAAATCATGGAGTTATTCCTGGTGCCAAAAATGAA
>NW_027551559.1:2645654-2806671 GCF_008692635.1 Crocuta crocuta
AAATAAAGAAAACACTTAATATATCTCTAATATATATATAATTTTATGTATACACCTGTAATTATATATATAGGTGTGTGTATATATATATATACACACCTATAATTTCCTAATTATGATAGGACTAATATAGAAGTGGCAATGCTCAGGTATTGTTATGAACTACTTGCATTGCTAAAATTAAACTACGATGGCATATTTTACAAAAAAAAAAATAGATTTTTAAAAAGAGAAATTCTATCATTAATTTCCAGAGGAAGAGAAATTGAATCTCATGGTGCTTTGCATCCCTTTATTCTTAAGGGGAACTTAATTATCATACCCTTAGAGGAAAGTTCCTGCCTGCCAAAGCCTTAGGAACACAAGAGAGAGTGGGAGGGGTCACTTTTTTGCCACTTGGCTCAAAACCTTCTAGTGAGTTGGGGGTTGGGGAGAAGGAAGTTGAAGGGCTTCAGGTGAATGTTTTGAAAAGTAGCACTAAGCACTTCCTTTAATGAGCAATACCAAAGTATATTTTAATAAGCGCCTGAGCACTTTCTTGTAATTAGCTTGGTAACTTAACTTCCCAAATTAGAACTTTGATATAAATTGGCTTTCTGTTATTAAATTCACAATTATCTTTTTGGTTTTAGATACTAATATCTAATTGAAAGATTATTAAGTTCAAAAGTGATAATTTATGTAAAACCAATTTGTAAACTATAAGGCAGTAGCTTTTATGTGGTTATCATTATGATATATTTTCTCATTTAGGAAAGTATAAGTTATTAAAATCTTAATGAGTTGTGAGATGTGAACAAACAAATATTAACAATTAAATCTAATAAAATAATTTAAATAAATTTATAATGACTATGGTTTTCAGACAGACTAAATTAGAATTTGGAGATCTAAATTTTATTTTGTAATGAGCTGAATTAAATCTGTTCCAGCTACGTATGGCTCATTATGATGCCTTGTCCTTTCAGGGAAATTTTCTGCAGAAGGAAATAAAATTCATATATAGCAATATGCCATTCTCCATAGTATTGTAAGAAAGACACTGTGCAAAAAGTTGAGCCGAATCTGATAATGCCAATTAGGTCACAAACTGGAAAAATGGTGAAAACTACGGTATGATAAAAAGAAGCAATGGGGCACCTGGGTGGCTCAGTCAGTTAAGTGTCTGACTTCCGGTTTCGGCTCAGGTCATGATCTCATGATTTTGTGAGTTCAAGCCCTACGTCAGGCTCTGTGCTGACAGCGTGGAGCCTGCCTGGGATGCTTTCTCTGCCCTTCCTGTTCTCTCTCTCTCTCTCTCAAAATTAATAAACATTAAAAACAAGGAGCAAAATATTGTGATACTAGCGTTTCCTATACTTCTCAAATAATATGCTGTCCCATTATGTGCATGTGAAACATAAGTATGCGTGTCCTTGTTCATATCTACATCACTGCAGATACATATTCACAGGTTGCTCTGTCATTCTTTCATTGCAGAGATGAGATAGCCCACAAGCCTTCTGCAGAGCGTGTTACTCTAGAGAAATGTCCGTGCCAAGCGCCTTATACAAGTCGAATTGTAGTATTTGTTAGATTCAGAATTCTTTATGTTCTTTTCATGGACTTCAGCTATTCATCTGCGAGCTCTCAGCCTCACCAGGAGACAGGCGTTCTGGAGGCCTTCACAGTGTTGTTCCTGTTGCATTTGTATCACCAATACTCTCATTACCTTCAACTTCTGTGCCACTACTGCTGAGTTAATTGTGGACATTTCTTTCCAGATCAAACCTTTCAACACCAACCATTGTCTGGAAATGTTCTGCCCAATAATTTTGAAATACAACTTCCTGTGCTGGTATTCATTTGAAAAGATACACACATGTATTGGTTCAACTGAGGCATATTTTTTTCAAGTTAAAAAAATAAAACACATCATGTACTTAACATAGAAGTATGTTATACTTCTATACTTCATAGAAGATATTCAGTACTTTTATACATAGGTAGATTTTTTTTATAGTTTCCGGGTTTCCCAAGCATTGCTTAGAATTTGGGTGGCAGCAAATGTTTTTTACATGCTGATTAAAAACAAAACAAAACAGAACAAAACAAAAAAACCACAAGGGATGCCTGGGTGGCTCAGTAGGTTAAGCTTCCAACTTCAGCTCAGATCATGATCTCATGATTCCTGAGTTTGAGCCCCGCATCGGGCTCTGTGCTAACTAGCCTGGAGCCTGCTTCTGATTCTGTGTCTCCGCCTCTCTCTGCCCCTCCACAACTCATCCTGTGTCTCTCTCTGTCTCTCAATATAAACATACATCAAAAAATGTAAAAATAATAAAAAAATAAAAAAAATTAAAAAAGCACACACACAACAACAATATGCCCACATATTGATATTTTAATGTAGATGAGAATCCTCTAAGTAGATGAATACTTCAGTGATTGTTTTGGACATCCAACAAGGCCAGATGAAGAAAATGTCCATGGTAGATAGAAAATTGGAAGATTGAGTAACATGTTTCAATCACAAGTAGCTTTCTCCAGATTCATATTTACCTCTGTGCTTCAGAATTGGATAACAAGCATTTGTGGTCCCAGGATTTGAGATTTCTGGAAAGTAGGGACATTAATGCAGTTTTGAGTGACCTCTAAACTTTGGAATTCCTTAGCGAGTACTTCAGGTATCAGTTTGATTGTAACAGAATGTCATCAGAATATCAGAAGAAACTTCCCCCTTTGAGATCTCCTGATATACAGTGAGTCTCAGTAAATTGGATGGCCATGACTGGGTGCCATTTCTCAACACCAAAATAATAACCTTTTGCCCTAAGAACTCCGGTGTAAAGTCTACACTATATTTCATTAGTGCCTTTTCTGTTACCCAGGTTCATCACTGAATTGTATTCCAAGGCATAAATCTTACCTTTGATCCACATTGACCTCATAGATAGTAGAACTTGCCACCATTTTGGATTTTAGGAACTAGTGGCAATAAAACAAAAAGCAAATAAAGAAAAGAAAAAGAAAAAAAAATTTGCCAGCCATGCATGTGATATTTGCAGAGCAAAAGCTGTATTTTGTAAAAACTACTATTTCCAAGTTCAGAATTTCATATACAGGAGTTAATGAAAAAATCCAAAAATGTCATTACGTTAGCATAATTAAAACATGTTGATACCTACAAAAAAGTTCTAGAAGACAGAAACTTCCCAGAAAACGAATTAGAAATAAAATGCCTGTTTGAGACAGAATTTGCTATGATAGTTAACTTCTCTCTTTTAACACTATTTCTTTCTGTTTTCTAGGAAATGTCACCCTGTCCTCATGATCTTAAATCGGCTTACCCCATACGTTTTCTTGTTACAGACACTACACTTACTTTTGATGTTTATGAGCTAGTCCTTAATGAATATTATATTGCACTTATTGGTAAAATATTTTGGTTGTGTCTTGTACTTTTCATAAACTATCATGGTGACTTAAGATATGTTTCTTCAGTTCTTGGTCTTCAATTCATGTGTTAAAGGCTGTAGGTAATAGATAATTCCTCTCTCCTCTCAACTTATAAACCTGCCTATCATCGTCTTATTAAAGGAG
This sequence comes from Crocuta crocuta, assembly GCF_008692635.1. Taxonomy (NCBI): domain Eukaryota; kingdom Metazoa; phylum Chordata; class Mammalia; order Carnivora; family Hyaenidae; genus Crocuta; species Crocuta crocuta. Next base: position 2,649,237 of record NW_027551559.1, read on the forward strand.
GAAGTGATATGTATTTCCTGTTATTTAAGAAAGTACAACTAAATCCTTCAAATAAGCAGATAAAGAATTTTTAAATTTCTATATACAGTATCAACCTTAATGACCTTTAAATGATAGTCAAAACCATAGTTGGCAAAAGATTACTTAGTAGGTAGACTAGATCAGGGACTATTCTGGGATGCTGGCTCCCTTAGGAACCTGGCTGAATGTTAGGGGACTGGGGTTTCTCATTAGAACTTCCTTCCTTAGTGGGGAGAAGGGGGTGGATAATCTGACCCTTCATTGCTCTCCAAACCCCATCAGAACATGATGGTGCTGTGACTCTTCAGACTCTTTCTCCAAAAGAGAAATTTAAAACCTTCTAAATGATCATAGGGACCTCCAGTAGTTAAGAACATGAGTTCTGAAGTTAAACTGCTTACGTTGAAATACAGATTCTATTACTTAAAATCTGTGTGATTTGGGGTGCAGTACTTAATCTCTCTGAATCTGTTTCTTCTATCTTGCTCCATTTGACTATGTGCTTAAACAGTGGTACAACTCCACTCCTACTTAATTTCACTCCTACTTCATGTTTTTTTAGTAAACAAAAAAGCCAGCTCTTCCTTAGCACATGAAGGATATGGTCAAAGGCAGTTCAGGGGTGTGGGAAGTGCGTCCTTGTAATCCAACGGTGAGTTACTTACCCAATAAAATGCCAGCTCTTCTTGTTCTTATTGTTATTTGTTTAATATTCCACAGTCCAGAGTGCTCGGTTGTGAATTAACGGAAGCTTATTATTAGAGGCCAAATTCTGAACTTAGAGCAAGAACGAAAGAACATAGCATAATTCTACAGAGCTAAGTGAGCCTCAGCTTTTCATCCAGTCCATCTGATGACCTGAGAAGCTTTGAAAATGCCAAAGAATCATTTCATTCTAGATGGACCGCACTTATAAAGGGAGCAACCTCGGGATTTAGGAGCTTTGGAGAACTGTAAACAAAGCTTATAGACATCCTAACAAACGCTTGTTTCAAAAATGCAGTATCAATTCTAGAACCAGCTGAAGTTGTATCATAGTCAAGGCCTCCCTTTATTGGATACCAGTGTTTAAGCAATGTTCAGAAATAGAGAGATATTCAAAACATCTTGTAGAAAAGCCTTTAAAATCCTCAAAAGAGTGTACTATTTCAATAGATGATGAGGTACGTGATGTGGGAAACAAAGGCAGAAGGAAATGTATATAAAATTGTTTCCTTGTAACCTGCAGCCAAAAATACTAGAGGCAGGCAGAGGAGAACATTTCACCAGGAACTCAGTGCAGTCTTAATGTCCATGCTTTGCTAGAGGGAAAAACAACCTTAGCTTGACGGTAGCTATGCCTCTGGGAACCTGGGAGGGGTCTTCAGCATATGAAAATCCTTTTGGAAACTTCCCCTTGCTCCTCCCCCAACTCCCAAGTAGATGATCAGTCACTGCTCACAGTCCAGGGGCAGCTCTTTTCTGCCCATCGGTCCTGTCCCTGTGCTTTAATAAAATCACCTTTTGTGCACCAAAGGCATCCCAAGAATTCTTTCTTGGCTGTCAGCTCCAGACCCCTACCACTCCAAAACCCCATCAGCACTGATCCTATTGTGAGTCACATTTGTTTAATATAACATCTGTTTACTAATATCCGTTACCATATCTGCAGGCAGCATCCTTTCAGGAAAGATCTGTTTGGATTTGGCTTGGCTAGCTTCCTACACTGCTACACCCACATCCAACCCCACCACAGGACAAAGAACAAGTTTAGAGATTGTTCTTAGGAATTCGTGATGAAATGGAATATAAAGCATACTACAAGGCATGAAAGATTGCTGACCAAATATTTAGTTTTTAAAAATATTTAATTTTTTTTGTTTATTTTTGAGAGAGAGAAAGACAGAGTGCGAGCAGGGGAGGAGCAGAGAGACAAGGAGACAGAATCCCAAGCAGGCTTCACACTCTGAGCTGTCAGCACAGAGCCTGATGTGGGGCTCAAACCCACGAACTCTGAGATCATGACCAGAGCTGATGCTTAACTGACAGAGCCACCCAGGTGCCCCTATTCTTAAGTAATCTTATACCCAACGTGGGGCTCAAACCTACAACCCTGAGATCAAGAGTCACATGCATTACCAGCTGAGCCACCCAGGTGCCCCTAACCAAATATTTAAATGCTGCTCTCAGTTTAAAAAATGCCGACAAGCAAACAGTACAGAGGACACCAGCATCCTAGAATGATAAGAATGCTCATCACCTTGAGCCTATTGTCCATGTTTAATCCCCATCGCCTTTGTATTTCAGCTTTCCAAGATACGAGTTAAACCTTAAGTTAGAGGACGGAATGTTCCAGGCTAAATGTAAGAAAGGGTTCTAATACCCAGGGAGAATATATCCTACGGAGGATAATTATACCAGAATATTTATATAATTCTGATGTGATGTATTGGAATGTCTAGTTTCAAGAATTCACTTGTTTGTTTTCAATGTGCCCCTCCAATTTCTTTGAACCTTAGTATTATTTCTTTGCAAATAAATATATTTCAAGTAGTCTCTTTGGGTAATGTCTTAGCCAAACACATTGTGGGAAGAATTTAAAATGCTTAGTCATGCGCCTTTTCTTATTGGTATTCCTTAGGCACCTCAGCCTTGGGCAATGACGTAATACCCAAGTTGGCCCAAGAAACAGGGGCTACTCTGTTTTGACAGAGTATTATTCATGATCACCACTTTACATAAATGTTAAAGAATGTCAGATAAAGACGGAAGCTAATTATGCAAAAATTCGAAACAAATGCTTCTCTTAATACTGGGAGATTAAGATACGATACTCTTAGTAGTCAGATAAATTGAGTTATTTGTTAGATGATAATGTCTGAAATCTGTGCTTCAGATATGGCAAAGGATAAAATATGGTAGACATTGTCCATTCAGCCATAAAGAAATTCTCCTTTGTAATTTAAAATGTTGCATTCTGCCAAGGGGTGTGTGTGTGTATGTGTGTGTGTGTGTGTGTGTGTGTGTGTGTGTGTTTCAGAGAAAGAGAGGCTGCTTTAAAAATGAGAACTCTGCATTTAAAAATGAGAATTCTGTGCTGTTATTAATATTACCTAGAAAATGCATATATGCATGATAAAACTGGTACATTGTGGCATTTTAGGAGTATTCCATAGAACAGATGTGTTTCTAACCTCTAATTAATTAATGTATTAACAAAATCATGTTCTAAATTCATTCACTTGGAGTCATTGCAGTTATGTATTCAGTAACTGGGGATTTCTATCTTCAAACTTTGTTTATGTCCAAAATATTAATTCATATGAGCTTCATGGATTGATAATTGACAGCATTAGGAATGCCAGGGGGTTTGCTGAACCTTTACCGGATGGTCAACTGCACATCCTATTTGAGAAACCAAGAGTGCTTTGAATACAGTGAAATTAATTTCATGCCAGGGTAGAGCGCTGTCCCTGAAATCCTCTGGTGTTCCTAATCTCTCATTCCATGAGCTTTAACTTACAGCAGAGAGTGAAGGAAGGCATGTGATTTGACCAGTGTAAAAGGTCCCAAATAAGAGGTTTATATCCCGGTAGGGCAAATAATCACCAAAATGTATTTTATTAATGGGATTTAGTATATATAGCCTACATTCCTAGTTAACAGAGTTCAAGTTTACACTGATTGGCGTTCAAGAGCTAGTGTGTGATGTCATGCATTTCCAGGCTCTTAGTACCGAGTGTCCTATTTCTGATTGTGCCTGACACCAGGTAGTGACATTTGAGCAAGAGCAGGCAGCACAGGGTTCAGTTTTATCCAAGTAGCTGTCACTTCCAGGGCCCTAGGCAAAAGTCCAGCATTGTTTGTTTGACTTACTTCCTCTTTCTTTTCTTTTCTTCTTTCCCCTAACACTAACACATCCTGCAATCCATCCTGGTCATGGGCAGCAGAGATAACCACAGACTACAAATGAAAAGCTGAGCTGGCCCCAAAAATGTTACTCCTTGCAACTATTTAATTGTAAAAGAATCTTTGTGCTAACGCTTCACCATGCCCTTTAAAAGACAGACTCAATAATTTGGCTGTCAATCATTTGTAATTTTATACCTTTGAGTCCTGAGGGATAATAAATAGAATTACAGAGTTTTATCATGGAATGCTGATTCCAAGGAAATAAAAAGCCAAAATTTCAGGAAAGAATCAAGTTTAAAAAAAGATCCCATCTACAGATTGTTTTATTAAAAGTATACAGCTATTTACAATATGCTTACTGGAAATCACTACAAAGTCTTTACTTGTTTATAATGTTAAAGCTTTCCTGTATTAATTACTGCTACTTATTCTTTTATCTTGCTGTCAGAGTTAGTAGGTAAAAGGGGCCAGAACATTAAAATGTGATTTCTTTCTTTTTGGCCCAAGAAATTAGATCATTTGTCTAGTAGGGCACAAATAGTAGATGATTTTAAAACTGATGATACCGCTCCAAATAGTGCTCCCTTCATTCTTTAGCTCTACTTCTATGACTTGAAAGGCTTTTATTTGCATTTAAAATAACTTGGTAAGAATATTGCTGGAAACCTCTGAAGTTAAAATGTCTCTTTTTGGGTTTTTGTTCATTTTGTTTGTTTTTTTAGAAAATCAAGAACATTAGTAGATACATAATGTACGTGTTTTCATTCATTCCTGATATCAAGGATTGGAAATGATTTAGGACTTTATTTTTTAAGAATAGTACACATACAGAAAAGTGCCTATACCACAAAAACAGCTTGCTCAAGGTCATGTGTACAAGACTCAGTCATTCGCTGTGTTTGGTTATCTGTTTATTTTTTTTGCTCAGAGGTATCTCATTGTGAACAGATACTGTACTACATTTCTTGTTCCTGGGCATGTCGCCAGTGTCCAGCGGGGGCTGATATCAATATTGCCGGGATGAGCATCTTGATAGATGTTTCTGGTGTACTTCTGAGCAGTGTGTATACCTCAAAGTGGAATTTCAGAGACCTAGAGGTATACTCCTGAAGAGCCCTAGAAGAGATGGAAAAATACCAAATTACTTTTCCCATTACAATTCCACTCACACTCTGTAAAAGTTCTGCTAACAGCCACTATTGGTCAGTAATTGGTATTTTGTCTCCTCTTTTTTTTTTTTTTTTAACCATTCTTATGAGTATGTACTGGCATCCCATGGAAATCATAAATTTGCATAGCACAAAGGAGTAATAAAGTTGATCATCTTTTCATTTCTGTATTGCCTATGTGGACAGACTCTTTCATGAAGTGCTTGTTTAGGTATTCAGACGTTTTTTATATTGGGTCACTTATCATTTTGTTTTTAGACTGCATTTGGGGACTTTTGTTGATGATAATATAGTTATATACACAGACACATGAAGAATGAGAATATCTTTTTCCACTAGTGCCCCTTCACTTTCTCCATGATTCTTGATCATAAACAGGATTTCCCAATTTCAACATGGCCCAATTTATACCTCTGTAATTCCTTCTGTGGTTAGCACTATTTGCATCCTATCTAAGAGAGCAGGGTTCCTTTAAGATCATGTTTGTGTTCTGTATTTTACTCTCAAAGCTTTATTGTTTAATCCTTTGTATCCAGACCAAGGCTCCATTGTCGAATTGATTTTTGTGTATGTTTTGAAATGGAGTCGCATTTCTTTTTTTACCACATAGACATCCAGGTGAAAGCACCATCTTACAGTATGTGGCAATGGCATGATTCTCATAAATTGTATATAAGTGTGTTTTGGTGTCATAATTCTCTCCTGATCCGTGTTCTATTTGTCTCTTCTTATATGGATGCCATATTGTCTAATTACTGCACCTTTGTAAGTTGCCATCTTATCTGTAGCTTCAGTGTCTAGATTTGTTTCTTTCCTTCAAAACCTCTTACACTTCTTGAGTGTTTGCATTTTCATGTAAATTTTAGAATCCACTATCCCTTATCTCAGCCTCTCCCACCCCTGGGGGGGGGGAGGGTGGGAGGCATCATTTTGAGGGTTAGATTGGAATATTGTCAAAGCTATCAATTTAATCCAGGGAGACTGAAAACCATAATAAAGCAGCCAAGCATCAGCATGGTATTTCACTGCAGTGCCATTATTTGGGTCTGCTTTAATTTCAATAGTGTCCTGGAAGTGGTTAATGAAGAAGTCTTCTGTCACCTTCACAGATTTATCCCCAGGTATTGGATGTTTTTCTATTTTTTTAAAACATTATTATTGTTTTAATTTCTTTCTGGATGATAATACAGAAAGAAAAGGATGTTTTTGTACATTGGCTCTTTGTTTTCACTTTATCCCAGAAGACCTCTGGTACGATGCGGTTTTTTTTAAGTTTACTTATTTATTTTGAGAGAGAGTGTGTGCACATGTGGGGAGGAGGGGCAGAGAGAGGAGGAGAGAAGGAGAGAGAGAATCCCAAGCAGGCTCCATGCAATCTGCACAGAGCCCCACGCAGGACCTCCATTACAATGTTGTTGTTGTTGTTGTTTTTTATGTTTTATTTATTTCTGAGAGGGAGAGAGAGAGAGAGAGACACTGTGAACAGGGGAGGGTCAGAGAGAGTGGGAGATACAGAATCTGAAACAGGCTCCAGGCTGTGAGCTAGCTATCAGCACAGAGCCCGACACGGGGCCCGAACCCACGAACTGTGAGATCATGACCTGAGCCGAAGTCGGATGCTTAACCGACTGAGCCACCCAGGCGCCCCTGCGTTACATTAAGTAGAAATAATATAGTGAATAACACATCATTTATCTCCTAAGGACGAGTTTTCAATATTTAAATCTGTAATTTTTAGGTAGTCTTTTTTTCATTATCAAATTGAAGGGATTCCTGAATATGCCTGGTTTGCAAAGATTGCTTTTTAATTGTGAATTACCATTGAATTTTGTGAAAAAACACATATTTATGCCTTCCTAGGATTTAGATTAAGTTATTAATCATGGATATTTCACAATGTTTAGTTTATTCTATTTTTTTTTTTTTCCGGGAAAAGCAGTATCAACGAAAAATTCAATAAATTAGCAATAGAGTTATATTCACAGTAACACTCGAAAAGAATTGGCCACAAACTCACATAAAGAACGTAGATATCTGGGGTGCCTTGGTGGCTCAGTCGGTTAAGCATCTGACCAGCTCAGGTCATGATTTCACGGCTCGTGGGGGTTTGTGGGTTCGAGCCCTGTGTCAGGCTCTGTGCTGACAGCTAGCTCAGAGCCTGGAGCCTGTTTCAGATTCTGTATCTCCCTCTCTCTCTGACCCTCTCCTGCTCATGCTGTCTCTCTCTCTCTCAGAAATAAATAAAACATAAAAAAAGAAAAAAAAGAATGTAGATATCACTTTTAAGATATCATACATTGAGCCAATTTTTTAAAAATATATATAAAGAGGGGCTCTTGTGTGGCTCAGTGGGTTGAGCATCTGACTCTTGATTTTGGCTCAGGTCATAATCTCATGGTTTGTGGGATCAGGCTGTGTGCCGGGCTCCATGCTGACAGTGTGGGGCCTGCTTAGGATTCTCTCTCTCTCTCTCTCTCTCTCTCTCTCTCCCCCTCCCCCACTTGCACTGTCTTTGTCTCTCTCAAAAACATTAAATAAACATAAAGAAAAAGAAAGGAAGGAAGGAAGGAAGAAAGAAAGAGAGAGAGAGAAAAAGAAAGAAAGAAAGGAAAGAAAGAAAGAAAGAAGGAAAGAAGGAAGGAAGGNAATTAGCAATAGAGTTATATTCACAGTAACACTCGAAAAGAATTGGCCACAAACTCACATAAAGAACGTAGATATCTGGGGTGCCTTGGTGGCTCAGTCGGTTAAGCATCTGACCAGCTCAGGTCATGATTTCACGGCTCGTGGGGGTTTGTGGGTTCGAGCCCTGTGTCAGGCTCTGTGCTGACAGCTAGCTCAGAGCCTGGAGCCTGTTTCAGATTCTGTATCTCCCTCTCTCTCTGACCCTCTCCTGCTCATGCTGTCTCTCTCTCTCTCAGAAATAAATAAAACATAAAAAAAGAAAAAAAAGAATGTAGATATCACTTTTAAGATATCATACATTGAGCCAATTTTTTAAAAATATATATAAAGAGGGGCTCTTGTGTGGCTCAGTGGGTTGAGCATCTGACTCTTGATTTTGGCTCAGGTCATAATCTCATGGTTTGTGGGATCAGGCTGTGTGCCGGGCTCCATGCTGACAGTGTGGGGCCTGCTTAGGATTCTCTCTCTCTCTCTCTCTCTCTCTCTCTCTCTCCCCCTCCCCCACTTGCACTGTCTTTGTCTCTCTCAAAAACATTAAATAAACATAAAGAAAAAGAAAGGAAGGAAGGAAGGAAGAAAGAAAGAGAGAGAGAGAAAAAGAAAGAAAGAAAGGAAAGAAAGAAAGAAAGAAGGAAAGAAGGAAGGAAGGAAAGAAAGAAAGAAAGAAAGAAAGAGAATTACGGAAGAGAAAGAAAGAAAGAAAGAAAGAAAGAAAGAAAGAAAGAAAGAAAGAAAGAAAGAAAGAAAGAGAATTACGGAAGAGACAGGGAAAAAGGGAACGAAGGAAGAAGCAAGCACCATGATTCAGAGTCCTTCGCTGGAACACTGAGCTCTGCAGACAAGAGGGGACAGAGAGCAATAGGAAGCCCTGTGGAGAAAAAGCTCCAACAAGAGAGAATATTGTGACATGGGGGATGTTACAAACACTGAATGTTTCACCTTTTTTTTTTCTTTACTTATATTAGCACCTCTCTCCACCTCAATCTGTGATTAAGCAAAAGCCAAGCCAAGGTGAAGTTGATGGACCTCTTGAGGAAATAATAAATTGAAGGGTTTAAATATAAGACAGTGAATTGACTCCCTTTCTCTCTCTCTCTCTGTCACACACACACACAAATAGGAAACAAATAAATCAGAAAGAGAAGAAAGTAGCATAACAGTAATATACAAAATGCAAAGAAAATATAACTCCAAAAACATTAAATTACCTACAAGTAATTTAAGAGAACATTAGCCATAGTCTTTTTTTTTTTATCACTTAAAGGAGGTTATAATCATGAAAAAAAAATGAAATTGAAGAAATGACAAGACCAAGAAGTCATGAAAGGGATAATAACAGTAGCCAGCGCTCATGGAAAAACAAGAAAATGTAAAACCATTGCATAAGTGAAACCACATTCAGATCATTAGGAGACATAAATGTTACAGAAATAAAGACAACTGCTATGAGGAAATAAAACAGAAGAGAGAAAAAAGACAATAAAAGCAACAAAAAAGGTGATAGATATGGAAGAGAAAAAACTGGGAACTAACATGTAGCTGGCGGTTGTTCTTGCCTGGGAGAACTCTTTTCTTAAAAGAAAGTAAAGTGAGCTTGCTTTTTAATTCTCTTCTTTAGTTTTCAGTGTGAGGTTATCTCAATGATGTATGCATAAAAATTGTACAACTGTCTAAAAATTCTATAACTGTCTAAGTAGGGCCATGAGTTGTGCAGCTCCAGAGCCATCCTCAAGGAAAATGAAGGTGAACTCTGGAAACACCAAGAATACCCAGTTCTGGAAGATCTATGCCCCCAGGGGATACAGATATTTGTCTATGTTGCAGGCAACAGAAAATCTTACCAAATATGCTCTGACGGAAGATATTGGTATCTCTGAGTCATTCTTGCAAATTGTCTTAAAGACAACATGGAGTCAATCAAGACTAAGATCAAGGTGCATGATTTAGGACATAGACATACACTGTATTAAAGGAGATTGGTGTGGGGAGGGTGGGGATAAGAATGGCCCTTTATAAAAGTAGATACTGGGGCACCTGAGCGTCTCCATTGTTTCTGTGTCTGACTTCAGATCACGCACGATCATGTGGTTCATGAGTTCCAGCCCTTCACTGGGCTCTGTGCTGACAGCTCAGAGCCTGCTCTGTCTCTTCTTCTCTCTCTGCTCCTCACCAACACATGCACACATTTTCTCTCTGCATCTCAAAATAAATAACTAAACTAAAAATTAAATAAAAGTAAGTTCTGTTTGAATTTTCGTCTAAAAAGCTTGTTCTGCTTTAAAAATAATCAAGACCTAGTTTTTAAAAGTCACCTTGTTTAGCTTTTATTTGAGCTAACACTAAATATGATCCTTTCCTCTCAACATCAAGTATTATCCTAACAATTACAGTCATATATAGTTTTTGAATTGAAGAAAGTATTTCCTCAATAAGACGACATCTTATTAATACAGTAATCTCATTACACTGGGGTGCTATCTCTGTCGTACATAAGTTGCCCTAGGTCATCTAATTACGAGATGGGGTCTATTGGACACGTGGTTGATAGAAAGTGATTAAAATACTTGAAAGTCGCACCTAAAGTAGATTCAAGTGAAAGACTCAGAGCAGAGTTTTCTGAGGCACTCTGATGGCTGCAAGTGTGTAGGGGTGGATATAAGTGTATGAAATTTAGCTTTAAAGTCAGGCATCTAGACAGATTCTCTTTTCTGTAAGCCTTCGGGTTTGTTAGAATTTGCCACGTTTTAGATTTCTTTTGAATTACAATCTCATTTCAGAAATAAAATGATTTGAGTAAACTTATGTTTTTCCAAAGTGTCCATTTCGCAATTCCCAACTAGACTCCAGCCTTGAATATGAACTCGAAGCAGTCTTGAATCTACCTCTTGCCTTTGAATTCACCAAGGAAACAAAGTCTAGATTCAGTCTGAGACTAATTTTATGATTCTGTGGGTTTTTCTTTTTTTCTTTTCTTTTTTTATAATGTTGAGATACAGATAGCTAAGCATCCAGATACAGATTTAGGGTAAAGGAATGGAAGATCCGAAAACTCGAATTTGCTAGGCAGGCTAGTGGGAGGGTCCTTTTGTGATGAAATGTTGCATAAATAATGCCGATGGGGGTCTAAATTCACTGTTGCCATGGAGACCTTTGTGCCTGGCTGAACTCAATTCTTTTCTCTTTTAAGACGGCTACCACTAGGCTTGTGGTATCTCTGACGCCTCTTTGCTTTGCTTTCTCTTAAACTGTTGGCGAGTGAAAGAAGAAATTAAACTATGATAATTTGGCATCCTGACTTTTGCGAGACTGTTCTTCTACTCCATTCGTGATTTTTGAGCTCCTCTGGGGTTCCTTTTAGTGCTCATTTGGGGTGATAGGAGCAGATGCAGGAACGGCAGGGACCCCGAACGCTGCCTGGAGAGAGGGGGAAAGTAATCCCTCATCTTTGTGACTAGTCAACTTGTTGGCCTCGACTACAGTTTTGAAGTATTTAAGGACCACTGGTTTCCAAAGGTAAAAGAGAAAAAAAGAGTGAAAGTGGAACGTGTTTGTTTTTTTAATGCTTTCATTATTAATGTTGTTTTTGTGATGATTTTGGTTAAAGTTGTAAAACTACAGGTTGAGAGTTAATGTGTAGAGAACACGGGTAGAATTTATTTCCGGCCTCTCAGTTGTCAGTTTATTCAGCGTATTGAAATTGTAAATGCCAAAATAACGGAATTCAACAGAATGCAGTTTTAAGGACCCATGTGCCATTTTTCTGTCAGCTAACCATTATAACTGCTTAAAATTGCGTTTGGTAAAACTTGGCATGTCCTAGAAACATCCTTTAGATTTTGTGAAAGTTATGATTATCCATGTAAATGCTGGTTTAAGTAATTGAAAGTTGGCTTGGAAATTGTGGGCANAGAACTTCACTAAGAAAGACATTAGTCATTGAAAGTAAAAGCATAAAGTTCAGGCAGCCAGTGTCACTATGTCAAATAACTAAAAATTCAATGTATTGGACAGCTAACTTGTTGCATTACATTGCCTTTCTTACAGAGATTATTTCTCAGCGATGAGCTTTCCATCAGAACTAGAATACATTAATTGCATGTTTTGATCATTATGAATGGTGTAAATAGGATGCGCCAATCCCATAATTATCGAAAACCTTTACCGTACAAGTATTTCCAGATTGCTTTTATCCACATAATTAAGTGAGAGAATCATTCACCAAAATTTACAGTGACTTCTTAGGTTTCACCCGTGTAGCCACCAGAGTTTAGAAGGTATTTGGATATTCAACAGGTGAAAGAGGCAAATTGATTTCGGAAAGCTGGGGATTTAACAGGTGACAGTCTGTGGGAACCGTGTGTTAAATGGCTATATACTTATGAGATAGGTGCTCGCTGGAGAATTCTAAGTGAAATACCACGAGGGCTCAGAAAGTCTAGGTTTTTATCGTTAGCGTTTTCAGCTGGATGGCAATAGCGAAAGAGAATGATTTCCATCCAACTTAATTGTGACAATCACAAGATAGAATTTCGACTTGATTAATATTTCTTGAAATTTGAGTGACTTTGCAACTCAGATACGGAGGATGAATAATAACCAAGTACTTCTTTTTAATCAAATGTCAGGGCACATGTTTTAGTATGTTAATTGACTAGCCTGGGTATGTTTTATTTTAAAGAAGCTAACAAAGGAAGGCTTGAATATACTCTGGGGATACCTCTCAGTAAATATTTCATTTCGATTCATTAAAGTTAAAAGTTTATTTGGATCATATTAAAACTAAGAACCTTTTCACTTTGGGGGAATGGGTGTAAACCTATTAATGGTTTCGATGGTATCCACTGGGAATAAACTTTGACCTTTGAAAGTGTTTTCCATGCACCGACTGTTATTTAATAATGCTGCCCAAATATAAACTTAAATGATCAAGCCTAAATATAAAGCTTCACTTTGGGAATGAGTGTCTAGGCACTCATACTTTGTGGACCACCATTGCCGTGGGTTCAAGTGGCAGTAAGTCTTCAAACTGTAGGGCACAGGATATATGCATGCGACCCAAATAGTTTTTAAATAACAACTAACTACATGGTATGATTGTCTATTACCTCACACTGCTGAATATAAATATTTTATATGGGAAGAAAATTTAAAGTATTTTTAAATTTGTTATTTTTAATCCAGCTATTTATATGATGCGAATGCACCAGACAACATGCTAAATAGGGTCCTTCAGATTTTGAAGATCCTGAAATGCTAAATTGCAAAATCTTTCCTGGATTATTTTACTGTTAAGATTTATGCACACAATTAAGAAGAATAGCTTTAATTGTTAAGCAAATATATATATATGTATATATATATATATGCATTTTTTTTACCCAGACAATTCCAGATTTGGCCCAACTCATTGATATTATATTTATAGGTTACAAAATCATAGCTAATACATTTGACCTAAAGTTCCCCATTGAAAAAGTTTAGGGACAAAGATTTCTGTTTGTGTTTCTATAAGAAGCTTATTAACATGTGAATTCTGATTTAGAGATCTGTTTTATAGCTCTTTTGTCATTCTTATTTCTGGCAGTATCTTATATTCAGCAAATCTTTGTTGAGCATTTCCCTGGTACTAAACATTGTACGCCATGAACAAAAAGGAAAGAGGAAGTTCCCAGAGTCCGTGAACTAAAAAATCGGTGGAGATGAAGATGTGAGAACTCGTAACTGTAATGCAGTAAAATTCCTGCTCTAAAGAATGACTGTAAAGATAATTTTTAAATGGTAGCCAGACAAATCCTCTGAAAATGTAAATCCTAAAAATTAAAAGAATTTAGACTATTTGTAGTCTAAACCTTTACTGTATTCAGAGTCAAAGTCAAAGGCCCTCCAGTTGCCCAAGCCGCTCAGTGATGTGCCTCCCACCAACTCTGGCTCTCCCACATTTCCTAAATCTTCACCTCTTGCCCACTTTGCTCCAGCATAGAACCTCTTTGCCTTTTGTTGAGCCATCACATGGCCTTGGCATTTGCCATTCTTCTCTGCTGAAAACGGAAAACAGCAGCCCCCCAGCCTGAATCCAGCCCAGATATACACATACAGACTTCCCTTGTATCTCTCAGGTCTCAGGTCAGGGGTCACCTTGTCAATGAGTCAGTTCTTGATAACCGTACTTATATTGCTCCCTGTCTTCTTTCCCTGCATTAGTTTTCTCCTCTGCCTTTACCACAGATGGTACTTTAAGTAATCCACTGGCCCGTCTTGTTCCATGTCCATTTTTTCTACCAGAACGTCAACTCCATAAGGGCAGGGATTTTTGTGTGTTTTTATTGATGCATTCCCAGCACCTAGATCCTCGCGTGCTTTATGTATTGAACAAATGATGAACTAAATATAGATTCCCTGGCACCAAATATATAGAGTTCTACTCTGTTGTTGTTGTTGTTTAGAGTCTTTAAAAATAAAGTAGAAATTTTCACATTTATTACTGGCAACTCATTATTCTAGCATAAGTGTGAGAAAAAGTGGTCAAATACCACAGTAGATCCTGATTGCTTATGTACCAACACTCAGCCAAGTCACCTGGATCACAGAGTAGGGGCTGAGAATTTCCCTCCCAACGCAAGGTCAATGGCAGCAGATGGACTCTTAGTGAGAAGACCGGTGCTCTCCCCTCTTCCCAGCCTCTGGCTGTGGACACGTGACCAGTGCCTTCAGCTTCTCTAGCCATCTGTTGCTTCCATCTTCAACAGTGGGGCTATTACTGTAATACTCTAGCTGTCTCTACGGTTCTGTAATTTATCCACATATTTTCCAAAATGTATAAGGAACACACAAAGAATTATACACAGTCTCTAAAATATCACATCATCTCTTTCTTCATATTTCTAATGTTCATTAACAGGAGGGGAAAAAAAAAAAGCTGCAATGGCCTGGATCATTTATGTGATCACATTCAGTCAGCAATTCTGTTAAATAAAGTTCTACTCAAAAATCAAAACACGTTTTCAGGATTCTAAGAATTACCAATCAGTAATAATTATGCCAATAGTGGCATCTCATATAGTGGCCATAGCTAATGCTGGCTCATCTGGAAAGCATAATCAGAGTGAGAATATTTTTGTCATTTGTGTATCCAGTCACCTGCTTGTATGACATCAAGTTTTTCCTACATTTGACAAGTTTAATTAAACTTAGCACTTGTGGTTTTAAAAATAAACTTTGCAAGCTCTAAGAATTTAATGAATGCTACAGTGTGGCTAAATTACATAGTGACCTTCTCCAGTGTATAAATATTTTTCAAAGATGTGAAGGTTACTTCCTCTAGGAATAAAAATGTTGAGCTAGTCTGTGGCTTCCAGTAGTACTGGCTCATTTTTAAAGAACAAAGACAAATTTTAAGTGTTGGTCAACTGTCTCCTTGTTTCTGTATGAGGCAAATCCATTGTTTGAACCTTTTTGTATCCCTTAAGCCTCAGCTACTGTTTGCATGAGGAATGTTGCATTTGGATACATATCCAATGAGCGTAATCCCCAATAGGATGCATGGCTTCCTTATTATTCACACAGCCCCCTTCTTTGTGAATTTCAGCTGCTTCTGGTCAGTTTAAAGCCCTCATGCTCTTCTGAACCAACTCCTGGTAATTTTCATCAGCATTAGTAGCTCATCTTTGAGAGATACTATATTCATCCTTGAAAAGGTGGTTAAATATGGTGTTTTGGCTTAGGATTAACTGCCCCTGCATTATCATGCAGCAGTTCTGCCTGAGATTAGAAGCCATAAATATGGGGGTGAAAATGACAAAAGACTTAAAGAGGGACACTTTGAGTGAGTTGTGGGGTGGTGTCTACCTACACAGGCTGTGGGTTGTTGGGTCATTTGGTTGTCGGCCCTGGTGCTGCTAACATCCTGGACCCGATGTTAGTCTGGACTCTGGCATATTCCGCCATATATTTTGTAAATGGAGTACACAAGTATTTGCCAAATGGCATGTGTTTCCCTTTTAAGGACTTATCTAATCTCTAGGTATATGGAATTAAATAGAAGCTTGGCATTCCTTCATTTAAACTTTAAGGAACCTGACCCTTTAATTTGTTTCTGCTCTGAAATAAATAATTGGGTATATCTAGTGTTTGCTTATAGCATCTCATTAAATCCTCACAGAGGCCCTTGTATGTTAGCCTTTGTCCCTGTGCTATAAATGGGAATCATTAAGCAGAGTAATTATTTCATTATGCGGGATGTCTGAGATTACAGACCAAAAAAAGAAAAAACTGTGCAAGATTTTGAACCCAAGTCTACTTGGTTATGCAGCCTCCTCCCTTCAGCCGTCCTACCAATGGTACTGCTCAGTTTAACCATCTCACTGAGATTTTGGAGAAGCTTTGTAGATCTTTGCCTTTTCATAGAAACTCCCCTCCACGCATTGCATATCTTTCCCTGTTTTTCTTTACTGTTCACCTCTAGGCGGGTGCTCCCGGCTCTTCTCCCTTTTACTGTAAAGTGTGTGAGCCACTTATTAGCATGTTCTTGTTAAGAATCCTGCAGGGCCGAGGCTTCTGGGTGGCTCAGTTTGTTAAGTGTCGGACTTCGGCTCAGGTCATGATCTTGTGGTCCAAGAGTTCCAGTGCAGAGCCTGGAGGCTGCCTCAGATTTTGTGTCTCCCTCTCTCTCTGGCCTTCCCCCTGCTAGTACTCTGTTTGTGTGTCTCTGTCTCTTCCTCTTTCTCAAAAATAAATAAAACATTAAAACATTAAAAACAATAAATCCTGCAGGGTCTGGAGCTCAGGGATTGGTAATGGGGTGCTAGGAATACCTTTATGAGAATCAGCTTGAGCATGTGTTATAAATACAGCTCCCTGACTCAGCAACTCAAAAGCTGGGGTGGACTTCTACATTTCTAAGAGCTTCCCTCAGGGACTCCAGGAGCAGTTGAGAACCACCTATCTGATTTTATGGTTGCAAAAACTGGCTATGAGTGAGGTGGGTGGGAGAAGAAGTTCAAGGTTGATATGAAAATCTTCTGCAGATAATTAGGGGCAGGATAGAGATCGGGGCAGTTTCATCTGCCAAAGTGAAGACTCCCGCAGGTTCAAGGTGAGAAGAGATCAGAGAGGTCAGTGGTATCTGGTTTATCTCAGTCCTGTATATTTCCAGATTGTTTACTGTGTCTGCCTGTATTTGTGGATGCACATGTAAGGTGTAGAGAGGGAGATCAGCAGCCGGAGGGGAGAGGATGGTAGCCTGATCTTCTGGTGGCCTCCCTATTCTGCTGTCCTCACTGCTGTCACTTGCAGCCATTGTGTGGCTTGGTTTATAGCACAGCCTTGTGCATCAATGCAATGCGTCTGTGGATGCAGATATTTCCAAAGCATCTCCTAAGGCTGGTTTAAATTAAATGGCCTGGCCTAGTGATTCCTACAGCATGATTTACTGAGCTTCTGCTCTTTGCCAGTCTCTGTTGTAAAATCTAGGAGTAAGGAGCTGCCAAGCCATTGTCTTCATGGAGCTGTCTTTCTGGAAGGCACCAGAAGGTAAATCAATGACTATGATTGCTGTCACTCCTTCTCCTCTCAAAAGAACAATGGTCTAGGAGTCGAGTCCCTTCTGATGACCTCGAGGCTCTGCTCAGCCTAAGGAGTTCATCCCTCCAAGCGTGTCTTTCTCAGGGCTCTGGGAGCCCTTTCTCTTCCCTCTCATTGTCAAAAGGAAGCCAGGCCATCTTGCTTATTAGCCTTGTCTGTAAGTGACAGTGGTGTTTTGGGGTAACTTTGAGAATATGTGCTTTCCGTGGAGATAGAATTCTTAGTGTATTTAAGCAGGTGTGAAATAGACCTTTTAGCTTGGGGGTCACGGGAAAAAGTACAGCCCTAGAGGCCAGAGTCTTAGCTCTCTGTGCTGGTCCCAGTGTGGTCCATTTGTAGGTTTTTAAGAAAACATGGGTGTACTTTGTGCCTAACTTTCTTTCCATCGGGATAGTGACATTCTCATCACTGTGGCAGAGGTGCAGTGTGATGTCATATAAAAGCATAACTTCATACGGCAACTTCCTCTTCCATCTGTAGAACGTTTTACCAGATGTAGATTACAAGTGGATATGCCAGTGCTGTAAGCATATACTTATTTTGGGGGAATGTGTTATTCATCCTAGAACAATGTGGATGTTCACAAACTTTGAAGGCAGAATTCTAAAGGGGGTTCAAGTTAGAAGGTGACCGTGCCGCCCTGAGCGATAGGCTGATGTTCAGAAAGTTCACTGCCAGTGGTGCAATCCCGGAAAATCGGTCGGCCTGAATACGGTGCCTAATGCTGGACTGTCGCCCTCCCGTCCCTTCTCCTCCTCTTCTTTCCCTGTTGCTCTTGGCTTTGAATTTGTGTGTTTACTTCTTTACTGGGATGTATTTTGAGAAAAAGCAATGGAGTGGACTCAGTTCCAGCTGTGGTATTAATTTTCTTTCATTTCATGTTCTTTTCCCTCGAATGCCCCCCATAGAGCTTTGAAGCTCCTCCATCTACTCACTTAATCCCTCTGCACCTGAGTTTCCTTACCTGCAAAATTAAAGGCTTCAACTCTGTGATCCCTTCCAAATGAATAGGATATTATTATTTCTCCTCTAGGGGCTCCCTGGTGTCGAGTTAGGGGTACAGCTTTTAGCTGTGGAGCCCAGAAGACTGGCTAAGGTGGGCTCTCAGCAGAGTCTCTGGCCCAGCCCATTTGCGTCTCTTACCCAGGGGTCCCCAGCCCTTATTACTTTCACTCCAATCTGGAAGTCTTTTGAGCAAGAACATTCATAATGGGCCCATTTATTTGTACAGGATATAAATGTACTACTGTACTAAAACTTACATGTTAGAAAGTATGATAAAATGTCATGTTAAAGGGTGAGAACAAAAACTTACACTGTAAGTTCACACCTTTCTTCCCCTACCCCCAGGGGATTGTCTTATGCGCCCCACTTCAGAGGAGTGTGGTCACCACAGAGCTGCACAGCTCAGCAGGGTCAGGAATTTAACAGTCGCATTCGAATTCCAAAGCTGAGATATGAGAAATAGGAACATTTGTTAAGCTCAGCTGTCTGTCCTCATAAGTCAGACGTCCACCCCCCTCCCCCGCCATCTTGATTATCACCAGATTTAGGGCCAATGATGAAAAGGATCACACAGCTGTAAATGAGCAGGTACTTACCTCCAGGCATTCTGCAGATAGGGGACTAAAAAGGCCATGCTGACATCACAGTACACTGCATCTAAGTACTAGAAAACAAGGCTTATGTTGATCTTTGTATCCTGATGACATGTACTAGGCATGTCTTTATATATCTCTTTGGATGGTTATCCATTTTGGCGGTGGAAAAGCATTGAGCTATGTACTTTCTTTTCAAAATAAAACTACTCAAACAATTGGGCAAATATCTTCAAAGCAAGCTTATAGAATATGCAGGTTTTCAAGGCTAATGTAATATGTGTACATTTTGGGGCTCCTGGCTGGCTCAGTCAATAGAGCATGTGACTCTTGATCTCAGGGTTGTAAGTTTGAACCCCACATTGGGTGTAGTGGGTGTAGAGATTACTTAAAAATAAAACTTTAAAAAATACATATGCATACCTTTGGTACAGAATTAGATTTCAAGAAAAATCTAAAATCCTGGGGGAAAAATGCAAGATAAAACAAAAAGTTGAAAATTTGGAATCCATGTCTAGCCTTGTATGGGCTCAAAGGTATCAGCCGTAGAGATATATTGTGTACGGAAGTCTGGTTTTGCAGCTTTTTAGAACAAAAGTACTAAAGGTTTAGTTGAATTCAAATTTCCCATAAGACAACTATTTGACAAAGTTCAGAAAACTAATGTAATGTTAGGTTCTATTAATGGAAGTTCAGTATCCATGCTGTGAGTGATGCTTCTGAAGTATTTGATACTTCTCAGATTGTATTTGAAATGGTGTGTGGAATATTGGGTATTAAGGGAGAGGGATATCAACAAACAAAAGAGACCATGGAGAGGTCTGGCCACAGTGATGAAGCCCCATATAAGCAAGGGTTGGACCTCTGCACTGCTCCTATTTAAATCAGAAGAGAAGGAGTGCCTGGGTGGTACAGTTGGTTAAACGTCTCACTTTTGAACTCAGCTCAGGTCATGATCTCACCGTTTGTGAGATCCAGCCCTACATTGGGCTCTGCACTAACAGTGTGGAGCCTACTTGAAATCCTCTCTCTCTCTCCCCCTCCCCTTCTCTTCTCTGCTCCTCCCCTGCTTGCTCTCTCTCTCTCTCTCTCAAAATAAATAAACTTAAAAAAAATGAGAAGATGTGGTTTTCAAATAATGGGATCTGTTGTATCAATGAAAAAGAGTATTGCTTTATTGAATCAGGAGACAGAACTAGAACAGAGGTCAGAATCAGAATCAATTATTATATTTTTATGACAAGGCATGTTATGGGTTTGATGACCCTGGCTGCCTTCGTGGGATGGCGTGCATCTGAGCTTGAGCCACTGTCCCCGGTAACCTCCAGGTGGGAATTGTCTGCAAGGCTGACTCTACAAGACCGACAGATGATGAACTTAAATGACCTTGTGGATCCCTTCCACGAATGAATTTCTCTGAGACTTTTAAGACATGACATCTAGATTGATTAGAACTAGTTTGGGTGTGTAAAGATCTAAAAAACCCATAATCCTGCTTGCAGCATCCATTTTCCTGCATGCTAAGGTTTCTGGAGGTAGGAGGAAGAATGTGAATTTGGAAAACATCACCCAAGTGATTCATGTACACCCGCTGCTTAAGACAGAATGAGAAAAGGGGAGTTAGATTATTCACATAAGTACATATTCATCCCATACATAAAACTCTGTGGAAATACCTAACTATATATTGAATGTCTGTTCCCTTGACTTAGCAACTGGCTAACTATGGGTAATCTGTTTCCTCATCTATAAAACAGAAATGATAGTCTTTATAATACTGATACTATTATTATTAGTGGTAGTCATTCCTAGATACCTGAAGGGTATTAACTCTATTGTGGGAAGAGAAAGAGGGCATTGCTTTTCCAAGAAAAACAGTGGCCTAAGTTAATTATACTGGGAAGGTTCTCCATGCTGAGTTTGGTAGGATATGGGTTAAGTCACTTTTCTTAACTAAGTACAAGTTCTACAGTATTTATCAAATATACGTGTCTTGGTGACTATTTAATTTCTAACTAGACTGTTGTTTTCCCTGCTTGAATAGCAAGGGAAAAGTGTTGGGTGGAAAATTGGCCTAATATGTGTGAAACAGTTGCTGGAATCATGGCAGCTTGCTGTCCAGCTCGGCAGCAAGGGAGCTGACGTTCATTAGCTCTGCCCTCTCTATCAGGTAAACACTGCCACTGATGGAAATTACAGTCCCCAGTTTCAGGGGACACAAGCATCATTTGGCTGCTCCTAAAAAGGCATAAACAAAATATTGGCTGAGCACAGACAGATGTTAAGGTTACACTCTGTACATGAATTCATGTACTTGAATTCACTTTAATGGAGTTGAGCTTATGGTATAAGATCTTGCAGCTCATTATAACTAAGTTGTTATGGGCTGCTAATTTGCTAGAAGCTGCTGTATCATGAGCTAGCCCAACTGCCTTGATGGGTCTCCTGGTAGTTAATATGGATTAAATGTGAATCTTTTATTTTTTCCCCTGTGGTCTCACATAATGATATTAGCTTGTCTACAGTGTGACAAATTCAGTGTACCAGGAGCATCTGGTACACTATTCTTTATGACTGAAAATCAGCCTGCAAACTTGCTACTGCACATCCATTAAGATACTTCCCCATACTGGGGAGATGTGGAAGGATGATGACCATGGAAGGGATTTATTGGTCACAGTTCATTTTGCTCCAGTGTATATGAACTATCTCAGCAGTGGTACACTCATCAGTGCTGCATTTCTACAAGTTCTTGCTGGATTACCAGGATGCAAATATGGATATATTCCTTATTAGACTGAGCTTAATTTATTCCCAGCAGAGGAATTTCAAAAAGGAAAAAAAAATAAAAGGAAAAGAAACTAAATTTTCACAGCTTGAAGATAGGTTTAAATTCCTCTTTTGAAGTTGTTCTGGAAATGGATCACCCTGAAACGTTCAAGTCATGAAGCTGCTTTAGTAAGGAGGGTATTTTTTTTAATTGAATGCTTAGTCTTGTAAAAAATGAGAAGTAGAATTAGATCCTGTTGTGCCCTTTGGATTTAAACAAATTAAGATAAGAATGCTCATATTTTCATGGCATTACCTAAGCAGTGAGGAAATACAAAATAGAAGACTTGACTTGCCATATAAATATATGTGTATGTGTATATATGTATATATATATATACACATACACACATTACAATGTATATTACATACCTTATCAAGAATAGGGAAGAACACTGGGAGATGTTCTTCCCTAGATGACATTTTGTTATCATCTCTGCTCTACCATTAGCTGAGTAATCTTTTTTTTGTTTCATTTATTTCTGAGAGAGAGAGACAGCGTGAGCTGGGGAGGGTCAGAGAGAAGGAGACAAAGAATCCAAAGCAGGCTCCAGGCTCTGAGCTGTCAGCACAGAGCCCGACGCAGGGCCTGAACCCATGAACCATGAGATCATGACCTGAGCCGAAGTCGGATGCTTAACCAGCTGAGCCACCCAGGTGCCCCTAGCTGAGTAATCTTGGATTGTTCACTTAACCCCTCTGATTGCTAGTTCCTTCCTCTCTATACCAAAGGATTATATAGCATATCCTATATTCTTCACTGGGGCATTTGAAGATAAAATAATTAGAATAACAATACAGCTGTTATTATACAAAGATTAAAACCATTATACTATTATATTAGAGTAAAATTATAATAATAGCTTCCTCTTATGTCAGCCCTGTGATATCCTCCAGCTCCTGAGTCAATGGTAGATGTGACATTAGCAATTAAAAACCACTCTGGTGGCAATGAGGAACAGGAGCTCTGAAAGGTACACCATAATTAATTAATTAATTAATTAATTAATTAATTAATTAAATAAAATCACCAGAAAGAAATGTCAACAATATAAATGAAGCAGAAGAGAAATGAGACTGTTTCTTTGGTTGTAGGAGCCATTAACTGTCTGTGTCCACAATGCCAGAGGTCCTTACTGTATCCACCTAATGAATGAAAAAGCTCTGCAGGAGACAGGAACATGTAGGGACGGGCAAACTAACATCGTAGTAGGACAGTGTGCTTGTAATGTAGCACAAGATCCGTGTCAACACTGAAGACCTTCAGATGTCAAAAGCCAGTTCAATGGTATTACTTTCTTATCAAATGGGTTCACTAAAACTTCAAAGGATTTCTTAGTTGGAGTATGGAAATAGATGAAGTGGTGCATCACATTTAATGAATGAGGAAAATCAGGATCCTTGTTGAATGTTAACCTGTTACCTAAGTCACAACTTCCAGCCTGATTTGCCTGATATTCTCTCTGGTCCTACACACCAGGCAAACTGCACTCTAATTACTCCCTGAAACACTTACATACACATTCAGTATTTGCCTAAGTCTGTGCTTTAATTCATGCTGTTTCTTCCGTTCATAATGCTTTTCCTCAACCTTTTCACACAGTCCGCTAATAACCTTTCATTGACCACCTCAGGCGCCACCTTCTGTACGTGCCGTTATCCTTGATTTCCTTCTCCCACCCTCTCCCATCTTCCCTAACTGGATGTTGCCTTTGAAATTAATTTGTGTCCATCTCATCACAGTTTTGCATTTCACTTTATATTCTGGTTAATTGTATACAGACTTCAACTCTTCTGCTGGACTTAAACCTATCAACAAGATCTCTATGAGGGTTCTCCAGAGAGAGAGAAGCAATTGGATATATAGAGATCTATAGAAAGAGTTTTTTTTATGAGGTCAGGATGAGGTGATTGTAGAAGCTGAGAAGTCCCACAATCTGCTGTCTACAAGCTAGAGGCCCACAAAACCTGATGGTGTAGTTGCCGTCCAAACCCAAAGACCTGGGGATGAGGGGAGTCCATGGTGTAAGTTCTGGTCTGAGTCCAAAGGTGCAGACAACCAGGAGTGCCAGAATCTGAGGGCAAAAGAAGATGGATGTCCTAGCTCCTACGGAGAGAGCAGATTTTCCCTTCTCCCACCTTTTGTTCTATTGACGCTCTTGATTGATCGGATGATTGATGCCCATCAGAATCGGTAAGAGTGATCTTCTTAGTCTACTAAGATTCAAATGCCAAACTCTTCCAGAAACACCATCATAGACAATATAAGAAAGAATGTTTACCAATGATTTGGGCATTCCTTAGCCAAGTCAAGCTGACCCATAAAATTAACCATCATAGGATCCATACCTGAGCTAATTTTGTGCCCATGTCTTTCTTAACTTTGTTATCCAGCACCTTGTAGAATGCTTGGCCCCTAAATATCGGCTTCCCTACTGGTACTTTATTCCTTCATTCCATTAATGTGTATTTGTCACCTACTGTGTCGTTAGTATTAGAGATCTGGATTAAAAAGTTATCACTGTTTTCGGCCTTGGAATTTAATGTTATAAGAGTAATAACTCCAAAATACTGGCGACTTGTGGTTTGCCAGCAGTCATGAAAGTGTTGATGGCTCAATCCCCATCTGTGGTTGCTGTTGGTGTGAAGACAGTATTCTTTTTGTATTTCATTTATGTGCCAGAGAAATCTGATATTGTAGTACTGAGGAGATATTAGGCACCAATGTCCACCATACTATTGGAGATACAGGTTTGATTTCTAGGGATCTAATGAGAGAACTCCGTGGAACATTGGAGCCACTGAAAATACTTAGGACATTTCCTTATCCGGAAAACCTGATAAGCACTCAGCTCAAAGAACTACCAGTAAGATTCGTTAGAGAATTTTATGTTAGGAAGATGGTAAATCATGGGAAAATTGATTATTTTGCCATGCAGATGTTATCACATGAAAGTATATGAAGATGCTGATTTTATAATTGAGGATTTTTTAAATGTAAATTTTACAGTTTGGCAAGAGAACTTTGGAGTCTAGGTCAATAGGAAGCAAATATTTGCTGGGGCACCTGGTGGTGGCTCAGTTGGTTAAGCATCTGACTTTGGCTCAGGTCATGATCTCACAGTTTGGGAGTACAAGCCCTGCATCTCTGCTGTCAGCACAGAGACCACTTTGGATCCTCTGTCTCCCTCTCTCTCTGTCCCACCCCTGCTTGCACACTCTCTCTCTCAAAAATAAATAAAAACATGTAGAAAGTGAGTATCTCCTGAATCTTTTCTCAGAATCAGAAAAGTGTTCTTTCTCGCTCTGAAAAGTATTATATTCTTTTTTTTTCTTGGTGCCCAAGCAAAGGGATAATATCTTTGAACTTGGGTGTAACTAGGTTACTTGTTACTAGTAACTAGTATACTAATTTGTATTAACACAAATCGTTAAATTGTAATTAAACTACAGTAAAGCTTGGAAGAAAATGAGAGAGGATTAAGTTTTAATTATTTTAGGTTATATCTATAATTTTTTTTAATTTTTTTTAATGTTTTATTTATTTCTAGGAGAGAGAGAGAGACAGCATGAGCAGGGGAGGGTCAGAGAGAGAGGGAGTCACAGACTCTGAAACAGGCTTCAGGCTCTGAGCTGGCAGTCAGCACAGAGTCTGACGCGGGGCTCGAACCCACGAACCGCGAGATCATGACCTAAGCGAAAGTCGGACCCTTAACCGACTAAGCCATCCAAGCGCCCCATATAATTTCAAATTAGTAATACTATATTAACTTGCAAAAGCCTATGTTCGTGTAAACAAACAAACAAAAAAGTATGGAGACCACCAGTCAGATTATTTCAACATATTCAGTCCTCAAATTAATATCAAGACTTAATGTAGATATCATGATTCTTATGGTAATAAGTATTTCTCTTCATGTTACAGTATTGAGCCATTGAAGGGTTAAATGTTAAGAACTATTAATTTCATTCTTAGTAAGAAAGGAGTCACTGAAAGGCTCTAAGTAGATGAATAACAGAACCACATTTGTTAATATTTCAGGATTATTTTTGACTATATTGTGGAGTACAGACTGAAAGCAGGTATGAACAGGGGTAGACACTCTAATTAGGAATATGAGTTTAGTTCTCGAGGCCAGAGATATCTTTGGGTAGAATGGGAGTGGTGGCAGTGGAGACAGTGGACAGATTGGAGAGGTGGAATTGGTAGCCACAGCCCTGCTCTCATATCCAATGTGGGCTGTCCCATCACACCAAGAAATTACCTGAGACCACCTGGGTGTCCTACAGTCTCCCTGGAGATAGCATCAAATCCCACAAGTTAAGGATTCAGTCCTACAGTCTTGTCCCTCCCCGCTGCCGCACATACACTTCATATGCCAATGACAAATCCAGGTTGTCACCTGTGCTTCCAGCCAACCAATCAGCTATAGCTTGGGTTCAATTAGTTCCCTAGAGCTGCTCCTAGAACACAGAGAAGCATTTACTTAGTAGATTATTGGTTTATTATAAAAGGACAGATGCGTCCGACTTTCGCTTAGGTCATGATCTCACAGTTCGTGGGTTCGAGCCCCGCGTCGGGCTCTGTGCTGACTGCCAGTCAGAGCCTGGAACCTGTTTCAGTCTGTGACTCCCTCTCTCTCTGACCCTCCCCTGCTCATGCTGTCTCTCTCTCTCTCCTAGAAATAAATAAAAATATTAAAAAAAAAAAAAGGATAGAACTCATGAACAGCCAGCTAGAAGAGAAGCATGGGACATGAAATGGGGAGGGAGCTCAGAGCTCCATGTTCTTTCTGAGAACCACTCTCCCTAAATATCCATGTGTTCCTCAGTCTGGAAGCTCTTTGAACCTCATGATTTTGGGTTTTTTATGGCGACTCCATTATGTAGACATGGTTGATTAAATCATTAACCGTTGATGATTAAACTCAATACTTAGTCCCTCTCCCCTTTCTGGAGGCCCTGGGGGTATGGGATTGAAAGTCCAACACCCAAATTACCTTGTTGGTTCTCCTGGCCACCAACTCCCATCTTTTGGAGTGGTCCAAAAGTCATTTCATTAACATAACAAAAGACATCTTTGCCATTCTTATCACCCAGGTAATTTCAAGGGTTTTAGGAGCTATGTGACAGAAATGGTTTGCTGAAGAGCAAACGTGTTTTGTAATATAAATCACAGTATCACAGTGGTATTTAATGACTGATTGTGTATATCTGGAGAGAATAAAGTCCAGAATCATAAACAAATCTGGGGACTAAGTAATTTGGTAAATGATGGTACCACTGACTGAGATAGGAAAACAACAGAGTGAGAACACGTTTGCAGGTTGTCTGTGACGTCAGTTTTGGACATGAGCCTGTGGGTTTTCCAGAGTGAATATCACTGGACAGTTGTGTACACACCGTTATTGGTTATTGGTACTATGAGGATTCATGAAATTACTTAGAGAAAATCTAAAAAAATAGAAATTTAGAAGAATCTCAATGAAAATAGTAGCTTTAAGAGAGTAGGAGGCATCCACAGAGAAGAAGGGCAGGCAGCAAGGTGGGAAGGAAAGCAAGGAGAGATGTACTGAAAACCACAAGAAGAATTAGTT
Organism: Crocuta crocuta; assembly: GCF_008692635.1. Lineage (NCBI taxonomy): Eukaryota > Metazoa > Chordata > Mammalia > Carnivora > Hyaenidae > Crocuta > Crocuta crocuta. The sequence goes on from NW_027551559.1 coordinate 2,676,606, forward strand.
TCAGGAAGAAAGGAAAAGCCAACAAAGTAAAGTGCTAGCAATAGGTTAAAATACCGGTGGCATATGGTGATGAGAGCATATATAATTATTCCACTCGTATGAATATTTAGCTATTTTGATTTCAACAAAGCATTGAGTGAGAAAGGATAAATATTGGCCTTTTGTCACTCAAATATTTCTATTCTAAATAGAATTATTACTATAATTCTTACTCAGTAATTCAAGCTAGTTATTACAAAAGGCATACAATATTGGGGGGGGAGAGCAAGCACAATTCGTGGAAAGATATCATAGAAATTTTGCATTGGAAATGCCACAAAAGTAATTTAACCCCATCTTTTACATTTCTTCAGATGCCTTCATGAGTTTGCTCTATGCATGCACACTATTGCACCCTTTCTCATATTGTCCCAAACATTATTTTTTGAGGTCAGACTTTAAATCATCCATCCATCCACCCATCCATCCATCCACTCATCATTTATTGCATGTGCTATATTTTGGGTGAGAAGAAGCTGTTAATGTAAAGTTATGTCCCCTGCCATCAAAACACGTATGTGCTAATACAGAAGACAAGCATGTAATTACATTAATTCAGTAAAGCGTTGTTGTACTATGAGAATGGTGGTCATTTCTTGTCATGCGTAGGGAGTAAGGGTGAGGCCGGCAATGTGCTCGTACAGAACAGATAGATGGTAGTTAAGTGAATCAATGTTGAGATTCAACACCATAAAACTGAAAGGCAAAAGCATCTTTCCTAAACACAAGGAACAGCGGAAGGGTGGAGAAGAGGAAATGGATATTTGGAGCAGTGGACACAGAACCAGCACATGCAAAATCCACTGGAGGAGATGCAAGCCATCGATCTTGGCTGAGCCTAGTGTTTTGGTATTTCCTCTTTTACCCTTTAAATACTGGAGGGCTGCTTTCTCCACTGTGGTGTAAACATACGTAAAGATGTTGGAGCATAACTTCTTACCATCATCATTGCCCTTACAGGGCATATATGAGTTTCACAGTGGCACTCTTACAAGTTAAGGATCATTATTAGAAAGAAATATTTCCATTGATGTGTGACCTTGAACACAACAATGAGAATAATTCTCCCAGTAGTTGGACATATAGTTCCAATATTTTATTTCTAAGAAGACAAGGAAAACTAAGAAGAGAGCATGAAATGGTAAGCTGTAGTCATTCCTCAATAAGGAACTTTGTATTGTTGTTTTGGCTGTATTGTTCTTGATTCTATAGCTTCCATTAAAACAGTGGGAACAAATAACCTGAGATTTTTGAGGCAGTGGAATTCTGAACAGTTAGAGCTGGACTTTGAATTCTACCCCCACCTGATCTCTGGGGAAGCTCCTAACGTTTTTAAGTTTGAGATGTGTCAGACAATAAAATGCCTTCTTGGATCAGTGTGAGGAATGAATAATTAATGCATGTAAAGCACTTAATAAGAGTATGATATATGGTAAGCAAATACTTAAAATCTTGATTGTCATTATTATGTGCTACTATAATAAATAGAATAAATAGTCATTCCCAAGCAGATATGGACATAAAAATCACTAGTAGGAGCTTTTTGAAATATACATGGCAGGGCCCCATTACCTATAAATTTTTAGTCTGTAGTTCTGAGTTATGTATTAGGTATTTTCAAAGTTCTATAAATAAAAATGGAAGAAAAAAAAAAAAGAGGGGCATCAGGCTGGCTCAGTTGATTGAGTGTCCAAGTCTTGATTTTGGCTCAGGTCATGATCCCAGGGTCAGGGATCAAGCCCTGCATCAGACTTCATGCTGAGCTTGGAGCCTGCTTGAGATTCTCTCTCTCTTCCTTGCTCACATGCTCTCTCTAAAATAAATAAAATGGAAAAACATGTTCTAGAAACTATTATGATATAGTTAAGAGTCACCAATATAATAATAGCACTAAATTTTTTAATGAAACCTAGTGCATTTTTACATCATTTTAAACTACCAAGAACTATGGCCTTCTTTGTTTCATGAAGTCCTGTCATTTAGATGAATTAAGTAAACTGTGGTAAACATGCTTTATTTAGATAACAAAACATTTGGTAAAATGTCAGAACAAAGTACATAGCATTCTCCAGATCGAAGGAGTCGGTCAGAAAGAGGCGCTTCTTCATATTTTTATTTTATCGAAACCATTCTGGAAAGGTGCCTATGATTCTGCTTCAGGGTGCTGATTCCTGTCATCTGCTGTCTTGCTAGGTGACCCAGAATGACATTGTGGTTGTTTAAAACATTAATCTGTCAGATTTGTAAACTTTTGCGGACAGCTCTTTGCCATAGTTTTTGACTCATCAGTGAGGCCTACACAGCTTTACAGTTGACAGTGATTTGTTCCATTCCATCCTGACATCATGGCTTTGTTTTTTCCAGATTCGTTGGACACTTTGCTGTAGGCTTCCTATCATTACCTTGTCATTTGTACCACCTTCCCTTCGATTTGGCTTCAGAACATGTCAGTGGGATGAAATTAACATTGCCAGGAGTTTGTGGCTATGAAGTCAACTCATTCATGTGAAATAGAAATGAAAAGTGATGTGGCAGGGGAAAGGCCACCTAAGATTATCTGATGGTATTAATCTTTGATGGATTCAGGGATGAGGGACACTAGGAAGCAAAACCTCATCTACGCAGTGGAAAATTCATCTTTCATCCTTCTTGAAAAAGGACACAAGCTAGAAATAGAGTCCTGGAAATCACTGCATCCTCGGGCCTGAAGAGATGCAGTGATCTTGCATTCTCTCATTTTATGTAGAACCAGCGTGATTGTGTTAGCATTAATGCTTCTGAGTACCAGGTCTATAGAACCTGGTGTGGGAGATGGTTATGCTTGGGGGTGGGTAGGAGGGCCGGCCAGTATAACTTAGAATAATCTTTCTCCAGGTGCCCCGTAGATGGTAGGTACAAAGGCCAGGGACAGTTGAGATTCACTCATACTCTGGTTTGTACTCCTTCGCTCTGAGGTTTCTAATTTCTCTTAGAGAAGGAACTGACCTTCAAGAAAAGAAGGTAAATGGAACTTTTGCATTAATATCTGCTCCGTTGCCAAAATGGACTTTTTCAAAGGGATAACCCCATAAACTTAGATAATGATTAACTAAAGAACTATATTTCACCAAGGTTGAGTGACCGTAAACTCAGAATTACTTCACATACCACGAAGAAAGCCACAGTGCTTCTTATCAGACTATAATGCACTGTCAGATGGAAGTCATCACAATTTAAGAGAGAATAAACCCAGAAGCATTAAAGTGTGAACAGTCATGGGGCGTCCGGGTGGCTTAGTCGGCTAAGCGTCCGACTTTCGCTCAGGTCATGATCTCGCGGTTTGTGGGTTCGAGCCCCGCATCGGGCTCTGTGCTGACTGCCAGCTCAGAGCCTGGAGCCTGTTTCGGAGTCTGTGACTCTCTCTCTCTGACCCTCCCCTGCTCATGCTGTCCCTCCCTCTCTCTCTGTCTCCTAGAAATAAATAAAACATTAAAAAAAAAATTAAAAAAAAAAAGTGTGAACAGTCTTACAACTGACCAGTCTTAGAACTGATTAAATATGGTTCATAGACAAAGTGGTAAATAACTTATCCTATCTAAGAAAATGAGTTCTATGCAGTAGGAGAAGTAAAAACAGAGGCTAAGTGATAGATAAGGAGAGTCTTGCAAAGGTTTGTAAGAACGGAGAGATGGGGCGTGAGGTGTAGCTCTACAAACAGTTGACCCCCAATTCCCTGACGCTACCACACACAAGATGATTATTCCTCTCCCCACACTGGCAAAACCTAGAGATGTAATATCTGGAGGGGATGAAATTAGAATCTCTTAACTCAGGGGCACAAGGAAGAGAGATAAAATGGATATTGAAAGTTGACCGTGAGAGTAAGTGAAATTTTACTTACTGAATTTTGAGCCCCTCTCCCTTCACCCTGCCCCCAGCCTCTACCCTTAGACAGTTTTCTGAACTGGCCAGCAACATGCGTTATACTAAAGATGGAGCTTGAGAGCGCCATCTTTGGTAGATCTGCATGGATACAGCCAGGGATTCTCCTGGAAGAGCCCAGCTAACCGGCTCATTTTACCAAGGGTCTGATCAACTATCTGAACCCCCCTCTCAAACAGAAGAAGCCTGCCCAGGAACCTGATATGTTCAAAAGCCTAGAACATGAAGGAAAGGTTCTCAAACAAACCGAAAATCATTATAAAATAGGAAGTATGCAAAGAGAAGAAAACACAACATTAACATCATGGAGAGAGATGATTTCACATAAAATAAATATTGGTTGATAATTAAAAGAAATATTCAGGGAACAAAACTGAGGTCTTAGAAATTTAAAGTACAATAACATATTGATGCTGATGATGATTAAATTGAGGAAACTTCCCAGAAAGTAAAAACAAAATATAAAAAGACGGAAAACTAGAAAAGAAATAGATTTAAATAAGAAACTTAGTCAACTGATAAAGATCTTACATCTGAAGAGTTAAAAAAAACCAAAAACAGCAACAAGAAAAAAAGTGAATTTTTATGCTTATTAATTTTTGAGAGACAGAGAGAGTGAGAACAGGGAAGGGGCAGAGAAAGGGAGACACAGGGTCCGAAACAGCCTCTAAGCTCCTCACTGTCAGCAGAGTCCAATGTGGAACTCGAACTCACGAGCCATGTTGATATGACCTGAGCTGAAGTTGGACTGAGCCACCCAGGCGCCCCAAGAAAAAAAGTTTTTCAAGGGACAAAAGCATGAAAGATTTTTCAGTAGAGTTATAGAATTGCCTAGAACTGAACATTGTAAGTTTCTGTATGGAAAGGTCCCACTAAAGGTCCTGAAAATGCCTCAAAATAGATCTATATCAAGACACATCACAATAGAATTTTAGAACACTAGGGACCAAGAAAAAATACCAGTCTTCTGGGAAGAAGTAAAAGCAGATTTCACACAAAAAATAATAAAAATTTAGAACGTTTCACACTTTTCAACAGCCACAGTGGAAGGCAGGAGATAATGAAGTGCTAGCTCAAAATTCTAAGGGAAAATTATTTTCAACCTTGAATTCTCTACTTCTATGACTAGTTTTAGAACTAAGTTTGAGAGTAGAATAAAAACATATCAGATATGCAAGATCTCAAAAAACTGCCTCCCACTCTCTTTCTCTCTGGAAAGACAATTTTTCTCCCAGAAAAGGAAATAAAGTAGGAAAATGAATCAGCAGGTTCTAGAAAGAGGTAACCCAAAGAGAAGGCCAAAGGGGATTCCCAGTGTGGAGATGAAGGGAGGGTCCAGGATGACAGCTGTGTAAAGAGGCCAGATTAGAGCAGGCTGGAAGACACCAGAAGAGATTTTTTCAATGAATAGAACTGATATGTTATTTCCTGTGTTGGATTTATCGAGAGTAGTGGATGTCAATCAGGGGAAGTTTGGGATTGGATTCATGGGAAGTACATGAAAACAGTAACAAAAAAGACAAGCCATTCATCTAGAGAAAACAAAATGTTGTATATTGGTGTTAAGGCAACGATGGTATGAATCCTGTGCATTTTATATTGTTCTACTGAACATCAAAGTTTAAATATGTAGAGAAGATGGGGGAAGATGGGCAAAGTGTCAAAGCATGATGGCGGAGGAGGAAATAGAGAAAATGGAGGGGGGGAAATGATTTCTACTGTGGGAAATCAATTAGTGATGCCTATAACCAAAAATTTAAGGAATAATAATATTTGAAGGTTAATGGAGATATGGATATAGAAATCAGGAAAGGAGTTAAAAGCACTTGACTCTAAAGAAGAGAAAATGAGAAGGTAGAATTGCTGCTATTTTTCAAACGTGACAAATATTTTACCTGCTTCAATTTTTACATATTTAGCTTGATTTAAAAATAGCAATGACAGTTATTTTCCATTATAGAATTAGAAATATAGATGACAATTAGATTATTTTTTTTATATATAATTTTATATATTTTAATTTTTATTTTATATGTGTATAATTACATATATTATGTATAATACATATATAATTATATAAAATATGTAAATAAATATGTAATATATATATAAAATGTGTAAAATCAAAGAGACACTGAATAGAAGGAAAAAAAGTAAGACAAAGAAAATTCAAACAAGAAACATCACCTCGATAAACCTTTAACAGCTCTTTTAAGTAAGGATCGCACAAGTTTATTATAATTGACAAACCGACTGAATTCTGAGAGTAGCACTATGATAAATACATTTCATAGAACTGCTGATATTTTTGAAGTCCTGTGAAAGTTTTCTCACATTCACTTGTGATCACGAAACACCTTCTTTGGAAAAAATCACTTTGTAGCAAACCATTTGGCAATTTCATTCCAAGAAGCTTGATACCAGGGTCTTGGGTCATTCAGTCAATATTTACCTCATACCAGTTATATACCTGGAGTTTTACCCACAAGATAAAATGGTAACTTAGGACCTCGTCCCTTCCTTAAGAAATAATCATAATAAAGTATAAGAGCAAAATTATAAACTGGTTATTATTGGATCCCAAATTACAGCATTATTGACTCTTAAAGTGGAGATTAAAACACCTGCCCATTAAAGGGAAATAGACCTGTTGCTCATTAATTGGTTTTCTATTCCCATCTATGTTGACCTCACAGGCCTCACTTAGGAGAATCTGGGAGCCTTCACTACCATGGTCAAACCTATCAAATTCCATCCCCTTTCTGCTCCTCACCTTCATGCCTACCACTGTTCTGTTGGAACATAAGACTGTGCAGGACTGCCATTTTGTGTCTTGGTAGGTGCTGGTCCTCACTCTTCTTTACTCCTATAAGAGAAGAGAAGAGGTTGACAAAAAAGTCTCAATGCCTGAGGATGTGGAGTCCACAGAAACAGTCTCAGAATTGTTCTGGGCCCGCCTTCCCACTTCATGCGATTGGCATAGTCAGTTAGAATCTTAAGTCATTGGATTCTAGCAATCAGATCTGCTCTGTAGGAAATACCTTCCCCTGCCTAGAAGCTCATCCATCTTGTTCATTCTCCACTTGTGCCCATTCTCTATTCCATCTTCTCATATTAGTAAAACCATGGCAAATCATTATTTGCTGAATTCACTCTGCAGTCTAACGTTTTCTACTTCCTTAAAATTTAATTTTGAGAGAGTGAGAAAGAGAGAGAGAAAGGCAGAGAGAGAGAGAGAACACAGGTGGGAAAGGGGCAGAAAGTGAGAGAGAGGGAGACACAGAATCTGAAGCAGGCTCCAGGTTCTGAGCTGTCAGTTAGACACAGGGCTCAAATCCACAACTAGGAGATTATGGCCCAAGACGAAGTTGGACGCTTAACCAACAGAGCCACCCAGGCGCCCCTCAAATTTTCCACTTCCTTGAATCTAGTTAGTATAGTCCCAATTGATATAATGGCACAATGTTAAGTAAAATATTTATTGAAGGAATTAATAAAACTGTGAGTATGTTTTCTGATTTCAGTTTTCACATTGAGTTAGCTAAGCCCCTTCAAGAGGCTTTATATGCCTTTATCCTCTTAAAAACCTTTAATAAACTCAATTTAATTAAGTGGAATTAATTATTAATTAATTATTAATTTAGTCTCTTTAGGAAAAAGCTATAAACTATCTGGTAATTTTTCTTACAATACTAATATGTTATGTGACTTAATGACATGCTATTCTAGGAATGAATATCATTTAGATTTAGCTCTTAGTAAATTTTAATGAACGCTGGTATCATATATGTTACTTTTATAAGGTTTTATCTCTAAAACAAGATAATTTCCACATAGTGGGGAGATTTAGGTTTTCTAACACTACTTAGCTTTTTCTTCAAACTTTCTTTATCAAAGAATGTCTTCTTTAATCCACATCCCATTGTTAATTCTCATGAAATACAATTTTATTTAAGCATTATTGATATTAAAAACTGGCTATTTGATGAGTTTGGACATATGCCTACACCACAATACCATCACTACAATGAAGGTAATAAAAATATCCATCACCTCCAAAAGTTTGTGTCCCTATATTTATTTATTGGTGATAAGAACACTTAATATGAGATATACGATCTTAACAAGTTTTTAGGTGCACAACATTGTGTTGTTAACTGTAGGCACTATGTTGCATAGCAGATCGCTAGAATTTGTTCCTCCTGTATAACTGAAACTTTATACCCACTGAACAACTCCCTGTTTCCCTCACTCCCTAGCCTCTGGCAACCACCGTCCTATTTTCTGGTGATATAAGTTTGACTGTTTCACACATCTCGTATGAGTGCAGTTGGGTGCTTTTTGTCCTCTGTCACTGACTTATTTCACTTAGTATCATGTTTTCTAGGTCCATCCAGGTTGTCGCAGATGGTGCTAATTCATTCTTTTCTAAGGCCGAATAATATTCCATTGTAGGTGTCTACCATATTTTCTTTATCCAGCTGTCTGTTGTCCATTTAAGTGGTCTGCACATGTTGGCTATTGTGGGTAACGCTGCAATGAACATGAGAGTGCAGATGTCTCTTCTAAATCCCGATGGTAGTTCTTTTGGATATATACCCAGGAGTGGGATTGCTAGATCATATGGTAGTTCTATTTTTAATATTTTATGGGACCTCTATACTATTTTACATTGTGGCTGCAACAATTTGCATTCCCACCAATGACATCTAACCATTCCAACTTCTCTACATCCTTGCCCATACTTGTTATTTTTTATTTTCTTTGATAATAACTATTCTAACAGGTATGAGGTGGTATCTCATTATAATTTTGATTTGTTTTTTCTTGATTAGTGATATTGAGCACCTTTTTATGGACTTGTTGGCCATTTGTAGGTCTCATTTGGAGAAATGTCTGTTCAAATACTTTTTCCTTTTTTTTTTTTCTTTAACCTACTGAGTTGTATGAGCTCTTTCTGTATTTTGGAAATTAACTCTTTTAAATATTTGCTCCCATTCTACAGGTTACCTTCTCACTATGTTGGCTCTTTCCTCCAATGAAAGGAAAGGAAGCGTTTTAGTTTGGTATAGTTCTGCTTGCCTAGTTTTGCTTTTGTTTCCTGTGCCTTTGCTGTCAATCACTTTTTCAAGCCTGATTTACATCACCACCTCTGCACTGACGCTGCCCAGAAGAAGGCCATCCTTTAATTCTTCTTCTATTTATTTTGCTGGCTTCTATTGTTCCTTCTACCCTTCAAATCTTAAACCTTCAAAGATCTTTCTTCACTCTTCTTCTCTGTTCTTTTAGTCTGGGCTTCACTGAACTAATTTAATCACACTATTCACTTTCAGCCAGTATTCCAAATTTCACTGAATATGTCCACATAGTTTTATTCTTCCAGTTGATTACTTAGCTACCCACCAACCCTTGTTAGCAACTTCCTGTTGTGAACCCTCTTCTATCTCAAAGTCTTTAAGAAACCCAGGGAATTATTCAATTTTAAGAGGTCTGTTATCCCTTCTCAAGCATGAAACCTAGTTAGAACTGGAGACTGTCCTGTTTGCACCTCCACTGCAGTTGAAGTGTCCCCAGTGGACTAGGAGCTCATTCATTTTTGTGACAGCGTCCTAGATGATACCACACATGCTGCTAGGCCACTTGAACTTGAGGCCCTTGGTTTGGGGTAAAACAGGAAACGACTGTAATATGAACACTAGGCAGGAGGACATGTCAGAACCCGGTCTCTGGAGTTCAAAGAAATAAAAATTATTTAAATGAGGAGTCCTAATGTGAATATGAGTGAAATTCCTCGTTTACATTGGCATCACATGCCCACTGTGTTAATAGGCTGCTTGACAATAAGGGGAAGAGGTAGTCTACCCAATATTAATTAGCTTCTTCAATTAATTACCCCTTCTCTATGTCCAGATCTCCTAAACACCATTCTTTATCTCATTCTCTTTGCTCCTTTTTAAAGAAGAATTTCTTTCCTGGCCAAGTCTAAGCCTTTCACTTTAATTAACACTTTTGTAAAATGAGGAGGAAAAAAAAAACCAGAACCTAGGAAAGAGCGGTGTGATGATGTTTACACAAGGCAATACAGGTGAAGCCCTTAGCTCAGTGCAGATACATATATTTAACAGATGTTTATTGAGAACCTTATGTGTGTCAGGACTTCTCTACACACCAGATGCATTGGCAACACAGCATGAAAAACTTCTGCCTTATATATGGTCCTGGAAATTAAGTACTCAATAATGAGTACTCAATGAAAAAATTGTTTATAATTTTATTCTTATGTTTTGAACTGTTACATTAATAAAACAGAGGATTGGAGATGAAAAAGGGAAACTTCCTTGCTCCTTGAGGACCTTGACATTTACTATGTACTCCTTCGCAAAGCACAGGGGAAAATTCACTTAATTACTTCCTTGGTTCATATACACCATGACAAAGTAAACATTTATTGAGTGGACCTTTTGAAAAGGCACCATATTGATACTGTTTCCTTAATAAAGAAAATGTCAGTTCAGTTAAAAAGTCATCAGGTAAATAAAACAAACAAGTAACCCAATGTCGCCATCTATTTTTAGTACAATAATAGTGAACAACATTGAAGAGAACATGTAAAAGCATATGTGTTTGCTTGGTTAGTAGCTCATTTACTATGAGTTTTGAAATACAGCAGAAAATACACATTTATAAGCCAAGCATAGACAAAAATTGTAATTCTTCAAAATCTTAAAAATTGTTAAAAATCTTCCAGCTTTCAGCTAAGATAGAGTAATAGAGGCCAGCAAGACCTTCCCACCTGAAGCAGCCCATCACAGACAACATGAAACATGAACTTTCAGGACTCTGAACTTTAGGCAGTGAAGAAAGGTGGCTCCTAAGAGACACAGAACAAATACAGCAGGCGTACAATTTCCCCAACTATGACAGTGTAGAAAGGGGGACCCGTGAGGAGCCTGGGTGACTCACTAACTTAAGCATCTGACTTGACTTCAGCTCAGGTCATGATCCCACATTTCGTGAGTTCGAGCACCACGTCAGGGTCTGTGCTGACACTGCGGAGCCTGCTTGGGATTCCCTCTCCCTCTCTCTCTGCCCCTCCCCCAATTGCTCTTTCTGTCAAAATTTTAAAAAGGGGGGGTACTTACCCTGGCAGAGCCCAGAGACCTCCCTGCACTGGGGAGATGGTGCTGGCTGTCCAGGGAGGTAAATGTGGCTAGAATTGGGGGGCAAAGTAGAAAGAGGATGATCACTGCTCAGAACAAGAACCCTCGAGATCTGCAGAGGGTCCACCTGAGCAGCCTGCATATGTCAGAAAGCCAGCAGGGGACAGGGAAAGAGCCCTCTGAGAGGATGGGAAGAAATAGGGCCTTGGGGCTCACCTGGGGCCAGGAATATGTGTCCACACCGAGCAGCCCAACTGGGAAACCCACAATCCGTTGGTCGTGGATTACTTGAAGGATCCGCCCTGGTAAAGGAGTAATTAGCCCTAGACCAAAGGCTGCTGTGTCACCCCTAACAAAGCTGAACTTCAAGACTCAAGTGTATCAGATTGCTTCCAAGTAATTGTGCCCCAAAACAGACCTTAACATACCTATAGGGAATATGAAGATATCCAGAACACAACAAGGGGAAAAGTCAAAATGTTTTATGTTCGATAAAAGATCACCATACCTTACGTACAATACCTAGTGCGCATCCTAATAAGGGCCCTCCTCAATGCTCAGTACCCATTTTCCTCTCTCCCCTGCCACCCCCCCCGTGATGAATCACAGGAGTCTACCCCCAAAACCAAGAGCACACTGTATACACTGTATGTTAGCTAACTTGACAATGAATTATTTGTAAAGATTTTAAAAAATAAAAAATAAGTAAAAGTAAAAATTGAGATAAAAAATGTAAAAAATAAATAAATAAAAATCACCATACCCTAGGGGGAGCAGAAATAGGCCCGCACTTGGGAGAAAGTTCAAGCAGTTGGAACTGACAGATGCTAGAATTAGCTAATCAAGACATTAAAACAGTTTTTATATGTGTGTTCCCTGGGTTCCTAAGTTAAAGAGGTATGGAAGATAGAAAAGAGACCCGAGTGAAACTTCTAGAGATGTTGTATTCGTCAATGTCGGAGATAAAAATACACTTGGCGGGATTAACGGTGGATTAGACATTGCAAAGGAAAAGATTGATTAACTCGACAACCAGAGGACACGACTCAAAATGAAACACCGAGTGAGAAAGAAAAGGATTTTAAAAATAAAAAAAGAACCCATGAGCTGTGGGGCAATTCCACGTGATCTAATGTATACTTAATTATTGTCACTGAGGGAAAGGTGTTAGTGGGGAGAAGAGAAAAAAAAATTGAGGAATTAATGACTAAAATTTTCCCAGATTTAATGGAAACTACACATACACAGATCCAGGAAGCCCAGTGAATCCCAAGCATAAGAAACACGAGGGAAACTACAGCTAAGGAGCATTATAATCAAGTTGCTCGGCACAAATGATAAAGAGAAAATCTTAAAAGGAGGCAGAGAAGAAAGACACTGTATACACTGTGAAACAAATACTCAAATGCCATAGTTTTTTGTCAGAAACAACGTGCGAGGACAGAATGTCTTCCAAAAACTAGGGCAAAATAGTGTCTCTTGTTAGGCACGTAAAGCTGAGAGAATGCACCAAAAGAACCATATGCCAAGAAACATTAAAGGAATTCTTTCAGACAGAAGGAGAATAATGCCAGATGGAAATACAGATCTACACAGACAATGAGGACATTAGAAATTGTGACTCTGTGCTTGGCAGGCAGCTCACGCAATGAATTTCCATGTAGGGGCTCTTGGGTGGTTCAGTCGGTTAAGCGTCCAACGCTGGGTTTTGGCTCAGGTCATGATCTCAAGTTTTTGTGGGTTCAATCCCCACGTCGGGCTCTGCATTGGCAGCACGAGCCTGCCTGGGATTCTCTCTCTTTCCCTCCCTCTCTTCCTGTCCCCTGCTCATGCTCTCTGTCTCTCTCAAAATAAATAAATAAACTTAAAAAAAATAATGAATTTTCATGTACTTCTGAAGAATGCTACATGATCTTTAAATATTGTTTCTCAGGTGTTATCAATCCAAAGGTATAACTTGGTTTTGTGTTATACAGACAGATACAAGATAAAATATAAAGCCTGGAAACGAAAATCTTCTAGAATCTCTGTATTTCTGTGGAAAGAAATTGCCAAAAAATTAAATTAATAAATAAGTAAATAAAAAGAAGTAGAACTTGCTGGGAGAAGCAGAGGAGGTTAAGGTACACAGAAATGCATTTTGGTAGAGATCTTGGTTTTTTGTCCTTACAAACTAATTTTTGCCGTCCTTCAGAACATGTGAGAATAAAGCTTTGAGCTCCCATAACAACATGCTTCCTCAGTGTTAGCACCTTAAAGGAAAAGTTGAGCTCTCATTTGTAAAGTGTCCTTTGGTTGCCCGAAGTAATGGTAACAAAAAAGAATTCTCCTGTGGAATAGAGCAGGAGAATTTTTAATATGTATGGAGGGCACACCAGATCCTATTTTTTACAGGTTTCGCCGAAGAATTTCCCATGGTAGCCAATAAAATCAATGCAACTTTTATGGGAAGACACATCTCTGCAATGTTGGGGGTTTTAATTCTCCCGAACCAACCTATATTTTCTGTATTTTCCAGCATTTTTGTTTTCCCATATCCAGACCCTAACGGTGCAGATAATTTATATTTTACAGAAATTAAATGTGATACTGTAAAAACTTTTCCTGAAATTTTTAGTGAAAATATATACTTTGGTGTAATTACATTTATTAAGAAAACTTAAGTATATGGGAAAATAAAATACAAAGATTAAAATGTGGTAAAAAAAAGTACTATAATTGGAACAGCTAATCAGCTTGACATACTGATTGGATCTTTTTTATTTTTTTCATTGAAGTTGATCCTTTAACAGTGGATTTCAGGCAGATTTGTAGTAGAAGCATTCTTCATTGGTTTAATTGGTTTTTTTAAGGTGATACAGCAAGTATCTCAAAGGGTGTTCATGTAGTAATTAGGTTGTATAAGATCAATATCATTGCCATTCTTCTGGAGTTTAAAGCCTACAGAAGTATAAGCGTTATTTTTCTTCACTCTTTAATATATGTAAGCAATAATAAGGATCAAGTTAGTAGAGAGGTAGCTAGAATCCAGCAGGGAATAAACAGTCCTCCAAATGATAGAAAAATTGTTTCTTTCAACATTTCATGGAATGTTACAATTTTAATGGCAGAAGTGTTAATATCCACTGAGTGCTGGCCACTGGCCATAGAATAGCACAGTCTAATTTTTCATGGGCAGGGGCTCATTTAATCCTCACTTCGACTTACGAACTAAGTCGTAAGCCCATTTTACAGATGATGAAACTGACATATGGAAAGATTAAATAACTTACTCAAGGCCCTGCCGCCACCAGGTGCCAGGACTGAGATGTGACGTCAGGTGTGTCCGCACTGCCACTCCTCGTTTGGTGTCACAACAGCATCTTCTGCTTCTCCTATTTGACATCTTGGTAGATTGCATTTTTCCCGTCGACCATCATGTCACTTTGATAGGAATTCCCCTTTGCAAATAGATGATAGGATTCATCTCTTTGGTGGTTTTGTTTCAGGAATTACAGTTTGAGCGACTGACGCGAGAGCTGGAGGCAGAGCGCCAAATCGTAGCCAGCCAGCTGGAGCGATGCAAGCTTGGATCGGAGACGGGCAGCATGAGCAGCATCAGGTACCGGGCACGCTGCCTCCTGACAGCTCTGCGCCGTGAGCTGCCGGGGGGAGGAAACTGCGGGGTTTGTCTTCTCTTTACAAACCTGGCGGTGGACATGGAACGTTCAGTCAGATGTTGGAAGGGAATTGTCACCAATCTGCTTTAAGATGTTCAAAAGGTGTCTGAAATGGCCTGATTGGTACTTGAAACCCTTTTGACAAAATTAACACCTGCCCCAAATGCAAATGATGCATAATTTTACATAAAGGAAGGGTCTGCATGTAGTCAGCTTGCTGGAAATCCGGAGATGCCTAGCGCGGTCTCTCAGTCTGGTTCTTTTTTTCTAGGTGATACAGAGTTGCAGGTTCCTGAGGTGAAAGGGAGAACATCTTGATGTAACCTGTGTTGTTTGCTAATATATGATGCTACACTGCGAAATCGCACCTTGGGTATCAACCACACATGCAATTCTCATGTGTAAAACAATTTCAAATTCATAGATAGAAGAGTTATTCAACTAGGGGTTAGTTTAAGGTTCCGGAATGTTTCAAAACAAGTCATCCTAGGACCATGTTTTCATGTTTAAGAGTGTGTGTGTGTGTGTGTGTGTGTGTGTGTGTGTGTAAAGTGTGTGTGAGAGAAACATAGGGTTCTGTAAGACAGCTTTCATTTCTCAGTAATGAGAAATGTACTTCCCTACTGTCTTGGACTACATTGTGTCTTTGACCTTCTACGTTTTTAGGGAGGAGTCTTAGCTCAGGAAACCATAGTTGCTGTTGCAAGTTAACTCCAACATTATTGGGAGTTGACTTGCAATATCAGTTTGCTTCTCATTTACGCAGCAGATGGAGGCAGTGGATGGCAACCAGGGGCTTCTCCTCCTGGATCCTACACTGAAGAAGGATCCAGCTTCTCTCTTGAGAGCTCTGTCATCCCTTATGACCTCACTGCCAGTTGTGTCACTGCACCCATAATCCATTGGTGAAAACCAGTCACATGGCCTCTAGTGGCTGGAAGGAGGGTGGTGATTCCTAGCCCAGGGGTCTACAGCCACTCGGCTCAGAAAGCAGGAACATGAGTTTGTTGGTCTCTTAGCCACCTGCTGTGGTAAAAGAATTAAAAAGTCCCATCTCCATTGCTCTAAAACATTTTATCATTGTAGTTGGAGTGTTTCCCACTAGAGTCATTTGCCATCAATCTTTTAACATTGTTCTTTTTTTGGTTCAACAGTGATATTTTTGCAAGGAAATCATTGCGCTCTTGTTAGACCAGCTTCCTTGGAAGGAATATCATTTTCCGTCGCAAAGCTTTATTTTGAGCATGTGAAAGTGTATCCACCCCTGCAGCCAAGTACCTAGGTTACCAGTGGCTGTGAGTAGGTAATGCGGACCCCTTAAACTCATCACAGACTTGTTGAACAGCAAGATTAACCAAAGCAGAATGGATGAGAAAAAAGAAAAGTGCGTTGTGTCTACTTGAAATTCTTTACAGAGGTTGACTGGTTGAAGATGGGGAGACTAAATCAGGGAGAAAAATAATGTTTATAAATGTGTATTCGATACAGTACCTGCGGTTGTAGGTATTTGAAGAACTTTTTGTTAAAGGTGTTTTTTTTTCCCCCTACTTCCTCAGAAGCAAAGACTGTCAGGATTTTAGGTCTATACCGACCACTGACTTGACACCTAGTTTGTGTTGAAACCCACTATTTCACTATTCGTCAGATTACCTTTTCTATTCATATTTCCAGTCTTTCTGTATACCATTTTTGCATACTGTACATGTTTTATTTTTTTAAATCCACACCTAGCTCCTGGTAAAAATAGATCTAGGGGACCATTGTTGTATCCTCTGCCTCAATGCCCAACCTCTGATTGGATCAGAAATACATATCTGATCTAACGGTGATTCATCCAGTGACCAACCTGTAAGAAATTGCTCTTACTCTTGAAAATGTAAAATAAGTGATCCAGGGGCGCCTGGGTGGCTCAGTCGATTAAGTGTCCAACTTCGGCTCAGGTCATGATCTCACGGTTCGTGAGTTTGAGCCCCAGGTAGGGCTCTGTGCGGACAGCTGGGGGCCTGGAGCCTGCTTCAGATTCTGTCTCCTTCTCTCTCTGGCTCTCCCCCACTCACACTCTGTCTCTCTCAAAAATAAATAAACAATAAAAAAATTCTTTTTTAAAAGTGATCCAAAGTCAGGGACATCTAATGGTAAGCAGTAGGGGTTGGTTGCTGTGTGGATTTATTACCAGTTGAGGAATCAGTAGTGGCAGAGGTAGTCCACAGAGAGACCATATTGTTCCTGAAAGTCACACAGGCCAGTTTATTTGTCATTAAGACTGACTGCATTTCAGGTGTTGCATCTCTGAGACTACCTTTTAAATTCTTGAAAACTATCCTCCTCCCTCATTTGATTTGATTGAATTGATTTCTTTTCCTTAGGTCCAAGGTATCTTGAGTAGAACACATCAGTGAACTACCAAAGTTGACAGAAAAATTATTTCATGACAACTTTTAATTCTTAATCTTATACCCTTAGCTCTCAGCCATGATACACAGTCAGTAGTTCTGTGTAAAATATATTTTAAATGGTAGTGTTAAGTGCAGATGACGCTACCTAATTATTTCTCCTTGCCAGATAGCTACATAATGTCAGTTTTCATTAAGCTTAATTATTTTGTATATTGGAAATCTCTAGTGTATGAATCTGCACTTGAATAACACAAGCAATTTACTGACAATTCACTGGAGGAAAGTCAAACACATAGCTTCCACTGTTCTTTTCTTGTCCTAACCTAGTTGTTTGCTCAGCGTTGGAAATCACCATTGGAAATTCAGGTCTTTATTACGTGTGATAGACTAACCTAGTTAGCACATCAAAAGGAATATTTAAAAAACATTTGAAAATAGAATACAAAGTTTTTTTTAAAGAATAGGTAAAGAAGTCTTTGATAATTTAGATGTTGTTTCCTACTTCTTAGCGCTGCTAGGTAGGGGGCAAGAGAGTTTCCTAGAGGAAATGAAACAAAATCAAATATTTTTTAGACTTTTAATGAGAGTGCTAAAAGCAACTTGTAAATGTAGTTTGGTTTTCCTCTGCCTCTATCAGTGATAGGAAACTCTCCATCTGATTCCTAAGATCCTTTTCCAGGTAGTCACATTGACAGTTGAAACTTTTCAGAAAGTTTTTGTTGCTATGTGCTTATATAGGTCAACTTTATGATAATCAGATCATGAGTATGAACACTGAGAACTCGGAGAAGGACAAGCTGAAGCTGTCTGTCGCTGAAGCATATCACCTACTGCATCCAGTAACCAGATCATAAGTACTGTGATCTCTTATCATCTTCACAGACATTTTTTAGTGTTTATTTAATTTAGTGAAAGAGAGACAGAGACAGAAACAGAGTGTAAGTGTTGGAGGGGCAGAGAGAGAGAGAGGCACAGAATCCGAAGCAGGCTCCGGGGTCTAGACTGTCAGCACAGAGCCCGACATGGGTCTCGAACCCATGAACCGTGAGATCATGACCTGAGCTGAAGTTGGACATTTAACCGACTGAGCCACCCCCGCGCCCCTCCTCACAGACTTTTATAAACATCCACATTAGTATTGAAGCTTCCTGAATTCAGATCAATTAGTGGTGAAATGTTAAGATTCATCTACACAGGGGGCCCCTGGGTGGCTTAGTTGGTTAAGCGTCCGACTTTCGCTTAGGTCAAGATCTCGCGGTTCGTGGGTTTGAGCCCCGCATCGGGCTCTGTGCTGACTGCCAGCTCAGAGCCTGAAGCCTGTTTCAGTCTGTGACTCCCTCTCTCTCTGACCCTCCCCTGCTCACACTGTCTCTCTCTCTCTCCTAGAAATAAATAAAAACATTAAAAAAAAATAAAAAAAAAAAGATTCATCTACACAGGAATTATTGGTGCTTCTTATGGCAGCTACGGATCCTTCATGTGCCTTATCTCTTTCCTGTCTTGACTTTGCTCACTCTTTCCAACCCAGTCCTTTCCAAGGTGTTAGATCCTGCCCCCTTCCCACAAGAGAGTTTAGTTTTGTACCTTCTCAGAACCATCCAGATCTGAGTCAGGAACATTACTTACACAGATGATGCCCTTTATTTAGGGCCATGATCAAACCCCCCTTGCCCGAAGGCATTGAATTCAGCTCACATCCTGAATGAACTTGAAACAGATTATTCTCTAGAACATCAACAAAAGAAAGTAGCCCAGCAGAAACCCTGATGAAAACAACCTTTAATGACCTTGAACAGAGGACCCAACCATGCCACATCTGACCTTTAGAAAACTTATGAAACCTTAAAAAAATGGGGCATTGTTTTAAGCTGCTCAGTTAGTGGTAAGTGCTTATACAGTAATGGGAAATGTATACAATGCTTTTCAATTGGTTGTGTTAGATATTATAATAAGCTCAATTCTTGAAAGTTTTCTGAGAAAATAAATCTTCTGTGACTATATTTCATTCAAAAGTTGAATGTGAATAGCCCATTTTATTGTTCATGCATGAATGTATGCAGTAAAATAATCTAGCTTTTATTCTAAGAAGTGGAGGTATTTGAATGAGGAGTAGAGGCATTATTTGTTGTGGAAGAAGCAATAAAGTTCCTTTATTTAGGAACTACTAAATAAGGCAATCATACTTAGCCTCACGATTTTTTATAATATAGATACCCAAGACTCTAATTAGAGTTATATATTTTAAAAAGACAAAGTGTAGGGGCACCTGCGTGGCTCAGTCACTTAAACATCTGACTTTGGCTCAGGTCATGATATCGAGATTCATGAGTTTGAGTCCCCACATCGGGCTCTGTGCCAACAGCTCAGAGCCTGGAGCCTGCTTCAGATTCTGTGTGTGTGTCTCTCTCTGCCCCTCCCCTGCTAATGCTCTGTCTCTCTCTGTCTCTCAATAATAAATAAATGTTATAAATTTTTTTTAAAAAGACAAAATGTAACACACACACACACACACATATTGCTTGTTCCACGTAAGAAGATGCTCTTTCTTTGCTACAGATGAACTATTGAATTTCTTGCAATCAAGTGTCCACAAAAGTCTGCCATATTTGGAGAGTGGAGGCAAAAGGAATTAATGTCATACATGTTACCAAAGCTCATTCTCTTTATTAGCTAACTTCTCTGAGGTGAAATGCCAACATGTCTATAATTGGAGTCTAAAAACCTTGACTACACTTACAAAGAAGTCAGTTATTTTAGAAAAAAATGCTGATTTCTGGTTAAAGTAGAGGTGAAGAAACATTAGTCAAGTAGTCACATACTTTTTGTCAGAATGAAATGTATTTATTTAAAAGCATGATCACTGGGGTTTTAAGGAAATAAAGCATGTATGAATATAATTGTAAGTAAAACGTGCATTTTTCATTATCCTGCAGGATACGATATTTAAACAAGTAGATAGTTACATTTATTGTTTTAAGATAAAGAAGGAATAAATTTGCCAAAATATTTCATTTTGGGAAGCACACAGCTTAGATAATTTAAAGAATTACTTTTATTTTTTTCACACGAATTTTTTTTGACTATGGAGATATATCTACACACACGCACGTTCCCAAATGCAGTCATTTAGCCAAAGCTAAAAATCACCCAAAGTCATAAGATTCTAGATTCTTACCACTGATGAATACAAGTTTGTTATCAGGGGGAAAAATAATAGCAATAATAACATCGCTATAATATTATAAAAAGTTTTTACTTTAAAATTAGAGAATAGCCGTTAGTTTCCATTCTAGAAAATAACCATTTCTCATGTGACTTAGGTATTACTCTTCCAACAAAGTCTAGTGATTTGTTTGAAGAGGACATTTAATTGATTGAATTGTTCATAAGAATTAACATTGCAGTGATACTTTTTAAGTCTTTCAGAATGTCTTCTTTGTTTGAAAACAGAAATACAAACAAAAATATAGGGACTATAGACCTATTTTAGAGGGATTTCTTTTTCATTGCCAATTAAAAAAGAAAATTTCTTTTCTCCCTTTCCTTCCAGACTAAATTCCAGAGCAGTTATCCACCTCAAAAATGTTCCTAATTTTCTTACGTCTCTTTGTGAAGCCTTATTCTTATCTTAACCCCTGTACTACCACCTTTCACCTTACCTACTTTTCCCCGGTGTCCTAGTCTCTCATAGCTTGCCTTTTAATGCTAACATTATTCCTTTAGGATTTCCTAGTATAGTCTTTTCTTTTTCTTACATAAATTAAGAAGAATATTCCAGACCACTTTTTGGGCCCTCAAGAAGCACCATCACATTTCTGCTCAGGTCTCCTCTCCAGAAAGAGCGAGAACATTCATAGTCCTTGCTGGNACACTGTCTCTCTCTCTCTCCTAG
Source organism: Crocuta crocuta (assembly GCF_008692635.1). Taxonomy (NCBI): domain Eukaryota; kingdom Metazoa; phylum Chordata; class Mammalia; order Carnivora; family Hyaenidae; genus Crocuta; species Crocuta crocuta. The sequence goes on from NW_027551559.1 coordinate 2,697,673, forward strand.
AAATAAATAAAAACATTAAAAAAAAATAAAAAAAAAAAGATTCATCTACACAGGAATTATTGGTGCTTCTTATGGCAGCTACGGATCCTTCATGTGCCTTATCTCTTTCCTGTCTTGACTTTGCTCACTCTTTCCAACCCAGTCTTTTCCAAGGTGTTAGATCCTGCCCCCTTCCCACAAGAGAGTTTAGTTTTGTACCTTCTCAGAACCATCCAGATCTGAGTCAGGAACATTACTTACACAGATGATGCCCTTTATTTAGGGCCATGATCAAACCCCCCTTGCCCGAAGGCATTGAATTCAGCTCACATCCTGAATGAACTTGAAACAGATTATTCTCTAGAACATCAACAAAAGAAAGTAGCCCAGCAGAAACCCTGATGAAAACAACCTTTAATGACCTTGAACAGAGGACCCAACCATGCCACATCTGACCTTTAGAAAACTTATGAAACCTTAAAAAAATGGGGCATTGTTTTAAGCTGCTCAGTTAGTGGTAAGTGCTTATACAGTAATGGGAAATGTATACAATGCTTTTCAATTGGTTGTGTTAGATATTATAATAAGCTCAATTCTTGAAAGTTTTCTGAGAAAATAAATCTTCTGTGACTATATTTCATTCAAAAGTTGAATGTGAATAGCCCATTTTATTTTCATGCATGAATGTATGCAGTAAAATAATCTAGCTTTTATTCTAAGAAGTGGAGGTATTTGAATGAGGAGTAGAGGCATTATTTGTTGTGGAAGAAGCAATAAAGTTCCTTTATTTAGGAACTACTAAATAAGGCAATCATACTTAGCCTCACGATTTTTTATAATATAGATACCCAAGACTCTAATTAGAGTTATATATTTTAAAAAGACAAAGTGTAGGGGCACCTGCGTGGCTCAGTCACTTAAACATCTGACTTTGGCTCAGGTCATGATATCGAGATTCATGAGTTTGAGTCCCCACATCGGGCTCTGTGCCAACAGCTCAGAGCCTGGAGCCTGCTTCAGATTCTGTGTGTGTGTCTCTCTCTGCCCCTCCCCTGCTAATGCTCTGTCTCTCTCTGTCTCTCAATAATAAATGTTATAAATTTTTTTTTAAAAGACAAAATGTAACACACACACACACACACACACACATATTGCTTGTTCCACGTAAGAAGATGCTCTTTCTTTGCTACAGATGAACTATTGAATTTCTTGCAATCAAGTGTCCACAAAAGTCTGCCATATTTGGAGAGTGGAGGCAAAAGGAATTAATGTCATACATGTTACCAAAGCTCATTCTCTTTATTAGCTAACTTCTCTGAGGTGAAATGCCAACATGTCTATAAATGGAGTCTAAAAACCTTGACTACACTTACAAAGAAGTCAGTTATTTTAGAAAAAAATGCTGATTTCTGGTTAAAGTAGAGGTGAAGAAACATTAGTCAAGTAGTCACATACTTTTTGTCAGAATGAAATGTATTTATTTAAAAGCATGATCACTGGGGTTTTAAGGAAATAAAGCATGTATGAATATAATTGTAAGTAAAACGTGCATTTTTCATTATCCTGCAGGATACGATATTTAAACAAGTAGATAGTTACATTTATTGTTTTAAGATAAAGAAGGAATAAATTTGCCAAAATATTTCATTTTNGCTCTGTCTCTCTCTGTCTCTCAATAATAAATAAATGTTATAAATTTTTTTTAAAAAGACAAAATGTAACACACACACACACACACATATTGCTTGTTCCACGTAAGAAGATGCTCTTTCTTTGCTACAGATGAACTATTGAATTTCTTGCAATCAAGTGTCCACAAAAGTCTGCCATATTTGGAGAGTGGAGGCAAAAGGAATTAATGTCATACATGTTACCAAAGCTCATTCTCTTTATTAGCTAACTTCTCTGAGGTGAAATGCCAACATGTCTATAATTGGAGTCTAAAAACCTTGACTACACTTACAAAGAAGTCAGTTATTTTAGAAAAAAATGCTGATTTCTGGTTAAAGTAGAGGTGAAGAAACATTAGTCAAGTAGTCACATACTTTTTGTCAGAATGAAATGTATTTATTTAAAAGCATGATCACTGGGGTTTTAAGGAAATAAAGCATGTATGAATATAATTGTAAGTAAAACGTGCATTTTTCATTATCCTGCAGGATACGATATTTAAACAAGTAGATAGTTACATTTATTGTTTTAAGATAAAGAAGGAATAAATTTGCCAAAATATTTCATTTTGGGAAGCACACAGCTTAGATAATTTAAAGAATTACTTTTATTTTTTTCACACGAATTTTTTTTGACTATGGAGATATATCTACACACACGCACGTTCCCAAATGCAGTCATTTAGCCAAAGCTAAAAATCACCCAAAGTCATAAGATTCTAGATTCTTACCACTGATGAATACAAGTTTGTTATCAGGGGAAAAAATAATAGCAATAATAACATCGCTATAATATTATAAAAAGTTTTTACTTTAAAATTAGAGAATAGCCGTTAGTTTCCATTCTAGAAAATAACCATTTCTCATGTGACTTAGGTATTACTCTTCCAACAAAGTCTAGTGATTTGTTTGAAGAGGACATTTAATTGATTGAATTGTTCATAAGAATTAACATTGCAGTGATACTTTTTAAGTCTTTCAGAATGTCTTCTTTGTTTGAAAACAGAAATACAAACAAAAATATAGGGACTATAGACCTATTTTAGAGGGATTTCTTTTTCATTGCCAATTAAAAAAGAAAATTTCTTTTCTCCCTTTCCTTCCAGACTAAATTCCAGAGCAGTTATCCACCTCAAAAATGTTCCTAATTTTCTTACGTCTCTTTGTGAAGCCTTATTCTTATCTTAACCCCTGTACTACCACCTTTCACCTTACCTACTTTTCCCCGGTGTCCTAGTCTCTCATAGCTTGCCTTTTAATGCTAACATTATTCCTTTAGGATTTCCTAGTATAGTCTTTTCTTTTTCTTACATAAATTAAGAAGAATATTCCAGACCACTTTTTGGGCCCTCAAGAAGCACCATCACATTTCTGCTCAGGTCTCCTCTCCAGAAAGAGCGAGAACATTCATAGTCCTTGCTGGTTTAACGAGGACATACTTCCTCCTCTAGACCCCTTTTCTCTCAGTCTTCAGCCCTCTGAGCCTTTCCCATCTTGCCTACAAGGTCACTGTACTGAGCCACCTCTAGACAGTATCCGGGTGTCCTTTGAATTCTTATTCATGTAAGAAAATATACATCCCAGATTGAAGCCATCACCTCCTCCTCACCTGCATGGAGACTTTGTTGAGCCTTCTCAGCCGCTAGAAGTAGTGGCTGTCCCTCCTGCCTGGCCTCCACTGGCCTCTAAGTAATTCCTGAAGGGTAAGGACAGGGGGCATATGCCAAAGCCCTGGCCAGCATGTGATAACTGTGCAGTCAGTGCTGACTGACTGAAGCAATGAATGAATGGATATATAGTATTTCTCTTGTTTTGGTGGAAATCACCGGTCTTATTAATCTATAAGTATTTCTGTCTCTATGTATTCCAGAATATGTATGTATATATATAACATATCAAATGGTTTACATTATTCTGAACTTACCAGATCAGAATATCACCTTTCAATATTCATTCTAGTTAGTTTTCACATTAAAATAGTATGCTGGATTCCAGGGCCAGTTGGTTTGATGTACTCTACGCATGGAGTTATGATTGACTTAGTCTCATACTTTCACTCTGCCCTTAGGAAGATGATGATACTAGTGCTAACTTTTATAATGATAATGGCAGGGCATAAACAGTTGAGCATCTATTTCAGCTCAGGTCATAATCTCCCTTTGTGAGTTCGAGCCCCCCATCTGGCTCTGTGCTGACAGCATAGAGCCTGCTTGGAATTCTCTCTCCTCTCTCCCTGCCCCTCCCCTGCACACACACACTCTCTCTCTCTCTCTCAAAATAAATAAATAAACATAAAAAAGTTAAAAAAATATTAATGATAGTATTTGTTGAGCAATTTTCATAGACCAGGCATTGAGATGGTTTACACAGATCATGCTATTTACTTTGAGTTAACCCTATGAGTTAGGTCTGATTTCATTTGTAGATAACAACACTGAGATTCAGAGAGGGAAGTTCACTTCCCCAACATCCAACAGCTAGGACCAGACATTGATTGTTGAACCCAGGCATCTTTATTCCCCGAGTACACATGTTAATACGCCTTACCACAATGCTGTTATTCAGTCTTAAATAGTGTCTTAAATTGTGTTGGAAATTATGCATGTTGTAAATAACTATCTAAATGTCTCCAGTCCATTTTCATCCTAGGGATATAAGCATTTTGGACTGATTTTGTGCTTATTTTTTCTCTACCCCCTCCCCAATAATTATAGCTATTTTGAATTCCTTTATCTGAATATATTTCTGAGATTCATTCTTACACAAATGCGGTAATGAGTCCTAATAGTATATGTTATTATTGCTTTTAATTACATCCAGACTGTTTAGCATTCTCTTGCAAATTGCAGTGGACAAATTATACTAATATTTATGTGTATAAAATACTACTTGTATTGTCTTAGTCTGTTCAGGCTGCTATAGCAGAATACCATAGATTGAGTAGCTCATAAACATCATAAATTTATTTCTCACACTTCTGAAGATTGGGAAATCCAAGATGGAGGCACTAGCAAATTTGGTATCTGATGAGGGCCTGCTTCTTGGTTCATAGGACAGCTTTCGGTATTCTGTATCCTCATGTGGTAGAAGGGCTGAGAGAGTTCTCTGAGGCCTCCTTTATAAAGGCACTAATGCTATTCATAAAGGCTCTACCCTTATAACCTAATAACATCCCAGAGGGCCCCCCCCCTCAAATACCATCACAGAGTGGATTAGGTTAGGAGGGGCACAAACATTCCATCTATGTCACATATTAAACACATTTTTCTAGATTTTCTCTGTGGGATTAATAGTCTCCTATCCTGAGGATTTGATGTAGGTCCTCAAAAAGGTTCAGTACTTAATACTTATAATTATCCAATATATGTTTAATGTTTATTTATTTTTGAAAGAGAGAGAGAGAAAATGCAAGTGGGGGAAGGGCAGAGAGAGAGAGAGGGACACAGAATCTGAAACAGGCTGCAAGGTCTGAGCCATCAGCACAGAGCCCATTGCGGGGTTTGAACCCATGAACCACTAGATCATGACTGAGCCAAAGTTGGATGCATAACTGACTGAGCCACCCAGGGGCCCCTTGTATATTTCTTAGAGCAACTACCATCTTTAAAACTTTTGTATCAATTTTGAAGCCTGGGTTCTTCCCAAAGTGATATATCAAAAAACTAATATTAACTTCATACCTAAAAACAATATACCAAATCTTATTTAGAGATTGTATATTGTAAAATAGATATTTTAGGAAAACTAACTCTAGTTAAGTTTAAACTTAATATTCTGATTGGTATAGAACTGGAAATCTTTATAAATTTACTCTAGAATATTCTCTGTATTTTCTGTCATCCTGAGCATTCTTTTAACTCATGTATCTGAAAGGTGAAATTGGTAGCTGCATGGTTTAGAGCTAAATTTCTTCACTGTGTTTTTAAACATTGCCTAGGGTCACTCATTTCCCAGGATTTCACTGTTTTCAAAAATCTGTAATACGATAATGCTTTTCTATAATTTTGCAACGGTCAAATGAGAAATGTAAGTAAAGCGCCCATCACTTCACACACAGCTACTAGGCTACTAGTGAATCATATTTTTCCTTTTTGATGAATAAAACAGATAATCTTTTTGTTGAAGTCTCTTTACTAATTTTTCTCTAAAAGATGATAAAATGAGTTTTTCTCACTATGGGCTAAAATGACGTATGAGGGTAGCACCACATTTGTCTCTTTCATTGTATAGACTAGACAGCCACCCAGAAATTGACATGATGAAGCGGAAGAAACTTTTCACATGGAGCATCTTAATCTGTCTCCGCACCCACGGCTGGAGCTGGAGATGAGACTCTTGACATTGTGTGGTTGTGAAATGAAGAGCAGTAACACAGTGATAACACGTTGACAGGAAATGTTCAGTAAATTAAGATCTAGAAGCCAGTGACTCTTTGCATGGATATTTTCCAGACAGGGAGCAGCAAGAGATTAACGCATGGACCAAAATATGCATGCTCGTTATTTTCTCTGGTTGTGTGGGTACGGTGAGAAGTAGAAGTGGCTCTTGATGAAGGCATCTGTGTGTCCTTCTGCCTTTGCTTAGACGCTGAGGGTTCAAGAGCTTTTACCGGCTTTTTTGTGTTTATATTTGTGTATGCTCCTTTCAGAGGACTGAAAACCAGTGATATTTCAGCTGACAGAATAACAATGAACATTTGATTCACTTAAAAAGAAAGAACTTCAGTGGTCATTCCTGGGATGATGGCAGCCTGCTTAACACCATGAACATTGTGTGTTCAAATTATTAGGGTGGAAAGGCAGTGAGGAGACAATAGGAAGAATGTGGTAGCGTGTGTGAGGAGATCATGGTCTGGGCATAAACACACTCAAGAGGTGACTGGGGGCAGGTCATTTGGGTTTTCTGGACCTCCATTTTCATGTAAAATAAGAATAATACCTAGGTTTGTTTCAAGTCTTCACTCCTGTGCTCTTCATCTCATCGGCACCTTTCATTTTAGGCAATAAGTCGCATTGGAGTATTTTAAGATGGTAACATTACGTGAACCTGAATAACAAATCAAATTGAGAAATGATGATAGCAAGGTGTTCTCAGACAAATTCGGTGTTGCAGAAGAAGGCAGCTGGGTGTCTGTATATTCGCATAAATAGTTTTTTTTCCCAATATAAAAACCTCCAGTTAGGTCAAGGCATGGATTTTATATTTGTGAAAACACAATTTAAATGAAATTGTGTACATATGTATATTATAAACTACCTCAGATCTTCTCCATGTTTTCTAGTTTGGCTAAAACTAGGGTAAAGATACAGAACTAGAATAGAGGGAATGGACCTTTAAAAATGTTTATTTATTTTGAGAGAAAGCACGAGCGAGGGAAGAACAGACAGAGAGGGAGGGAGAGAGAGAGAATCCCATGCAGGCTCTGTGTTCAGTGTGGAGCCCGATGCCGGGCAGGATCTCACGAATGTGAGATCATGACCTGAGCCAAAATCTAGAGTCAGACACTTAACCTACTCAGCCACCCAGGCGCCCCAGGGAGTGGGCTTTTTAAGAAGCAATCATTGGTTCCACAAAAAAACAATGCTTACGAGGTAGTTTGAAGGACCTAATGTGTTAGTAAGCTCTCCTTGTGGTTCAAATATGAAGGCTATGCTCTGAAGAGAACAGGATATGGCTCCAAGGATAGTTTTAGAAGGATATTTGTGCATGAAGGATATGAACCGCTGGCGGGAGACAGGATGGGATAAAGGCATTGCTCAGAGGTAAGGTTCAAAGTCAGACAGACAGGCATCAACTTGGAATCAGTGTGGTCGGAATAGCAAAGCCATGGTGCAGACTGGTGTCAGATAAGAGTGCAGACAGATGTAGCCATCCTAAGAGCGGTCATCCAGGCCAGGGTAGTGATTCCGGGTTCGTTGAGTTGTCAGTAGAACATGGAAGACAGCTTTATCCGCAGAATTGATGTCATCATCCTTGGTTCTGCCAGCTGCATGGAGAATGGAGTGAAGCCTGTGGAGGCTGGTGACAGCCCCACAAGTTAGAGATGGCAGTGTTTGTCCAACAAAGAGTTCATAAGACTTCAAATCAAGGTTTTAAGCACTTACGGTGATTTCGGAGTCGGGAGGCTCTGTGCACTCATTTATGTCAAAGGAGACAGAGTAGGATTATTGAATTATTATTTATGGTTTTTTTTATATGTAAATGTTTGGTAGGCTAAGTGAACACCGAGCTTAGCTTCTATTGCAAACATTGCCCATTTTCAACAAGGAATCGTTGATTTTTTTTTTTTTAATTTCGTGGAATGTGAATGTATTCTAATTCCCCTTTATCCAGGAGAAACTATCATAGAATTTTAAATTTAGGAGATTGCTGTGTTAGCAGCAGGCAGCAAAGATGTTGCCTGATTTGTTGACAGTAAAGCTGTATTCATAAGCCTGTCTTCTCAAACATCTGTGTGTTTAGTACCTCCAGAGCTGAGGAAGTTTAAAAATTGTCACACGTTGTTGCTTAGTCTTCTGCACGTATTTGAGAATGTAACTCTCAGCAAGATTTTATTGAAAAGATCTGTTTAGAAAATTGACTGCCAACTTTATTCAAAATTTAGCAATTAACCTTTTCTTTCTAATGTGGGAATGATGGTATCCACCTGTTGAGCCTTGGTCATTTTGACATTCTTCGTTTAAGGGAAGGAGTTTCATTCTGTCTTTTGAAACTCATGCATTCCTGTCATGTCGTAAATCCCCAACAAACATTGAAACTCTAATTTAAGCAGGTGGCATAGGTTGTGGGTCACACCATGGGGTTGTGAACTTGTCAGTTTGGGGTTTGAAGCCCAGCTCCACATATCGCTCAGTGTGTGACATTGGGAGAGGTCTTCTAGAAGCTCCATTGAGCTGATGTAAATTGGGGAGAATAATACTTCCCTTAGAAGTTTGTTGTAAGGATTAAACATGAAAATGTATTGAAAGGAATTAGCGTAGGGTTTGTCACTGAGGAAATATTCAGTATGTGAGGACTGGTTCTCTCCTTAGTAATTTACCGATGAATTTATATAAATATCGCAATTGTGACTCACATGCCACATACACAAATGGGAAAGGCCCTCCTCCTCACAGAGAAATGTTATTTATTTATACCTTCTCTTCTTTATCTTTTATTTGGGGGAGTGGTTATGGTATCAAATTAACTGAAAGCAGTATTCTCACTATTGTCATTTTCTGCCACGGAACAGCACAGTAAAGTGATGTTCTTAAATTTATGTGTGAGTGACATGAATGTGATAGTATGACCGTGAGGCCCTGAAATAGCACATTGTTCAGGATACAGTCTCATCACCATTGAAGATTGTATTTGCCCTCAAGTGGACAGTTGCTCAAGGTCACTGTACTTTGGAGCACCTGTGTTTCACTATCAACAAACTTTGCATAATGCCTTTGTAACATGATGCAAGAAGAGATACAGGTGAGAATATAGAAAATGCTCAGTGTCACCTAAACACTAGAATTGTTAGCATTTTATTAAAGCATCCTGGGTCTTTAAGGAATTGTGGAAGCTAATGTTGTCCCACTGATACATGTGTCTAAAAACTGAAGTCTGCCTGTCTCGTTGCTAATTTACAGAAAAATTGCTCATGGCCATGTGGGTAGATTGCTAGGGTCCACAAAATAAGGACAAATATATAGGGACATGGATTTGTGATGTTGTCTGTTAGTAAGGAAGGAGCTCATGATCTCATTCTACCCATCCATCCATCCAGCACATAAAAATCATTGACCTAATGTATGTCACACAATATAATCCACACTGAGAGTATAGCTCTGGATGAAGAAGGCAAATTGCCTGTTGTCAAATAACCTACAGTCTCCATGCTTCCTTAAGGATGTGACTTGAGTTAGTAGGGCTGATACCCAGATCATTCCCTGATTAAAATTGCTCTCCTTAGTGTCCATAATAAAACGTGTGTCAGACTAACCTTTATGTGCATGATCGACTCTTTAATACTAAGATAACACAGCAAATGCAAGATCCAGATTGAGGGGAGACAATTAAATTAGCTCAATTCTATTTAAATTACTCTTTGGGGTGAGGATGCAGAGGTGTATTTTAAGCATAAACCTGCCCATTTCAAACACTTATTACATTTGGATAATGAACTAGCATTCCAGAGGGAGAAAATTAATCAGAACTGAGTTTCATGTGCAACTCATGGAGTCAGAACAAAGGAAAAATAAACTCATGAAGAAATAAGGCTCCATAAGATATTTGAACATTTTTAAATAAATACTAAAAACTTCAAAAAAGAGAATTTAAAGCAATAAGATATAAAGGAACTGGCAGTGTTTCTTTCTGTCAGGGGATTTGATTCGTCATTTTTCACAGAAAATTTAACTTGCTTTATAATTCCCAAAGAGAATTCTTTCATTTTTAGTGAGAAAAGTAAAAAAAAAAAAAAAAAAAAAAAAAAAACAAAAAACAAAAAAAAANACAAAAACGAAAAACAATTCTGAGATGCTAATTGAGCACAAGGACAAAATAAGATACTTTCAAATAAAAGTATTAAAATGGATTGATGGCCTATTTTTTAATATTATTTATTAATAGGGCTTCAGTTAATAAATGAAGATTATTTTTTGAGATTGTTATACAAATATAATTTTCAGAAACCAAGCTCGTATTTTAAGATAGTGGCACATATGGGTATAATGAAATATATGACATATACAATTGAGAATATGTGGTTTTTTTATGTGCACGATATAAAGAATGCCACAACTCTGCTGAGAAAATAGAAATTGACCAATAGTTGAGAGAGACTCTGCTATTATTCTCTCTCTCACTATCTCAGAAACTCTTGATGGCATTTTGTGTTTATTCATTCCCTCGGATTTCTTTGTATTTTCCCACATGTATCATCCAAATATGCAAAATATTATTTGGTTTACCTGTTCTTGTATCTTAGATAATTATGTTACACATTTTTTGCAGACTTACCTTATTTTTTTTTACCAACTGGTTGTTTTTCAGATTTATCTACATTGAAATGAGTACTTGTGATTTATACACTGTTTTCACTGATGCCTCCTAATTCATCATGTGAATATGCCATAATTCATTTACCCCTTTCTCTTGAGGAGAACATTTGCAGCTATTGCAGGTTTTGCTTTTAGAAACATATGGCTTGGGACATAATTATATAGACTCTAGTGCAGGTGTGCAAGGGTTTCTCTTGGACATGCACAGAGAGCACTGGGTGGCCTTGAGGATTTGAACATCTTCAGCTCCTCTGTAATGCGGGAGAGCTTTCGGAAGTAACGGTACCAATTTACATTCCCATGAGCAAGGAATGTTATGTGACTCCATTTACACAGCAAAATTTGCTATTTCCCGAGTTTTTGTTGGTGCTGTTAGAGATCTTGTGGGTTTGCTTCACCTTGACTTCTGCATTGATAGAACTTTTATACATTTATTAGATACTCATGTTTATCCTTCCATTGAATGTTTAAATCTTTTGCACATTGTTCTATTGGTGGTTTGCTTTTTTTATAGTTATTTCAATTCTCAATATATTTAGATAGTAATATTTTGTTAGTTGAATGCATTATAACCAGGTGTTATAAGTCCCAGGTTGTATGTTTTTCCTTCCTTATGGTGTCCTCTGGTGAACAGAAAGGCTCATTTATAGTGTTGTTAGCTTGATCCCCAGGATCTATGTTTTTTGGAATCTTGTTTAAGGAATCTTACCTCGTAAAACAACATTAAAGCAATGTCCTATGTTTTATTTTAATAATTGTAAAGTGATGCGTTTTCACGTGAAAGCCTTTAACTCATTTGTGGTTGATTTTTTTATTGACATGACAGAAGGTAGAAATTCAGTTTTCTTTTTTTCCATGTAAATGACCAATTGTCTCAGTACCTGCGATTGAATGGAATGTCATTTGTCCCATTTCCTACAGTGTTGTCTCTATCATGTGTCAAATTTTCAAATATGTATAGTCTACTTCTGAGAAATTGGGCAAGAATTGCAGATTTATTATTTTGAGTCTTCCTATCCGTGAACTTGATGTCAGTCCCTTTTATGTGCCATCTTTCAATGAAGCTTATGCATTTCTTCTTAAAGGCCTCACACTGGTTTTTGTTTTTTGGCTTTTGGTTTTTTTCATTCATTCTAAGGCTCTTTAGAGTTTTTATTGTGCTTGGAAATGTTATCTTTTTTATAGGGTGCATCTGCTAAGAGTTTCTTTCTTTTTTATGGAAGTGCAATTGATTTTTATATCCCGATCTAATACCAAGAAAGCTCGCTAAACTCTTTTCGCTACTTCTGTAATTTGTTGGTAGATTCCTTGAGGGTTTTTATATGAGTAATCTGTGAAGATTACTTTATCGTGTCTTCTTTTAAAATCTTTTAACCTTCATTTTGTTTTCTTTTCTTTTTTTTATTGGTAAGAAGTGAGGGAGAGAGGGCAGCCTTTTTTATATTTAATGGAATTCCTTTCATCTCTAACACTATAAGAGCTGTTGTAGGGTTTCCTTTAATAACAACTCTATTGAGATATAATCCATATGCCATTCACTTCACTCATTTGAAGTGTCCGATTTAATGGCTGTTAGTATATATATTTATAGTCTTGCCGCCATTGCCACAATCAACTTTAGAACATTTTTATCACCGCCCCCCCCGCCCCACAAAGCTTCCCAGCTCCACATATATTTGCTTTCCCTGGACATTCCATACAAATGGAATCATGCAATATGAAATCGTTTACGATTGGAGCTTTTAGTTAGCATCATATCGTCAAATGCTGTACATGTATCAGTACTCATGTTTTTATTGCCTAATAATAGTCAATTGTATGGCTATAACATGCTTTATTTATTCATTATTCAGTCGTTGGACTTTTAGATTGCATCCTATTTGGAGGGTATTATAAATGGTGATACTATGAACATTCATGTAAAAATTTTTATTTATTTATATTTTTTAATGTTTATTGTTGAGAGAGAGAGAGAGAGAGAGAGAGCATGAGTGCAGGAGGGACAGAGAGAGAGGGAGTCACAGAATCTGAAGCAGTCTCCAGACTCCTAGCTGTCAGCACAGAGCCTGACATGGGACTCAAACTCACGAACCGTGAGATCACAACCTGAGCTGAAGTCAGATGTTTAATTGACTGAGTCACCCAGGTGTCCCTCATGTAAAAGTTTTATGCACACATATGTTGTTGTTGTTTTTTTTAGTTTCTTTTGGTTATTTAGCTACAAATGAAATTTCTTTGTCCTTCTATGTTTATTTTTTAATAGACTCACTTCATCTCTCTAAGGTCATCCCTTTTAGTTTCTAATTTGCTAAATGTTACATCATAAAGAACTATTAAATTTTAGTTGTTAGTTATCAGTAGTGCATTCCTTTTTGTGGCTGCGTGTTATCCCTTTGTATGAATATGTCACCATCTGTGTGTTCATTCATCTGTTGATAGATACTTGGATTGTTAACAGGTATTTTGCTACTTACAATGAAGCTGCTATGAACAAGTCTTATATGTAAGTATTTGTGTAACATATACTTTCTTTTCATTTGGGTAAATACACGTGGAGTGGCTGGATCATATAGCAGGTATATATTTTACTTTTCAAGAGAATGCCAAACTATTTCCAAAGTAGTTGTGCCATTTCTAATCCTATCAATTTGAGAGTTCTATTAAACTATTCCTAACATGGTCATCTAAAGCATATTATCATTTCTACAAATTCAGGTTTGTTCTTACTCAGATTTGTAATGGAATATTGGGTGATCTCCTCTAAGTTTTAATTCCAACGTCCCCTCATATCTTTGAACACACTTGTTTTTATATTCCGAATCTGACAATTCCACCAACTTCATTCTTTGCAAATTTTATTCGCTGCTTAAAGTTTTCCAAAGAATCTGGCTCACAGAGACTTATTTTTTCCTTGTGTTTGAGACTTCTGATTGTGAGTTTATGTTCCTAGGAGCTCATGTGTGGGAATTATGTAAATGCTGAGTTTCAAGTGTGGTCTTCCAGGGAGGGTGTGTCATTTCTTCTGCCCAGTGTGGGAAGCCCTACTTACTTACGGCCATCTCAAACTAAATTATTGCCCTGAGTTTGGAGAGAGCATCGTACGTAATAGAAACATGGCCTTAAACACACATGAGTAAGGATGCTTCTGTAATGTTCATGGTTCCCCTTTAGGTTGAGATTGAGCAGAGAAAGCAGAGATTGCCCTATTTACTTTGATTGCTCCATTCCAACTTGTGGCTTTAAATGGCCGTTGTTGACATCTTCCATCATTTTATCAGTGAATGAGTAAAACAAAACAAAATATAACAAGGCAAGATGAGACAATGCCAAACCCTCAAACTAGTTATTATAAACATGAAGTATACAAGTAATAGAGGGCTGGATTTTATTTTCAAAGCTCCAACTAAAAGAATTATCTTCTGCCCGAAACCCCGTAGTCTCCTTTGTCTTGTTTACATCATAGAATGTGTGGATAACACTTACCATGAGTGGGAAGTACAGTTCATCCCCTTTCTCATCGACTCCTATTATATTTCAACATGAAGAAACAGTTTTACAAGCCATGTTTGCAGACTTAATCTACAGGGAAAATAGAAAGAGGACCCTGCCCATTTGAGGCCGTCCCTGAGCAGTTTTCAAAGTCAGACCTGAAGAGAACTCAATGACTTTGACTGAAGTTGACTGTACAGTCTCTTCAGTAAAAGATGATTCCACCTACTTACAATACCTGCTCATAGCCATAGGGCACAGGGGAGATTTATGTGTGTTTATCGAGTCCTGCAGATGCCTGAAAATTGTATTTCTTGCTTATCCTGAATTTTGATGTGAAAATCCAGGGTTAATAAGTGAGGGTACTAGAATGCAGAAGTGAAGCCGAGGGAGAGCCCGTGCCCCACAACAAATGTTTCTCCTCTCTTTCCTATTGCTGTCAGTCTTTCGGGACCCACATAACTCAGAGGTAGGATGATGCTTCATTATATTCCTGTATCTAAGGCTTTGTGATATTCTAGAAGATGCTGGGGATCTTGATTCACAGACATTTAAAGAGTGAAAATGGAAGGCATGTCTTTTGTAAGTTTACTGATAAATTGCCTGAGTTAAGGGTTGTATAGCGACCTTTTCATTTCTTTTAAAGGCATAATTATAAAAACTTCACTGTATTATATGCCTTCTTAAGTTTATTATTGAATACGTGACCATTTCACTACATTCCCATTATTTAAATAAGTTAATGCATGCAAAAGCAGTTTTAAATGGCAAAGCACAGTGTAAATGAAAGTTGTTAGGGAGAGCAGTAAAACATTTCACACTGTTAGTGGCTATCCATCACCAACTTATGTTGGCAGCTCTCGCAATCAAATCATTTATCTTAAAACTAAACAAAGTAAATGCTCAGAATGAGAATTTCTCATTCTCATTCTGAGCATTTACTCAGAAAATAAGCAGAGAAATCTGGAATGTTAGTTAAAAGGACCTTTGAAGTAACAAATAGGTAGAGTCATTCTTTATTTTGCTGTTATCTGTATTTACCTGTCCCTCAATAGAAGGCTGTTTTCACCAGACAGTAGGTCTCTGCAGTGTGATACAGGGCGAAGACTTAGAATTTGACACAATTCATTATTGATCAGATTTACTGATTCTGAGACATGAGAGCTTCCTCTTGGGTTTCCTCTGAAGCAGCCTCTAATAGCTCATGCTCTTAGCTGACAGAGCCACTAAAGCTATAGCATGCATTTTTTAAATTTAAGAAAAAATTAATATTTATTTACTTTTGAGAGAAAGAGAGAGAGAGAGAGGCGTGAATGGAGGAAGGGGCAGAGAGAGGGAGACACAGCATCTGAAGCAGGCTCCAGGCTCTAAGCCGTCAGCCCAGAGCTTGACACGGGGCTCTAACCCACAAACTGCAAGATCATGACCTGAACCAAAGTTAGACACTTAACCAACTGAGCCACCAAGGCGCCCCTACAAGCATGCATTCTTAACAGAGGAGCAACAATTGTTTTTTGTTGGGGAGGGCCAAGAAAGTTAGATATTATAGTGGCTTGTTCTCTGAAGTCCACAGACCATAAACAGACATGTGGTATATCTCTGGTCTTAAAATTACAGGGGTGGGCTGGAGGGATAGTTGGTAGAAAAGTCCCGAAAGGCTTCTTAGGGAGTTGATAATGAGCAAAATGGACAGATGTCGGTGTATGAGGATCTGGAGATCTGTCTCATAGAGAACTCAACTGCAGGGGGCAGGGGCTGACAGACATCTGGGTTCACGTAACCTGAGAAATGTTTACTGTGGTCAAATAATGGAATCCATCGAGTGTAGGCAGCGTCTCCAAACGTCCCCTCATCCAAGGTAAGAGAACCATTTCCTGACCCTTCTCTAGAGCTCTTGATAGAAAAGTGTAAGCACGTTTGCAATTCTCTAAAGGCTAGAAGCTTACTTACACTTTTTCCCTGACCCCTAAACTCTGCTCATTAAGACCCGTTCACCAAGTTTAATTTGGCAAATGTGGTCAGTTACGGTGGCGGCCACGGTGTGCAGAGGCAAAAGAAACAGGAATGATGATAACTTTGCTGATGAGCCATGACGTCCTTGGGAAAGAACTTTTACTTTGAATAACTTTCCTGTACGGTCGCTTACCATTATGCCAGAAACTACTACCAGACTCCTGCAGGTAATAGTGAAGTGCGGCCCGGGAGTGTTTTGTGTCACCAGTTCTCGGGCCTGGCTGTGCTATTAGAATCACCTGGGAAGCTTTACAAAACGCTGATGCCGACGCTCCCCAACCTCAGGGAGTCTGATTTCATTCATCTGGAAAGGGGCCCAGGGACCCATAGCTTTTGAGGTGCCCCAGCTGAACTGCCGTGCAGCCAGCGACACGGGCCCCTGCTCTTGTTCTAAAGCAGCCTCGCCCCTTCCTGGATGCCATCACTGCCGTACACGCTGTGCCTGGGATCAGACCAGCAGCTTCCTGCTTCACAGTCTAGCCCTCGGTTTCCCTGGGAAAGGGCTGGCCCCTCAGTCTGCAAGAGACTGATTTGCGGCATCTGTCATTTTGAAATAGTAATAATAACAACACCAGCAGCAACAACAACCACAATAATAGCTTGTATCCATTCAACCTTTGCATGTTGTGAGCGCTGACTGTTAACTTACTTAATTCCCACACCAAACTATGAGGCGCGTATAAGATAAGATACTAGTATTTCCATTTGTAGACAGGGATAAACCAGTAGGAAAGGATTACATTGGAATTTGAACACGGGCGTCATGACCACAGGTCTGGGTCATGGTTTTTGTCCTGAGATTCTCGATGACTCTTGCAGAGAATTATAAAGCACTCACAGGAGCCAGGGGATCTGGAGGATACGATGGGTGAAGGGGAATGATTAACGCCCTGCGGAGGACCCATACTCCATAGCCTCATGGCGAGGTATGTGTCCTTAAGAGCTCTGCTGGTGACTTAAAAGTCCCCTAAGAGGGACCTTGGTCTAGGGAGAAATATCTTACAGCTAAAGTGAGCAGCACCACTGCAGGCATGGAAAGCAGTTCATTGTAAACTGGAGTCATGTTCTATAGGGAGTAGATATGTAGACATAGTAGGTCAAACGTAAGAAATTGCTAATGACCAACCACTTGACCTACAGCCATAGCAAATTCACACAGTTCAGTCTATGAGAGAGTGATCTCAGGAGAGAGATGAGCAAATCACAGTGCCGCGAGAGTTGCTGCAGACATGGTCAGGTTAGCATTGGCTGGAGCAGGGCTGTGATTCCCATGGCTTACTAACTGTTTCAACATTACATGGAGGCACTTTTGCAAAACTGAGTATCTTGCTTGTCTAGACCATGCATCTGTACCAATGGTCCCCCAGACAGCAACAGCAGAGTGACTCAGATGTCACTAAGCCACTTGTAAATGACAAGTTAAAAAGGGGGTTAAACAAGGATGGAGACAATGATTCCTTAGGGCTGAGCGCCCACAGCTTCCAGAAGTGGGGAAAGGAGTAATAGAACGGAACAGGAAGGCAGGATGCAGGCTGGGCCCTGGGCCTCAGAGATGGGCAAACCCTTCCCCAAAGCAGAGGTCATCAGGAAAGGGTAAGGGCTCAACTGTGGATGCACCCTACGGTCAGCCAGAATAACATGCAAGTCAAAGAAGAGTCTTCACACATCCACGATGTGGACGAATCGAGCATCTCATATCAGCCTTGGTGCAGGGATATGGGTATATGGGCTACCGGGTCCAGTACATGGAGACCATGGCTCCTGACATTTCCATCTTCAAATCCCCGCACAGCCTGAACATAGGACTCCAAAGGACACTGTCCACTTGGGAGCTGGGTTGACCTAGATCTGACCTGATGTGTGCATCTAGGAAGCAACAGCTCATGTTAGTAATGGTAATTTTAATTAATCTTAACTTTGGGGTTTAAAAATTCGGGTGTAGATGCTACGCATCATTTCTATAAGAATTTTTCATGACTTTTTTGTTAGGTTATTTATTTTGAGAGAGAGAGAGAAAAAAACCAGCAGCATGAATTGGGGAGGGGCAGAGAGAGAGAGGGAGAAAGAAAATTCTAGGCAGGCTCCACGCTGTCAGCACAGGGAGCCTGAGGCAGAGCTCGATCTCATAGACCATGAGGTCATGACCTGAGCCAAAATGAAGTCAGACGCTTAACCAGCTGAGCCAGCTGGGCACCCCAATTTATGACTTTTTGATTCCATTCAGAGGACATTATAGACAGCCAGGTGAAAATCATCATGGCCGACTGGAAAACTATTGAGAATTGTTTCTGAGAACTTTGTCATTGAAGATAAATAAACACCCTGTGAATTTTGGGGGAGCTTTGTAGAACAGAATGCCCAGGCCCAAGTGTCCCCAGCCAGTCTGATTAGGAAAGACTCTTCACAAAAAGTAACTAACAAGACACCAAGAAATAGATGACTTCCATTTCTCTTCATTAAGTGTCTATATCTCAAGTAGAATGTCACAGAGTAAAGATAGAATATATAGAGTAATGTGGCTCAACTGCCACGTTACTGGTCTTCTCAGCATCCAGAAAGTGTTAGGGAAATAGCAGAAATGGCACCATTAATGGCAACAATTAATCTTTGAAATTAAGATCAGGAAAAAAAAATATTATAATAAATCTCTTTGCCCTGTTTATACAGCATTCCTTACTTTGATATGCTAAGAATACTAATAAGGATAGTGGCCTTTGGTTAAATGAGCAAACTATTAGATTGATAGAAGCATTGAAAGGAGTTTAAGTTGGATAAGCATTGCGTGTGGATGGCACATTACTACACAATAGCTGTAATTTGCATGCTTTGCTGAGTGCTCTGCAAAGATCCATGCGTTTTTCTTCCTTTCCCTTACTCTTCTATTAGATTAAAATCCTGACTTCTAAAAGATTCTAACAAAATTGGAGACTAATTCTAATTCTAGTTGAATTCAAGGCTGTGATGAGTCGGCAAATTCCAGGGACAGAATTTGTGTCTGGACACGCTGCTGCTTTACGGCTTGGAATAAACCAGAACGGGAATGGATAATCTGCTCCAAAATGGTGCTCACACAGGAAGGGTTTCTTTGGATTCAGTCCAAGTGGTAGATGGGCTCTTGAGCTGCTTCAGAATATTCTAGGAACATTACAGATACATATAGAGAATCATAAATTGGCAATTAATGAGCTCAAAAGTAGCACTTAGGATTCCACACTCAATAATATTATTTTCCAGGAGAATGTAATGAAGAAATAGTTATAAGAGCTAATGAATATGTATTTTGAACAGTTTGCTTTTTTCTTTATCTTTATATAGTATGTTCAGATATACTTTCCATAATCTTGTTTACTAAAGCTAATACGATATTTATATATATATATATTTGTGTGTGTGTGTGTGTGTGTGTGTATCACCATTGGTCTTGGGAAGAACACTTCCTTCTTAATCCCACCCTATAATGGAGTGTTCATTCCCCCGACCTGAGTGTAAATATCTTTATCACTTGGGCTTTACTTTTCCATGTCAAAACAGAATAAAAAGGATAACTACTTTAAAAGTAAGTATTTTAAAGGTGACTATTTACTCTGTGCCTGTAGAATACTAATGCCCAACTCAAAAGAATCATACCTGAAAAAGAATGGATTTTTCAATAGTATGAACTGCACAATGTATGTAAGTTCTATTCAACTCCATAAAGTTTTTTGATTAAAATAAAATTTTTAGTACCGATATTTGCTCTTAATTTTGTTTGGGTCATACTAAAAGGGACAATTTCAGCATTATTTTTTAGATATTATTACTTTAAGGACAGATTTTATTTTACAGTGCATAAGCATTATAAAAATCATAAACTAACATTAAAGAAAGATACTTGGGTCATTTCTAAGTTGAGCTTTATAACACTTAACCAGCTTTTCCCTCATCACCTCAAACTAATGAATGCCAAAAACAAAGCCAGGAAACCATTAGAAATTCATCTCAATTAAAATGGCCAATAATATATTCTACCCTTATCCCAGTGGCTTGCAAACTTGAGACTGCATCAGAATGATCTGGAGAGCTTATCAAAGACTGACTGCTCTGCCCACCCTTCCAGTTTTTGATTCACTGCGTCTAAGATCGATCAGGTCCAAGAAATTGTATTTCTGAGTTCCCAGGTGATGCGGATACTGTGCATCTCGGAAACACATTTTGGGAACCACTCCTTTAAATTATTAAATGTGTTTTGAAATAATAAGAGTTAATGTTTATTATAAGAGTGCTTATTGTGGATCAAGGGCTCTTTCAGGATTTTATGTGTAGAATAGGCATTTCATTCTTACAGCCAGCCCACCAAGAAGATTCTGGTCTTGGTCCCACTTTACATAGAGATGGGGAAATGGAAGGTCACAGAACACAGGATGCTTTTCTAGGTCACCTAACCAGTAAGTAGCAGACTTGGAATTTGAACCCAATAATGGAGGCCCAGGGCTCATGCATGTACTACTGTTTCACTCATTGTGTAATTTTCCCACTCCACATTTTTCATATTTCACGGTTCATTTTTCTGAGACGTATCACGCATAGAAATACCATTTTTATAATGTTCTGTAAGAGTACAGACACAGCAGTGCCTTTAGTTTAGTTGTTGTTTTTTTTCAGTCTATAAATACTCAAGGAATAAACCAAGGGAAAAGCTGCCTCTCACAAGCTTACATGTGTAGACAATTTCATGTTATAATGGAGAATAGAGAATGCAGCGTAAGAAATTTCACACTCAGTGTGATGCCAACCTATAGGGGAAAGTATGTATAGGAAACAAACCTATTTGAGAAGAAAACATATCATAATGCTGACATATACACAGGACAATGTTACACCTTATTTGGGGTACTTTGAAGCACATTTTATACCATATTGCAGGCCATTTCTTGGACAAGGCAGTATAGTTTATATACCATAATCATTTTATATTAGAATTCCTTTTAGCATTTTAAATTAGTACAAATTAATGTTCCATAATAAGTAAACGTAGTTTGGTTTTGTTTTTATTGTTATTGTTGATTCAGTGTTTCTGGAATAAAAGACCAGAAAGAACAGGTTGTCACAGAAGTCTTTGAGGAAAAGGTAGTAGCTTATGAGTTTCTTACAATATTTAGCTTACAGTATTTAGCTCCCCATACTTCGATTCCTTTTATTCTGATAACTACCTTCTAAAGAGGGAGGTGTCATTCCCATTTTTGGACAGGGAGCCTAAGACTCAGATTTTAAGTGGATGTTGTTAGAGCCCACGGCAGAGAACTAATCCTATCCAGTGAGATACACTCTTCCCCAAATTTCTGTGGAGGTCCACAGTTCTACCCAAACCTTGGGATTTTCAGATGTTCCAAAGATGTTCAGTACTCACTGAATTAATTAAGGAAGTTGAAATG
The DNA here is from genome assembly GCF_008692635.1 of Crocuta crocuta. NCBI lineage: Eukaryota > Metazoa > Chordata > Mammalia > Carnivora > Hyaenidae > Crocuta > Crocuta crocuta. Next base: position 2,719,267 of record NW_027551559.1, read on the forward strand.
CTTTGCAAACTCGAAACAATAGGAAAGTGGAGGGAAAGGCTGTTTTTGTATTCCTGCCATTTAAGAAAAAAAAAGATGGATGTTGATTCGGGGCAGGGTGCTAAGGGAGAGGACCTTTTGGGTAAAATGATCCTGTAAAATTCAGGGCTGTACTGAAGCCAGCATGCCGTGAATGTATTCATTCTTGCTAGCAGTGGGAACTCATGGAGTTCTCTGTAATGATGTGCCAACTTCCCCTCTCTCTACAGTCCAGATTACTAAACCCTGGCTTCTCAAAGGGAGGTTGCAAGCCCTGGAATATCACACTACTCCCCCCAGAGCTTGTTAGAGTCCTAGAATCTCAAGTCTGAGGTAATCTGAATACACATCAGAGTTTAAGAGAAGCTGTCATTGATAACACTAATATCTCCATGAAGCCAAAGTAGCAGAGCTGTCTTGGGTGAGGGGGTTGATATTGGAAGGGGAGACCTTTGCCCATAGAGGAAATTCACAGCCACCAGGAAGAGGGGAGTTGTGTGGGAAATCAGCGCTTAGCTGGGGCTGCACTACCCCCTTGCCTCCTGGCTCCTGCTGGACCGCTATGGTGGGGTCAAGACCAAAGAAGGTGCACTGTCTTAGGTCCCAGTGTCTCTTGCTTATGATTCCCAATGGATCTGCTGGGAAGCCATATTCCCCCCGGGGCAGCCCTGGGCTACCATTTCCTACCCCAGGTGGAAGGAGTCAGTGAGGCCAAGTCCCATTGGGACCCGTCCTGAGCATGAGTGACTTTATAAGGCCACTCACTGATGACTCAGAATTATGAGCACACCGTATCATGTGTCTCCTGTTAAAGGTGCTTATCTATGTAGGCATTACAAGCCTTACATTTAATGCAGGAATTAATATAAATGTAAGATTTTTAGAAAAGATGGGTGACCTCTTGGGGCGCCTGGGTGGCTTAGTCGGTTGAGCGTCCGACTTTCGCTTAGGTCATGATCTCGCGGTTCGTGGGTTCGAGCCCCGCGTCGGGCTCTGTGCTGACTGCCAGCTCAGAGCCTGGAGCCTGTTTCAGAGTCTGTGACTCCCTCTCTCTCTGACCCTCCCCTACTCATGCTGTCTCTCTCCTAGAAATAAATAAAACATTTAAAAAAAAATTTAAAAAAAAGAAAAGATGGGTGACCTCTTATGGCTGTAAATGAAGCTCTTTTTGACTCCTCTTAGCCCCAAGTGTCTTTGTGAACTTGGATTTCCGCCTTTCCTCTTCTCAGCCCCCTGGGGCTGCCACTTCTTGTAAACACTAGTGGCTGGTGTTAAAGTTTCTACTAATTGCCTTATCATTTCATAAAGAGGCATTAATTGCTAGCATAATTTCCTCTTTTCCTCTGAATTGCATACTCTTTTCATGCAAAATGACTACTTCAAATGCTTTTCCATCCCCCTTACTTTTTTTTCCTATCAGTAGAGAAAACAGCAAACCTTGGGTGGTTGTAGGAAAGCTTTTGCTTCCCCATTCAACTCTTTCTTAATAACTTAAATTTGTTTTATGAAAAGGTATTGAAGTTTATTTCTTGAGCTAGATATCCATTTCTTCAAGCCCCTTCTGAATTATTTTACTTTGAGCCCATAGAAATTCTTCAAAATGATAGAATGAAATATTTTTATACACAATTGGTTTTCTTACTTCTCATTAATCTCTCTAATTTCATACTGTATTTTAATTGGTTTTCTTCTCTGTAAACTGCTCACCTCAACTCACACATGCACATACAACCCACATGACGCTGATACGCCACACACACACACACACACACACACACACACACGCGCGCGCGCACATGCACACCCCGCATCAGTAATCTGCTTAGAATCTACAGATCAAGGTCTGTGGTTACATATTTTCAGTAGGTGGCAAGGTGGACTCTCTAACAGTAGGTGCTCAATAGCTTAATAAAAGTTTGGTTTATCATTCAAAGGTCTTTAAATCCTTTTGATTAAAAGAGTATTTAGAAATTTTGAAATTGAAATTGTCTTCTCGGATGCTATCTCCAAACCAGTTGAAGATTCAAGATCTTATTTTTCTAATAAATGCTAATCTTCCAGGTCAGGTTCCCTGAGAAGCCTACTCCAGTATGAAGGGTAACATGCAGGAGGCATACTTGGAGTCAACCCTGCAAAAGGAGAGGGAAGGGAGGAGAAAGGAGGGGAGGGACTGGGCAGAGGGAGAAGATGGCTGTTGTACAGTCACGACAAATGCCCCAGTTGACTTAGGGAAGAGCTGTAGGGTTTACTTGGTTCAGTCAGCCAATCAGGGGGTACAGGGTGGTCCAGGAAGGGAGCTGGACTTTGCAGCTGAGGCTCCCCACAGGGACCTCCCACAGCCAAGGGCTGTCTGGCAGCTGTATTCCCAGCACTTGTCGTCGAATAGGTCCTTCCTTCCTGCCAGGGATCTGGGCAGAGCACCACAGCACCCACTGCAGTTACTTCTGTTTTATAGTAATGTTACTGGACTTTATTAAGCAGACAAGCCAAATCAGTGATCAAAATCACCGATAGGCTACAATAATTGTAATCTTTGGTGTAAGCAGCAGAATATAAATTTCCACGTGCAGTATATCAACTGTGTAAAATATTCATAGAAAAGAAGGCTGGAAAAGCAGGTTTCAGAATGATGAGTCTTGAGGTGTCTGGCTGGCAAAATGGGAGTTTTGCTCTTGGGGTTCTGAGTTGGAGCCGCACGTTGGTTGTAGAGATTACTTTTAAAAAATTGCTAAGCAGAAGGATGAATGTTGTCTTTGGGTGGGTTTTATTTTACTCTTTATTCTTTCCTGAGTTCTCCCATTTTAATGATTAATATTTACTATTTTATGCTTACAAAATTCACCATGGCAGTGGCTCACCCTGACTTTTTGAGTTCACCTGGGAGGTACAGTCCCTATCATCCTGCACTTCCTCATCCCTACATAGGTTTGATTTGTTTATTTAGTCCCTTCTTATTCCCTTTGTTTGTACACTTGACATGTTGCCACGGCCCTATTCCCGTTCTACGTGGCCAGCCTTGCTATTTTGAAGACAATTGCACCATCCACTCTAGCCTGACCCCGCTGGATCCGACCCTTCTTATAAATGCAAAATGTGCAGTTCCAACAAGATAGCAACACTTTTATCACTTCTCCTTCTGCCCCTGGAGTAAGCCAGGAATGATAGTTATATCTGCAGGATGTTATTTCCATCATTTGCAGGAGAGAAAGCCTTGAGTTATATTGTCTGTAGACTAATCTATTTTAAAGATATTTCATGTAAGCAGGGTGCCATATGTGTGCATGTTTGCAAGTTAACTTTATTTTTCACCCCAGGTTTGGCTAATCAGCAGTTGAGAATCCCAATCAAGAGTGTCTAATCTTAGAATGGGTATTGGGCCCTTCAAAAATGGGTACCAAGACCCACACTAATGGATTTTCCATTGGAGAAAGGGATGCTAGCGACATGGAAGCATCGTTAAGATGAGCAGTGTTGTGATATACCTACCACCCCTTTGTGACTGGGGTGTCAGATTCCAGAAAATCTTTCACTGTAGAACTTTGAGTCCAGTGCTCCGGGCTTGAGGTCTGAAGCCTTGAGGGCCCCGCAACTCCCCAGCTCCTGAAGATTGGGTGTCTTGGGCTTACTCGGAGAATGACCTTCCCTGCCACAGAATGATGATCTGTCTGTCTGGAGTGAACTTCTCTCTCCTGTAAAGTGCTGGCCACAGGGCCTGAAAGCAAAGAAGAGGAGTCTCACAAGCCACAGACATGGGCTATGTAACTTTTGTGTCTGCTGGGTAATTGATGCTTGGAATTTGAGGTCAAATTGGGTCTAAAACTGGATTATTTTAAACCACGTGATGTTTGTAGGGACAGGATTATTTATGTCACACACTTTTAATGTTTATTTATTTTGGAGAGAGCGAGCGAGCGCGCGCACGCACATGTGCATCAGTGGGCAGGGACAGAGAGAGGGGGACAGAGGATCTGACTTGGGACTTGGGCTCTGCACTGACAGTAGCTCAGACTCACTAACCGTGAGATCATGACTTAAGCCAATGTCTGACTGTGCCACCCAGGTGCCCCTCTCCCACTCATTTCTAAACCTAGGAGCATATTGATATTTATCAAAGTAATCTTTCATTCTTTAAATTGGTATTTTCAGTGTATATTTAGATATTATGAGCCATTCTGGAATTCTCATCTCACACTGCCTTCCAAGCAAGAATTGTACCACTACTTTGATAAGGAAAACTTTGTGGTGGGAACTAAGAAAGTTAAAACCCAAAGAACAGTTGTATCCTAGGAGAATCTTGGATGCCCATTTAATAGAAACATCTTGGTATCTGAATGTAAGCTAACTACAGGGTGCAGTGTAGCTTAAAGTACAGCTTAAGAAAAGGAAAATTACGGCATATAGTATGTAATTTTCAAGATAAATTACTATTTCTAAATAATATAGGAAGGAAGGAGTTATCAGAACAAAAGGATTTTGATAATTGTATTCTAGATACCTAAATGCATATTGTTCTGAGTAATTTGAAAGACAATAAACCAAAGCAAAATCTTTCAAATCTATGATTTTAAATTGTTTGAAAATACCATTAATCTCTTTACAACCCTTTTTTATGAAAGTATTTCTAAATCTATTTGAAATTTTGCTCTGAATAAAGCTTAAGCTATCTGCATAATCTTGGGTTAACTTAGAAGTCTCCATTCATATTCATGGTTTTGCTAAAGATCTAGTAAATCCATTGCTTGCTTAGTATTTAGGAGACTACAAAACCAGCTTCCAAACTAAGCTTTATTTGATTATGCTCCCATGAGGATATTGCTTTTTATTGAATCATTTTTTTTCTCCATAAGTTTTTCTTGAGCACCACGGCAGAGTTAAAAATAGATCAGAGTTGGCTGGAATTATGTAGAACTGTAGTATGTATTTCTTATTTATGAACTATAGAAGAATCTTCCTTCTTTTTTGTCTCCCTTTTTGAATATCTACAAATAAAATACTTCATTGAAAGAAAGCGTTGGCTTTAAGGAGTATTTGATTTTTTTTTAACAGAAGGTAGATAGTTTACTAGCATTCTCAAACATCACAATATCTCCTTTAAAAGAAAATCTGTTTTCACACACCTGATAGAATGTTCGAACTAAGCGTTGTTCCCTCATTTGGTGTTGGGGACATAATTACGTAATTATGGACGTAATTGCCGTTTTCACTTGGGAAGGCCCAAGAAGCCTTGATTTCCATGTCCTGTTGGACGGGAAGCAGCAGCCCTTACTTCTCCTGATCTCACAGCCAGTGACTGAGAATACCACCAGGCACCCTCGTACTCTGCATTGCCGTGAACTTCAAGCCCCCATCTGCCCAGATTAGCACAGTGCCAGCCTGGCGTGTTTCTCCTCAAATATTTTCGTCACCTCCATGATGCCAACACAGGTCTGCTGCCTCCCATCCGAGGGCTAGAGACCCAGTTATGTCCCCTGAAGCCAAAGACCTAAGCTGCCAACCCCACACAGCTCTGTTTTGGTCCTCGCACCACAGAGGCCACCTCGCTGCTGGTGATGAAAAGCTTCCTACTGTCCCCTCCACTCTCAAGGCAGATCAGGATTAATTGAAAGAAATTCCTGCCGCACCTGAGTGTCACCCCCTATTCGGCAGGTATGCCCATGCTCTCGTCCTGTGCGGTCATGGTTCAGACTGTGGCCCAGGGTCGACGTGGAAATGGCCTTCTTGCCTGACGCAGGCAAAGGATGGGTTGACAGGGTTTGGCATCGATGTGTAGTTGGACATTTAGGACAGAGTTCTGTGGACACCCTGGTCCTTCTCAGAAGTCCCTGTCACCAGCCCTAGATCCTTTATCTCCTTTTTGGTGCTTTTAAAAAAATTTTTAATGTTGTATTTATTTCTGAGAGAGAGAGAGACAGCATGAGCAGGAGAGGGTCAGAGAGAGAGGGAGACACAGAATCCGAAGCAGGCTCCAGATCCTGAGCTGTCAGCACAGAGCCCGACGCGGGGCTCAAACCCAAGAACTGTGAGATCATGACCTGAGCCGAAGTCAGATGCTTAACCGACTGAGCCACCCAGGCGCCCCTTTTTGGTGATTTTTGAAGGACCTTGATTCCCACTACAGTCTGGCTGTCCCTCCAATTAGTTTGACTCTAAAATCTCCAAGCAAGGAGGACTAACTCCTGGATATATTAAATAAGAAACTTCATTTTTTAAGTGAACTATTTTGAATAACAGGTCTTCATGTCATGTGTTGCTGTGTTTCACTGGATGAACCCAAAGTAAGTATACAGATGAAAAGCTGGCAAACCAGTCTTCAAGTGCATGGCTTTGAGGTGCTGAGAATAATCTGCGTGTTCCAGAAAGCCTCTGTGCATACAGCCCAAGGCAGGCTTGGCTTGAATTTACCACGATGCCTCCTTGATGGATGACGTTGTCATTTGACACCGAGTACATTTGCAGGAGTAACAATACATTCATTCTTTCTGAACCCTGGATGAGACGCCTTGGCTCAGAGAGCAACTGTGAAAATGATATTGATTGATAAGTCTCCTGAGAGCTATTACATGTGATTCTCTTTGCTCTCTGTCTGTATTCCCATACTGAATGGGTTTTTTTAACTGAATCTGTTAATATTGTATTATTATGGTATTATTCTAGTTTATTTACGTTTCTAGAGAAATCTGTTCACCTCTGTTTAGAAAAATGCATCTTGATATCCAAGTCATGAACTGTTGCCATAAACTACATGATGCCCTGGGGGACCTGTGAGGAGGACCTTCATTATGCACGTTTATTGTGCGTTTCTGTGTTCATGGTTCTCCAAGTGCTGAGGGAAATATAAGGCATGAAATCTACTCTCTCCTTTAAGAGAATACAAGAACATTTAGAAGACAAGTTTATATGAAATGTTAAATATAGTGACATTGTAGCCTAGAAGAGTGTCATCCGGTGACAGAGCTCTAGGTGAGAGACTATAACTAATGGTACAAGTAAAAATGTCCCGCAGATGCATCCTGAAACGTTGTAGGAGGAGATGTTGGGGGAAAGGCCTTTGACTCTGTCTGTGCTTCTCTTGATTTTAAGTGAAACATACAAGAAATAAAAAGGGTGACCTTTGGAACCTGGAGGTTTAGGGGATCAGCTGAAGTAAGGCAAGTTCAGAGAGACTTGGAGGTGGGTGGGAAGGAGGGTGAGAGCCAAGGGCATAATTGTGGGTGTCCTTGTCAAGGTCTAGTCGAGACTGGGCAGGCAGGCCAGTGTGAAGGCACAACGTGCCTTGTGCAAGAGTCTCTGGATCCATTCCCACAGCTGGCACTGATGGCAGACCTGGTGCGGCTGTGTGAGTCCTACAGGTTCATGGCTAAGAACATGGCCTCTGGCGCCACACTGCCCGAGCTCTAGCCCAGCTCTGCCATTTACAGGATCAGTGATTCAGAATATAAGTTCCACTTCTTGGCACCTTGAATTCCTCCTTTCTTTTATTTTATTTTGGTAAAATATACATAACATAGGGGCGCCAAAGTGGTTCAGGTGATTGAACATCCAACTTCGGCTCAGGTCATGATCTCACGGTTGGTGAGTTCGAGCCCCACATCACACTGTCAGTGTGATGCCCATTTCAGATCCTCTGTCCCCCTGTCTCTCAGCTCCTCCCCCTCTGGTGCTCCCTCTCAAAAGTAAATCAACATTATATATATAATAAGTTATTCTATATAATATAATAAACATAGAACATAAAATTCGCCATCTTAATCATGTTTAAGTGTACAATTCGGTTTCATTACGTATATTCACACTGTTGTGCCACCATCAGCTCTGTCCATCTCTAGAACATTTTTGTCTTCTAAAACTGCAGCTCTGTGCCCATTAAATAATGACTCCCCAGCTCCCCCCATCCCTAGCTCCAGATAGTCTCTATCTTACCTTCTATCTCTATGAATTTGACTCTTCTGGGCACCTCATGTAAATGGAATCACACAATATTTGTCCTTCTGTGTCTGACTTATTTCACTTTGCCTAATGTCTTCAAGAGTCATCCACGGACCACACCCGTCTCCCCATCCACCTGTTGTTGATGGATGTTTGGATTGTTTCCACATTTTGACCATTGTGAATAATGTCACTGTGAACATGGATGTACAAGAATGAGTCCTTGCTTTATTTGTTTGTTTGTTATGCCTGGAAGGGAAATTTCTGGTTCAGGCGGTACTTCTGTGTCTAACTTTGTACCTTAGTTTTCTTAAGTATGAAACAGGGACAACGATAGTTCCTGATGAACAGAGCTGCTTTGAGGATTGAAGACTAGTGTATGTGCAGCGTTTACACCTGCATATGACAAGCCATAGATAAGCACTGGCCGGCTGATTTTACCTGCGGGCACAGCCCTGTGCAGGCTGCATGGTGGCACGTGGGGGTGCGGTCTGAACATCACCTCTACCAACACAGCAACATGCAGCTGTGAGTAGCGTTGGACCCATCTTCCGGGACACGTGCAGCTCACGACCGTACTATTCTCCCTCTAGCTTTTGAGGTTCCTGGTACCTCAAGGGTGGGCGTTAGAATTCTGGGTCCTTTTCTACAAAGCCTGGGATCTTAAGCCAAAGTTTTCAAATTGAACCTCTTCCTGAAGTCTTGGGGAAAATCAAATATGATTATATGTTTTTAATTTGAAAATGTTATTCGTAGTGCATAAAGACAGTGTGTCTTTTCGTGCAGTATGTAAATTTATGTCATTGTGAACATACAAAATACGCATGTTTTGGCAGGAGCCGCCTAGTGAAGGCGGCTCTCCAGAAGGGCAGTTTCCTGTCAGTCACTCAGCAATCACTGAGAACTGATAACCCAGTAACCAGTTTTTGCTGGTAATTGTGCTCTATGTGCTCCAAGTTGGGCTGAATCAGAAAAATCTTTTTTGATACAAAATTCTATCTTGGTTGTTTGTAACTAAAAACCACTGAAGTCCTCACTAATTCTCATGAGGAAGGTAGGACTATTGATATATTCCTCGGTTTCACTGGGAAAAGGTCATTTTATAATAAACATAAAAACCACTTTCAGGGGCGCCTGAGTGGCTCAGTTGGTTAAGCATCCAACTTCGACTCAGGTCATCATCTCACAATTCATGGGTTCAAGCCCCGCATTGGGCTCCATGCTGACAGCTCAGAGCCTGGAGCTTGTTTTGGATTCTGTGTCTCCTTCTCTCTCTGCCCCTCCCCTGCTCATACACTTTCTCTCAAAAAATAAATAAATATTTTTAAAAAAACACTTTCAGCTTCTTTAGACAACCTGCTTTCCTAAATTACATAACCTTAGTTAAATATTCTGCTTAAATTCCTGTGTCAAATAATCTCATTCAAAGAATTCTTAGAATTGTGAGCCCTGGATTAGTGAACACAGCACAGAAAGGATTCAGGGAAAAGGACACTGTAGTCTTGTTTGTTTGTTTGCTTCCTTCACAGGAGGAGAAACAAAGATAGGTTTGCAAAGTGAATTGATTCTACGTACACACTTTGCTGTATGACACAAGTGTGGGTGTGTCGCCAGTGGATAACATCTATACTACATTTATTATGTTATGGGTGGCAATTTTATCGCAGCGTGTGGGTACTTTATCAAGGAAAGGAAAGAGGCCTTTTTTTAGGGAGAGAGATGTGTTGAGAAAGCTACCCTCCTCATATTCCTCTTGACCCACTAGCGAATTACCTAGAATCTCTGGAGAGGGCTTCGGTGAGGAAAGATCCTTGTGCACAGGGTTCTCCACTCAGGCCACGTCACCATTCGCTCCCTTCTGTGAAAACAGCAAGGACTGGAGTGTCCTTTCGACTGGCCCTTCTAGACCCAGAAGAACAATAAAAATCCTCTCTTTGCTGATGCTTGAAATTCTGCGAGCCGAAGAACAGGAGCTTTTCATTCCACGACTTACAACCAGAATGCTTTTGGTTTAAATGCTTTAGTGTGATTATGTCAAACTCAGGGGGTCAGAAGTCAAGATAACCATTAAAATGAGTCGGTTTTGTTAGGAGGTCAAAGGGCAGGCGTTGTGACCCAGTGGCTGAAATGGACGGGGCTCGGGCAGAGGGAGCGTGAGAAAATGGAGACCAGGAGTGGGGCAGGGAGGCGTGGGAGGCCAGAGCAGGGGAGGGATTAGAGAGTCCAGCAGGGGCCATACCGCCTCCCCTGTCTGTCATTCTACCTTTGTCTGAGGTAGTTTACAAAAGGAGCTGGCCCTTCAGGGATTTAAAATTTCAGCCCATCATGATTTATGAGGAATACTTTCTAAACATGGTCGAACTTGTAGAACCAGGGGATTAATTCGCTGAAGAATCTCTGTGACAATAGCATAGATAAAGCACCAAGATGCAGGGGTGCAGGCGGAGGCCCACGCTCACATGGTGCCTGGTGAAAAGCAGGTGGTCTGTGCCCTCCATTCCCAGCAAGGAGAGGTCAGTGTGTGCTCACCTTGTCCAAGGAGGGCTGATCTAGAGCCGGGGTCAGTGGACTAGCTGTGAAACAAGGGTGGCCAGGGTTTGGAGATGTGAAGAGGAACATTCCAGCCAGATAATTCAGAGACACAGAGGGAGGGGGAGGAGAGACCGACAGACAGACAGACAGACAGGAAAAAGAAAGGGAGAAAGGAGAGAGAGGCAGAGACACAGAGGGAGGGGTGGGGGAGAGACAGAGAGAGAGAACGCACAGATGCAGGACACCTTCCCTGCACTGGATCTTTTCAGACACCAGTGAAGGGACCAACCAGTCCATTCCATTGTATCCACTTGATGATGACCTGGGATTGTCACTGATTCCTCTCTCAAGAGATGTGGACTCCAGCCTGAGGTCCTCTGCGCCTAAACCACGAACCCTGTGGGTACCTGAGAAATGCTCCTTTGTAGATTTGGGGCCATCTTGGTATAAAGTGTTAAAATAGAAATAGAGGCTTGAAGTGTCCTGTTCTGGGTGCTGACGCTTAGGATCATTAATTGTCGAGGCATTGGTGGGTCTGTAATTCCACCTCCATCACTTCTTCTCTATACATGTATGTCTACCGGGAAGTTATTTTTCAAAGGCATGGAAACCATAAATAGGCACCTGAACAATTAATCTTATGTGATTTGAAAATAACACTTCAGATCCTGTGGAATGATTTGCTTTAGGGCTGGAACACGCCTTGCAGAAAACGTAATTGTTATCCTTCGTAATTGTGTTATATGTTTAGTTTTGAAAGGAGCCACCATTTGTGGATTAAGTATGAAATTAGTACCAGCTGTGGAATTTTTTTAATCTACATATTCAGTAGCAAGTGACACGGGGAAGCAGGTCACTGCGTGCCATCATGCCGCATAGTGTGCCACTATAACTCTTCAATATCAGAGAGATTGGACAATATACTTTGAAAATGTCCTAGTTTTCCCAGAGAAACTTGATTTTAAAAGTAATAAAAATGTTATATGTGTTTCTGTACCCAAATCTACGTCCGTGGGTAGTTTATAGAGACCGTGTTTATCGTATTGCATTTTTCTGATGTCCAGAAATTTCTGTCGGCACCTTTATCATCAGAATGGTGCCTGTGTCTGTGGAGTGACAGGATTTAATTAGTCCTGAATAATGCAGTGCGATGCCTGCTCTAGCCCCATCTGCCATCTTGTCATGAGTAGGCGATGATGAGAATGAGTGGGAAATACTGGTTTATGGTATCTTTGGACTGCATTAGCGTCTCATTCACATGGGGAAGGAGCTGATCTTCACTGTGAGGGCCGACTTGATATTATCTCCCTGCAGACAGAGCCAGGATAGAATGTTGAATTCTAAGAAGGAAAATACCGTCAACTATAGTCTGTGGAAGTGGTTCTGAAGGGTGATACTAAACAAAACACCAGATTGTAATGACGGGATTATTATTGGAAACTTGGGAGTTTTACAACTGGAAGGTAACTTACAGGTCTCAGAAGAAAACAAATTCCTATATATATATATATATATATATATATATATATGAAGTAACTTGTCNCAGGGCCCCTTCCCTCAAAACACATAGTTCGGACAGTGAATAATAAATTACAGCTCCATCCATCTGTCAGGCAAATTTTACTTTCTCTCTTCCAACACACACAGAATCAAAAACCTGTTGGGTTGACAATATTAAAGTGATTATTCTTTCTTTAACATTTACTTGTCTATTTAATATTTAATATTTTTTTCATTTTCACACTCTCGATGCCGGAATTACTAGCCATCAGTCACACAGCGTGCCTGCTTGATTTGAGATGGATCTCTTCTTCACTGTGCTTTAATGTTGCCAGATGAAGGTCGTCTCATACACCTTTGCAAACTACAGGTTACAGCAACATTCTTTGTATATGTAATCTGTTATCAGTAAAGGGCAAGAAAGGAGACTTTATAAATTATTCTTATTGGGGGTGGGTCCAGTGTCACTTGTCGTTGTAATGGAATATGTAGCTTTCTGCATCATTTCCTAATGAATGTTTTAAATTGACTATGCACCATCCATTCACTGAGATCCATTGTGTTTGCTGCCCCTGACGCTATGCCCAGCCTCAGAAGGAATGCAACATGACCTTCTCCACAGTGGAACTACAAAAGAGGGATAAATCATGACTAACACCCTTTATACATTTACTATATACCTAATTTCTGCTCTATACTGTCTTAGGACTGGAATACTAATAATGTGTGGCAGACTCTTTTGAAGAATGCTAAGGAAGTTCACAGTAATGTGAAGTATGTGTTGAATGGTAATGGTAGTGGGTTTGATGATGACAGACATGCATTGAGCACTTACTATGAATTAAGCATTGTGCTAAATATCTTACCTGGGTTGTAGAGCAACTCTTATTCCGTTATAAGAATGACAAGAAGAAATAGAGACTTAGAAAGATTAAATAAGTTGGTCAAGAGTAATCAAGGAAGGCTCAGTTAGAGAGAAGAGTCCTCTGATATGCACCTTGATGTTAAGAGAGAATTTATTTGACAGTGCTGGAGGAGGAAGCAAAATTAAAAGGTAATTAACACTAAAACATGAGTGGCCATTTTAATTTTGAAAAAAGCCTTTGGCTATGTCATTTTTCTGGTATGCCTAATTTTCCTTTGGTATAAATATTTTTTGTATTTCAAAGTGGTAAGTTTATCACCTGCTTGCACGTTCTAAGTAGAACACCTCTACTTCCCCATGAATTGAAATACAAAATACAGAAAATAGGAAAATGATGAAAATTACATACAGTAAACTAAAAACCAAATAGCACAAAGTTATACTTCATTTTCATTTATTTCTTTGGGTTTATAGAATCACAGAGTTCCATGGTGAAACATATATCATTATTGTCATTAACACCTCTCCTAAACAGAAGTCCTAACTATATTAAATCTGTTTATCGCAAACTGGTAGGTGCTGTGCTCTGGGATACAGTAGATGGAATGACACAGCTTCCCTACAGAGCTGCTGAGATCATGGCTGCCCATCTGCCTATGGAAAGTGGGGCACTGTGGTTGATGAGTTGGGCTTGGATGAAGCCAGTCAAAACTAGAGGAGCCACAATTTAAGGTCAGGGTAGATGACATCGGCCAGCACTTTAGATGGCATCAGTCAGAAGTCAAAGGAAATTACATAGGCCTTGGAGAGTCCTCTGGGTGACAAGTTGCTGTGATTGAAATCAAGGCCCAATGCTACACTAAAGGCTTCTCAGAAACCCCCGTAAAAGGGATCCTGCTACTATACTCCTGATTGCATGCGGCTAGTGCGCATTTCACTCTGCCTCTGTGAATTTTGGCATCCCTGCTTCGTGAGTGGTTCAATCCAGCATGATTTAGGTCTCCTGTGGATTATTTATACTCCTAGAAAACATCACAAAGTACTGTGGTTAATCCTAGGATTCAGTAGCGGCAGGGCTGTGATAATATTTGGGAGTCAACAAATCTAGGTAGATTGGCCTACGTAGTAGAATGTAGTGAAATGCTAAGTGCACACAGCCACCCGAGCTTTGTCCAAAAAGAGAACCCTAAAGTAGAGGTAGTCCAAGGTCATTCCTTACCCTGTCAAGTCACTGTTTTCCTAGGAAGAGGGGATTAAAAGTTTATGTCTGAACTACACTCTCTTCCTTCCTGTTTTCCTCCCTGCCTTCCTCTCATCCTTTCATCCACCTGTCCGTCTATCCAGAAAACACTTATTAAATACTTTCTTTGTGATTCATGACGCTTATGTACTGGTGTGGAGAGATGATAAACCAGTAAACAAGGAAATAAAATACAGATAATTTCAGACAGTGTCTTGTGTCTACCCCTGGGTGTGTAGATGCAGAGGCCAAGGGCCAATGGTCTAGGACTGTAACACTCTAATATTGAGCAGTTGAGCAGAAGGAAGGAGCCCGCAAAAGACAATGAAAAGTAAAGCATAGTAAATCACAACTGCTAAGAAGAAAGAATCCCAAGGAGGAAGCTGTCAGGCATGTTCAATACTGCTTTGAAGATGTGTAAGATAAGTCAAGACTAGTAACTGTTGAATATGCTACCTTGGAAGTCATTAGTGACCTGGGCAAGATCAATGTCCGTGAAATGGAGAGCATGAAAGTCCAAGAATAGTACTCAAAGCAGTGGAGACCTTTGAAAAGCTTTTTTTCTGTATAAAGGAGCAGTAAATAGTTGCTGTTAAGAGTGGACTAATCAAGTGTGTGGTCTATAAAATATGCTGAGCTGAATTCTGGCTCCACTATTTGTGAGCTTTGTTGCAATGGGCTGTTGCCTAGCCTTACCAAGCCTCGGTTACTTCTTCCATACAATGATTTTATTTTTTAAATGCTTATTTATTTTGAGGGGGAGAGAGAGAGAGTTGGGGAGGGGCAGAGAGATAAGGAGAAAGAATCCCAAGCAGGCTACAGACTGTCAGTGCAGAGCCCAATGTGGAGCTTGATCTCACAACCAAAGGATCATGACCTGAGCCAATATCAAGAGTTGGATACTCAACCAAGTGCTTCCGTACAACGATTTTTATAAGGCTTATTAAGGAAGGATGCATGGAGCTAAATGTTCTCTCTCTTTCTTTTCAATTACCCTGCATGTGTGTTTGGAGGTAGACAAAGCTCACAGGGGGAATAAAAAAGCAAGAAGCCAAACCAGTAGACATTTTGGGAGTGAAATTATATTATCCGAAAATTATTTAAGTAACACATAATTAGTGTTACTCTGTCATAGAGAGAAGACTTTAGACATCTTGAGAATTACCTTCACTTGATTTTATATATAAGTATTTTCATTCAGTAAGGAGGATGTCAAGGCTTGACTTATTTATATTTCTTTGTAGGTTTATTAGTTAAGTATATATCTCAGAGTAGTTAAAGTAGATGTAAAATTGTGGAAGATCAAATTAAGTCAGTGACTTAAGGGCTAAGAGAATAATCACATGATTTGTGTGTATTTTGTGTTGGCTATTTAGCAGTGTTCATTTTGCGGATCTCATAAGGAACTTACACATATTGTAAAATGTAAAATGAAACTAGACCTTCCTGCTACTTGGAATATTGAAATCCTTTTGGTATTAGAAAGTAATTATGACAATATACTTGCCCAAGAAATATATATTTTATATGAAAGATTAATTCTAGGTAGTAGGAATAATGTAAACATGGGCCACTGCAGTAGTTATTGTCATTAATAACAAAAGTTACTGTATCGATGTAAGAGTACAATGCCAATAAGTAGATCTTGTTTTAAATTCATAACATCTTTTTAAGGTAGGAATGGTAAAAGCAAATCCCCATTTCTCAAATGGCAAGGCTAATAAGTTAGTTGATGTGATCGTTTGGTAGTAGATATAATTAAAAGCAAGACGCTCCGACAATCAGCATGGTACTTTCATCTCTGGTGAGACATAAGCATAATTAGATTGACACTTTGCAAGCAAGAAAATGTCAAACACAGCTGACAACATTGTGCAAGTAGTTAGTCTTCATTCTAAATGCTTTCTAATGGCAGCCAAAACATCTCTGGCTCAGTTTACACAGTTTTTCAATGAGCACAAAATGAATATTCTAGCTCTGGCCATTCCTCCATGCCAAAGAGGAAGTCGTTCCGTGGCTGTGAAGATGGTTTTGTAATAACAGCTTTGTTGAGATTAAATTCATTTGCCATAAAATCCATGCTTTAAAATGTATATTTCAGGGAGTTTTAGCATATTCCCACTGTTGTGTAATTATCACCACTAATATTAGAACATTTTCATTTATCCCCAAAGAAATCCTGTACCTCTTCCCTATCACTCTTCATTGTCTTTTCCTCCCACTGTTGGTGCCCACTGATATTTTTGTCTATGTATTTGCCTCTCCTGGACCTTTCATATAAATGGAACACACAACATGTGATATTTTGTGACTGGCTTCTTAACGTAATGTTTTCAAAGTCAGTTTAGTTTGTACACATAGGAATACTTCATTCTTGTGTATGGCTGAATAATATTCCATGCTGTAGCTATACCACATATTTTTATTCATTCATGAGTTGATGGCCATTTGGTTTGTTTCCACTATTTGGCTTTAATGAAGAATGCTCTTGAACATTCATGTACAAGATTTTATGTGGAGGTATGCTTTCATTTATCACGGACGAAGCTTAGGAGTGGAATTGTTGGATCCTGTAGTAACTCTATATTAAATAATTTGAGGAACTGCCAGACGGTTTTTCAAAGTGACAAGTACCTTTTTTTTTTAATATTTTTATTTATTTCTAGGAGAGAGAGAGAGTGACAGCGTGAGCAGGGGAGGGTCAGAGAGAGAGGGAGATACAGACTCTGAAATAGGCGCCAGGCTCTGAGCTGGCAGTCAGCACAGAGCCCGACATGGGGCTCGAACCCACGAACCGCGAGATCATGACCTAAGCGAAAGTCGGACGCTTAACCGACTAAGCCACCCAGGCGCCCCTGGCAAGTACCATTTTATCTTGCAAGCAGCAATGAGGGAGGGTTCAGATTTCTCAACATTCTTTCCAACACTTGTTAGTATCTATCTTTTTCATCTTATTTCAGCAATTTTAGTAGGTATGAAGCAGTATCTCATTGTGGTTTTGATTTGCATTTCCTGAATGACTTAACAGCATTGAGGACCTTTTCTTTTGCATATCGGCCACCTGTATATCTTTTCTGTAGAAATGCCTACTCAGCTCCTATGCCCATTTTTTAATTGGTTTGTCTTCATGTTGTTGAGTTGCAAATGTTTCCTTCTACTCTGTGGTTTGTTATTTCACATTCTTCATGGAATCCTTTGAGGCACAAATCTTTTTAATTTTGGTGAAGTTCAATGTATTGAATTTAGTTTTTGTTGCTCATGTGTTTGATGTCATATCTAAAAAACCATTTCCTGGCCCAAGGCAATGAAGATTTATTCCTGCATTTTCTTCTGAAAGTTACTTAGTTTCACCTGGTCCATGTAGGTCTATAGAGCTAATTTCTGTATAGTGTGAGGTTAGAGATCCAACTTCATTCCTTTGCATGTGGCTCTCCAGTTCTCAAAAGACTACTATTTTTCTACTTATTTACACATCTACCCTTTTATCAGTATGTCATTGTTATGATTACTGCAGTCTTTTAGAAATTTAGCAATTGGGAAGTATGAATTCTCCACATTTTCTTTTTCATGACTGACTTTCTGTGTCCTTGCCTTTTCATTGTGAATTTTAGGATCAGCTTGTGGATTTTTGTTTTTAATGGAAGAAAACAAACAGCTGAGATTTTGATAGAAATTATGTTGTATCTGCTGATGAATTTTGGGAGTATTGCCATCCTAACAATATTAAAATTTCCAATCTGTAAACATGGAGTATCTTTGCATTTATTTATATCTTTTTTGATTTCCTTCAACAATGTTTTTTTCATTTTCGGTTTTGCATTTCTTTTGCAACCTTCTTTATTTTTTGATGCTATTATAAGTGGGATGTTGTCCTTAACTTCATTTTCAAATGGTCCATTGTTAGTGCATAGAGATGCAAATGATCTTTGTATATTAATAATGCATCCTGCAACCTTACTGGACTTGATTATCAGTTCTAAAAATTGTTCTGCAGATTCTTAGGGTTTTCCTTAGGCAAGATCATGTCGTTGGTGAACAGCAATAGCCTCATTTCCTTTCTTTCTAATCTAGATGCTTTTCTTTCTTTCCTTGCCTAATTTCCCTAGCCATAACCTTCATTACCATGAAGAGAAGAAGCAGCAATAGTGGACATCCTTGTTCTATTTTTTATTTTAGGGATGATTTAAGAGGTGATTACTTATAATGATATACATTAGTGGAGACTCTGAAAATTAAGTTACTCTTGCTCATTTTCTTGTTTAATAATAATGAAATTATTGTACGTAAGAAGTTAAGTAAATATGTTTGACTTGAACGATTAACGAATTTTCTGTAAACTACACAAAAAGAGTCCATTATAGATTCTATAACTATTTTACAGCCTTTTAACTGAAAATTTTATCTTCGACTATATAGGTTTTCCATGTAATTAACACATGCTCTTCTGCTGAAAATCAAACTTGAGTGTTATTTTAAAGCCCAACGGGGTGCTGAGTTCATAAAAAGACGTATTTTGTAGTGTTGTAAAAATTACGTAATTGTGTATTTGCTTTTATGTCCAGGATTACAAGATGAAAGAAAATCAAAGCTATGTTATGGTGGGGAATATAGTATAACTCGACTTAGTTTGTCCCTTGAGAATCTTGAAACTTCTTAGCCATCGACTAAAGAACTCTGTACCCTTCTGTGTGCCTACCCAGTAAAGTGGAGCCCCTGCTGGTTAAAATGCATCATAAACTGAATTTCCATCCGACATGCTCTCTTCCTCTCTCTTCTAATTTTTCACATTGCATTACTATGGTCGTATCAGCAGAAAGAGGATAGGAGCTTCATTTTGTCTGCAGGGTTTCACGTCATTAGCCTTCCGGTGTCGCTTTCATTATACGACAAAAACAAATGGACTAATATTTGAGGGAAAGCACTACAGTGAGAAATCACATCTTCAGAGCATGATAACCACGATCCTTCTGCACAGGAAAGCAGCCCCCTTTCATTAGGGAGTTGATGCTGTGGGTGTGAATTAATGAGATGCACAATTTTATTTGTTTTTTTCCCTGCTTTTAAGGACACTTGACTGATTTCTTTTCATAGTCTTATCACGTGGTGCGGACATTAGAAAGAATTCTTTTCAACACTGCAGTGCAAAAAGTATTTGAATGAATTCTATAGAAATATCATCGTCTGTGATTTTTTGAGGAGTGTGTGTGTGTGTGTATTTACATCTCATGCAGAAGGAAGGTCAGCATCTAAGCAAATGGGTACTTTAGAGGTTTGTTTTAATATTTCCTGTGCATCTGCCTAAAATGCCAACTTCTGTGCATAGCTGTCGCTGCACATTCATGCAGCATTGCTTTTTGAGGTCACACAGTGACATTTAAAGATGAGGAAATTTTTATATTGTAGACAGTTGAAAGGACACAGCAAAATAAGCTTGACAGCTGATCGTCCTTGAAATGTGTTATGCAATTATATATAGAGAAGACGATTTTTAAATATCTATATTGTAGTCATACTCTTAAACATGTTAGTAACTCAAGATCCATCATATGAATACAGCCAGCTGTCTGGGAGAGAACAGAGCTCACTTCTTTCCAGAAAAAGACGTATTTATACGACATCATTTTTAAAGGCTGAATTGTATGTATAGCCATGTGGTAGGCTCTGTCTCAAATCTTTTCAAATGTATCAATCAAAACTGTTATAGTTAAATACTGTTTCTTTCCTTAAAATAGTTCTTTATTATCAATACATGCAAATGAATTGCTGGGCATCTTTGTCTTTAGTGCGTTTGATACCTATACATTCCCTTTTTTTAAGTTTATTTATTTTTCAAAGAGAGACAGAGTGAGCAGGGAAGGGGCAGAGGGCAGGGGAGAGAGAGAGAATTCCCAAGCAGGCTTCACACTGTCTGCACGGAGCCTGATGCAGACATCGAACTCACGAACCGTGAGATAATGTTCTAAGCCGAAACCAAGAGTTGGACGCGTAACCTAGTGGGCCACCCAGGCACTCCAATACTTTCTGTTGTCTTGCCATTTATTTGTGAATACATCTCTCCCCTTTTTAGATCATTGAGTTATGTGTCTCAGGACCAGGCCAAATGGATACTCCATACTATGTAATAAATGTCTGTCCAATGAATGGTTCAAATTAGGCACATTTGGTAATTAAGACAGACCCGAAATGATTTTAAAAACTATAGAACTGAATTGCTAAAAGGTCAAATTCAAAAAGATATTTACCTATTTGATAAACTGATGCTCTTCAGTTACACATTTTTACCAATCTTCTATATTTTCTGTAATAGAGATGGTGTCCAATTTAATTGTGAAAATTGTAATTGTTTAAGTGGAATGATGAGGTGCCGAAAAGTTGAGCGCCGTTAAGTATCTTAGCCCAGAACACAAGGATGTAGGTAAATGCTAACCCTTTCTGTATCACGCTGACCAAACATTTTGCAGCCGATCTTCTGAAATAGACGTGAGAAGGTTCAGAAATAGCTAACACAGCCCCTGTTGTCAAGAATGTCACTGTTTGTTATTAGCTGGGACTAGTTTCTAGAACAAGCATGGTGATGGGTCATGAATTCAGGTCCCTGGATTCTTACAGAGTGAAAGGGAAAAGAAGGAGAGGGCATTTTTGTGGACTTTTCAGACCTGCAGCCATGGAAGGGGTGGGGTAAGTCCTGCACACAGTGGGAGTGTCACCTAGGGGGCCAGGTTCCCCTGACACGGACCTGCACCTGTCCTGTATGCCCACCCATGGATGCATGACACTCAGGGTCCTGTGTAGACCAGCAGCTTTGTGAAGAAAAGCAGCCGTGAAAATGAAGCGGACCATGATTAGAAGTGCATGAGTCAGTGCAGCCATAGGGGGCTCTGGAAAGAAGTATGCGTGTGTTTTGCAGTGCAGAGAAGGCATGAAGTCAACAAGGCGAGGACTTGGGAGTTCTATGAAAAGACTAGCTTTTTGCATTTGAGAGAACATGTGGCTTGGGGAGCATATCTGTTCTTTTCTGCTGCTGCTTTGGGTGAAAGCCAGTGTTGTTAATGAACTGAACGCCCCTGTCGTCTCACACATTCTCGTCGTCATGCTGCCAGAAGAAACCCAGGACTGGAAGAGACTTGTACTCCATGCCCCTGGGGCCCTCTGTAGATCAGCTAGGGATCACTTCCCATGTCGGTACCATTGACCCAGATGCGGGGTGTGGGGCCACCTGGAGAGAGTCATGAAAGGCAAAAAAGGGCCGTGCACCGCATCAGTAACATTGAATCTTGAAGGATGAGTGAAGTTATCAAACACAGAAAGGAGAAAGTGACTCCAAGTCCATGTGATATTGACAAATGCATGTGGCTAAGGGTAAAGATGCATGAGAATTTATGTGGGTGAATTATTAGGCAGTCAAGGCCCAAAGACACTTCTTTTACCTTTACCTTTTGGGAAGCTGATCGGCAGCAGAATTTTAGTATATGTGCTGTCAAAGTGAGCACTAGGCAGCAGAATTTTATATTTTTTTTAAAAAATAATAAAGGAGATACTAACTGCATCTATTCGATTTAGGGAAGTCATTCCAGCTGACGTGTGGAGGGACAGATTACAGGGAAGCAGAACCAGCATAATTCACAATGAAAATGTGGTTCCTGTTGTTAAAAATATTACTAAGACCGGGGCGCCTGGGCGGCTTAGTCGGTTAAGCGTCCGACTTTCGCTTNTATTACTAAGACTTTTCACATGACAACAGCAGAGCATTAAACCAAGCCTAGGATTCTTCTAAGTATAGTATTCAATGCAACTGCATGGTCATGGGCCCTTAAAGCCAGCCCTGGTCGGGGAATAAGTGAGAGGTGAGAGAAATCCAAGATTCTTCTGTGTTTATGTTTGAATGTAGGAAGGTGGCACTGACCCATTAAAAGAGAGTTGAATTCAGAAAGAAAATCTGCTTCATGAGGCTATAAACTATATTTGCCTTGATGATTTTGAGCTGACTTCAAGAACATTCCTTGGTAACATCCAGGGGCATCAGAAGTGTGTATCTGTAGCTCAGAAGTGAGGTAAAACTGTTAAAGAGCTGAGTGTTAGCCATATAGAAGTGACATATGATACCCTCATGAAACTGACATGGACCAAGAAGACATTATGACCAAGGACAGAAGCTTCTGGGACACCAGAGGTCAAAATGGGGAGAATGGGGGAGGATTTTTTGAGATGTCTTTTTTTCTCCCAGTATTCCAGCCCCAAGCTCACTTCTTAGTATGTAAGGGGAACATTAATGGACAGGAGAAAAATGAAAGTGGCAATAATTCTTTGGGACAAGATTCAGGTTTCCACTGGATTTCTTTACTTTTTTCTTTCTTTTATAGTTTATTGTCAAGTTGGTTTCCATATACCACCCAGTGCTCATCCCCACAAGTGCCCTCCTCCATGCCCACCACCCCCCTTCCCCGCTCCCCCCACCCCATCAGCCCTCAATTTGTTCTCGGTATTCAAGAGTCTCTCATGGTTTGCCTCCCTCCCTCTCCCCAGCTATTTTTCCCCTTCCCCTCCCCCATGGTCCTTTGTTAAGTTTCTCCTGTTCCACGTATGAGTAGAAAACATATGGTATCTGTCCTTCTCTGCCTGACTTATTTCGCTCAGCATAACACCCTTGAGTTCCATCCATGTTGCTACACGTGGCCAGATTTCATTCTTTCTCATTGCCGTGTAGTATTCCATCGTATAGATAAACCACATCTTCTTGATCCATTTGTCAGTTGATGACCATTTAGGCTCTTTCCATGATTTGGCTATTGTTGAAAGTGCTGCTATGAACATTGGGGTACATGTGCCCCTATGTATCAGCACCGTGTGTCCTTTGGGTAAATTCCTAGCATCCACTTCATTTCTAGAAATTATATATCCATCCATTAAATGTCCCGAAAGGCACCTGTTCACCACCCCCTAAATTCGGAGGAAATTTAATTTAATGGGAGATCCATGAAGCTGGGATTTTATCTTGGCTCTCCACTCACATCCATCCTCAGGCCCATCACTCACCTTCGCCAGCCTCCATTTCCTTCCTGAGACCACTTAGGCAGTGGGGCCATACTCCTGCTGTCTCTCATCTTCTCCCCAGACATGGCTCTGGCTCACTTATTCTAATTTCCTGCCACATCTTGGGTTAAAACTTTGGTTTTGATCTTTGCCTACTACAGATAGAAACCAAATAGAAAGATACATCTGTGACTCATTAAATGTTAGATACTTTTTTTCTTAAGAAAGTAAAATGACCTTTAACATTTTCTGAGAAAACATGACAGAAAGTCTGAGAGTAACGACTCCTTTAAAGAATAACTCCAATCATCTCTCAGCAAGACAACGTGAAATGCCACAGGGCTTTCACTGAGCAAGGCCTTATTATCATAAAGTTCAGATTCTTGGACATGGCACCACATTATTAAAGTTTCCGATATTGTCGTGTGGCGACTCTGCTACGTGCTCCTCTTTCATGATATGGTGATGGGAGCTGGAGAGAGAATTTCTATTCAAATGCATTTTAATGTGAGTCTATTTACTTTCTCATTCCTTTGATTCCTGTTTCTTGCATAGCTTTTCATGCCTGTCACAAGTATGTACAATATAGAGAATCCTAGTAATAACTAATGAAAGAAAAGTACAAATGAAGGTTATCCAATTGCATAAACATAACCACAAGCACAGTTGTCATAACCGATACCTAAACAAATACCGTTCAATTCTTAGAACAGTGATTTAGACCAGTGCTTTGTAAAGTCATGATCATAGGAACGGAGGATCCTGCTCTATGCAGATTCGGACTGACTGGTTTGGGGATGGAAGCGGAGATTCAGCATTTTTAACAAGCTCTTTGGTGATTCCTGTGTTTGCATCAAAGACTGCACTGAAGCAGCAAAGATTCCAGTCTTCAGGCGAAATGCAGGACTTTTTTTCTTTTCTTAATTCTCTTTTTTTGTAACTTGCGAAGCTTTGATTCTGTTCCTAAAAAATTACAATAAGCATTTCTGGTTTGGTAGGAAGGGGAACCCTCTTTAGAGAAGGTAAAAAATTTAAACACACACCCCAGTAATGCCTCTTTGGAAGGAGAGCTGTGTCGCTGCTGAAATTTAAATGTGCCTTTGCCTACACAAGTGCGAAGGGATTATTAGATCTACTTTGATGATTTTTCCTGCTTCAGAGATCCTATATGTGTTGTACCTTTAAAAAAATAAATAAATAGAACAATGATTTTTTTTCATGTTAGAAGATAAACCGAGGCATATTAAAAATTAAGAGTTTATTTGAGCAAAAATCCATTCAAATAGGGCAGCATGAAACCGGAGCTGGTTAGTAAGTAACACTCCACTCACAGGAACCAGTGAAAAATTAAGGAGACAAACAAGGAAATTACTGCTTGGCCGTAGCTGAAAGCCTGGTTGGCTATTTGTGATCGGTTGTCCCTAGCATTTTGATTTTGTAATCTTGAGGCATTTACAGGCTTGTGTTTTGGTTGGCTTATATAAGCAACGATGGTGTTCAAGCCTCCTCAGTCGAAAAGCCTCTCTTGCTTAATTAATTTAACACTTATGTATTTACATTTTATTTTACTTGGATATCTTTGCATTTCCTTTCCTCTACTGCTCACTGTCTACACCCTATAATTATAAATAGCCTCTTGCTTTCAAGCTCCTCTTCCATGATTCATCCTTTAACCCTCATACTTTTCTTCTTTTTTTTCCGTGATTTACTTTCTGTTCTTTCTTTTCCCCAAAGTCCACTCTTAGATGGGAGAAACAGAAGAAATAAAGCTGTTTTGAGCTAGATAAATGTTGTAAAGTATCCTGTGGGATGGCTTTTTAAATAGTTTTGTTGTTGTGTGTTTTTTATAGTTCCACAATGTGTGTAATTTCTGGCATCCTCTGTCTGTTTTATAAGCACCTTTTATAAGTCTAAATGCCTGTATTTACAGAGAATTGTTCCCTTTAGCCAATAAAACTCAAATCTGTTCACCGATGCAATGCCTTAGGGAAACCAACTGAATACTGGTCTTTTGGAGTTACTGGAAATGTGGTCTTTTTTATTAGCACTTAGTTACTTCATCTTCATAGAGCTCTTTTGTGTTTTCAAGCAGCCAATTGGTTTTTGTCCCTTTTTAAACTTTTTTTTAATGTTTATTTATTTATTTTAAGAGAGTGAGAGAGTACAAGCTGGGGGGAGGGGAGGAAAAGAGAGAGAGAGACAGAGAGAGAGAATCCCAAGCAGGCTCCACACTGTTAGCATAGAGCCCCACGCAGGGCTCAAACCCACAAACCATGAGATCATGATCTGAGCCAAAACCAAGAGTCAGACACTTACAGTGTTGTTGGGTTTTTTTTTCTCTGTATGAATATTAAAAGATCTTCAAAGTGCAACATAAAAGACTATTTCATTTGATAATGTGTTGATATATGGTGTTCGGGGCCATGTTAAAGAAAACCAATTTTTTCCTCTGCATTATCATAGCAGAAGCAGAAGAGAAACACCTTCCTTTCCAGCTCCTTATCTGTTGTTTCAACCTGAAGTCCCAGGAACATGGGGGTTGTTTGCTTACCAGACCGTCAACATAAGTGCAAGGAAAAAAAAGTCAGAGCCTAAAGCTTTGTATTTAAATGCATATGTGGAAGAGAGAGAACCTTAGCTGCAAAACAGATGCCTCGTTTTGTCCCTAAGAAAAGAAAATGTTTATGAGCCTATTTTTTCTGGCCACAGAATCCAGCTATTTCCAGTAGCTGAGTTATCCCCCTAGAATAACTCCGCAGAGATAGCAGAATATTATTTCATATACTTAATTCTAAAGCCTGACAGCCATGATAGGCAATGGAGTTCCTCAAGACAACGAGATAGAATAGTGTCACCTTCCTCAGGAGCTACTACTGACAGACTAGAAATCCACTGTGCTGTTTGTCCAAAGGATCCAGGCATAAGCCTTACCTCTCCTTACTCGCTTGAGGTCAGCCCGCTCGGTGGCCCTGAGTGCCCCTGAGAATCGCACCTGGGGCCTCCGTACCGGGACTGTGGAACGTGGCAGCTGCTCTGGGCCCCAGGCTTCTGTTGCGGCTGAGGATGCCCAGGAGTGTGTCACCCGGGCAACTCCAGGTTGTGGGCAGAACCCCTGCTCGCAGGTTCCCACAGCCCTGATGGTTGTCAAGTCTTGGGAAACCCCGTGAGGAAAGGGTGTACACGTGCTCTCAGACCAGGCTTCCCAGCAGCCTCCTTGGGGGGGGGGGGGGGGGGGGGGGGGGNGGATCGGCCGTGGGAGGCATCCAGGGGGTGTGGGCAGTGAGGGGAGGTGAGTCACAACTACTGCAGGCAGGAGCCAAGGAGACGCCAGGCCAGAGTTAGAATGAACAGGCCAGTGCGGGGTCTCCAGGGCTTGGGCCCCGGGGGGGGGGGGGGGGGCGCGGAAGGCACCACAGGCAAAGAGTTGCCACCCCCATGGCCCATGTGGCTCTGCCCTTGTGCCAACAAGGAAGGACGAATCCCTTCCCCGCTCAAAAACTCCGTTCCTTTTCAGCCTCTGATGGATGGAGGTGGGACATTCGCTTCTCTAGTGCACCCCCTAAGGTGCACTCTGGACCCTGTAGCCTGAACGAGAGTGTGTCAGTCCCTTTGGGCTGCTTCAGCAAAGCAGCACAGTCTGTGTGACTTAGCAAAAACAGAAATTCTTTGCTCACAGCTCTGAAGGCTCAACGTCCAAGAGCAGAGGGCCATCGTGGTTGGCTTCTGGTGAGAGACCTCTTCCTGGTTCATAGATGGCCGACTTCTTGTTTTACCCTCATGGCAAATAGAGGGAGGAATGAGCACCCTGGAGTCTCTTTAGAAGAGACCTAATCCCACTCATGCGGGCTCCACCCTCCTCCTCCTCCATCTTCTTCTCCTCCTCTTCCTCCTCCTCCTCCTCCTCACTGTGGCTTTCTAACCTGATTGTCCTGTGTTGTACATGAAAGGGAGACCCTCCCCCAAACACCAGGCTATTGATTTTCTCACCAGAGACTTCTATCAGGTTAACAGACTCCAGGCCTCTGTTAAGGAAAGAATACCAAGTTCTGGAGAAGAATTTGGTCTCTGGAAATTTAGTGTGACCTAGTTTGCTTGTCCTGTAAGTGCAGAATGTGGAGGCAGAAGGGGCGACATCCAAAGAAAAAGTCAAATAAAACTGTCAGGTGCGCCATCTCTAGACTATGTACCTGAAGGGCTTATGCAGAGGAAGAAATTATCACAAAACCAGTAGGTCTGAGAGTCAGAAGACAGTAAATGCTCCATGTGGAAAAATGGAGGGACATGGAATAATTCCCCCGTCCGCACTGCTGTGTGACTTCTGTCCATAACACAAATATGTAAGTACTCTAGCACAAAGTGAGGCTAAGCCAAACTCATTGGAAGTCTGATCTTGGTTTTTTAACAAAAGGTTTGTTTAAATTATAATAAATGTTTAATACATAATAAATGAACCAGTGTTGGCTAACAACTTTGGGGAGTATCTCCTGCCACCCATTTTACAACACATTTCAAAATTCCCATCCTCAAAGCACATTTATGTATAGCAGAATACATTCATATGTTTGTTCATGTATGTTTTGAACCCGTCCACCACTGTGTTAAGTAAAATCAAGATAAGTAAAATCTTCAATGAGCAGGCAGTTTACTGGAAGATACAGATATATCTGTATAGCTATGCGTCTCTTCATATAGACATTTTTATATATGAACCAAAATGCCCTTCATATTAAACATGGAAAATACATCTTTTATGGTAAGTTTGAGGAAATGTCATGCATGGAAAGATGGAGAACGAAGCTCTTAATTCCAAAAAGTTTTATTAGGGAGAACATCAGGAAAGTGATGCATCTTGAAATGCAGGTAGGACTTCCATGGTCAGAAATGGAAGCAAAATCCATTCTACATGGAGGCAATGCAATGACAGCAGTCCTGGAAATGTGGAAAGGTGCCAAATTCAGGGCCTCACGGGTGCCTGTCTGCACCTGGGGGAGGTCAGATCTTTTAGTGCTTGGAAGCCTGGAAGTGATTCTTTAGTGAGTAGAGAGCCACTGAAACTTTCTGAGCCATTTAAAGACATTATTATAGAGGAACATAATTGGCAACTGTATAAGGGTGTTTTAGAAGCAAAGGGAAACTATTATGGGCCAGTACTCTTACAAGGTAGTCCGTGTACAATATCCCAGTGAGTGGTCAACCGCAGGGGTACAGATGAAAGATGGTGAAGGGCCAAAGTAGGTCGGTGGCTATGTGAAAATAAGGAACACAGCTTAGCTTTAAGATTTAGTTTTTAGATATTGGGGGGATGGCGGGCAGGATTTGGCAACCGATTGGTGGTGATGATTGTTAAGGAAGTTGAAAATGACTCAGAAATTGATTGCTGGTCTCAGTAACTAAAGTGGTGGTCATTTTGTTACTGAAGTAGGGTACAAAAGAGGAGAAATACTTTTTGAATTTATGGTAATGGATTAAGTTTTGGACCAATTTGAGGTGACATCAGTGAGGTGGGATCTAACAAGCAGTTAAACAGGGCTACCATTTATGGCTTTGCCTTCGTGTTGGGCGCTTTGCTAAGCCCTTCACACGCATTGCATTATTTATAACCTATTGTTTTTCTTTTTTTATACCATCTCTGATATTTTATTATCACTTCTGGATCCTAGATAATGGAAATGGGTCTTAATTGACTCTGTCTTTCCCTGACTTTCCCGGAGCCACAACTTGCTAGCGTTGGAGCCACCCCTTTGGCCACTGCCCTGTGCTAGCCCCCAGTATGTAGATCTAGAGCCTGGGGAGAAGTCTACAGTGTAGAATTGGAAGTTAGCCATGTATTCGCAGCCTTTGTTGAGTCCCTGCAAATGGCTGTCTGTGGTGCTCTGAGCTGGGGACACCCAGATACTACTAGGACAGCCCGAGAAGCATGAGTTGAAGTAACAGGCATGAATCAAAGACTTGTGAGGAAGAGGAAGAGAAGATAAAGCAAAGGATCCTGGTAAGTTGGGCCCATAAAGACATCACTGAATTGAGGGAAACAGATAGTGAGGAAAACCCAATCCAGAAAGCACACGAAGCAAGGGAACATAGTGGGTGTCTGTTAGTGCTCCCGAAAATAATTTCATGAAAGAAGATTGTGAGAAGCTGGTGAGTTTTAAGTTGGGGGTGTTTACCCTCATGGACTCCAGCCTAGAGAGTCCTTTTAGAGGGACTGTGAAGTGCAAATGTGGAGACATAGAGGACTAATATACTTAAGACCTTGAGGCTTGAACAGGAAAACAGGTACAGGAGGGTGGCTTAAGGGAGAAATCATACTGAGATGATTTTGTTTTGTTTTCTGCCTCAGGTTTTTGTTTTATTTTGTTTTGCTTTTGTTTTCTGACTCTACAGCCTGAGGGAAGGAGACAGTGTGGCAAGGGAAGCACTTTGTTCTCCCAAAGTCAGCATCAGGGGTAGATGGGCAGGTCATTGGAAAAGTTGGTTCAAACAGAGAATCATAAAGATGACACATGCAAACATCAAATATTTTATTTTAACTAAACCACGTAAATGTTGATTTCATTGCTAACTTTTTGCTGAGGAGCTGGACCTTCCCTTCACATGTGGGCCTGCTTTTTCTTTTTTTCATTTCTTTACCACACATCCCATAGAAATTGCACCCCTAACACTGCATCTGACCCTCCAGTTCTGCTTTCTTTAAAGAGAAGGGGCTTAGAGTTATTACCTGAAAACAGAGACTTTCTTGATTGCATTTTTAATTCTTTCAGTCTGCCATTTTCTTTCTCACAAGTAATTCAACAGATTTGATAATGCTCTTCTGGAGTGTTAGAGCTAGTTTTTATTAAAACATCAAATCTCCTACAAAAGAGTTAATGCTTATTCTTCTCAAGTTATTCCAGAAAAATGGAAGAGGAAGGAAAGCATCCAAATTCATTCTATGAGATGAGTACCACCCTGACACCAAAACCAGACATCAATATCTCTGATAAACATAGATGCAAAAATCCTCAACAAAATACTAGCAAACTGAATCCAACAATACATTTAAAATAATCATTCACCACAACCAACTGGGATTTATTCCCGGGGTGGTTCATTATTACCAAATCAGTCAACATGATACCTCACATTAATAAGAGAAAGGATAAAAACCATATGATCATTTCATTAGTGCCAGGAAAGCACTTGACAAAGTAAAACCTCAATTGATGCTAAAAACCTTAAAGTAGGTTTAGAGGGAACATACCCTAACATAATAAAAGCCTTATATGAAAAACCTACAATGGATGTCATACTGAATGGTGAAAAAAACTGAGGGCTTTTCTTTTAGGCTCAGGAACAAGACAAGGAAATCCACTCTCGCCACGTCTATTCCACACAGTATTGGAAGTCATAGCCATGGCAGTCAGACAACAAAAAGAAATAAAAGGCCCCCAAATTGGTAAAGAAGAAGTGAAACTTTCGTTATTGGCAGATGACATGATACTATATATAGAAAGTCTCAAAAGCCTCCACCAGAAAACTACTAGAACTGGTATGTGGATTCAGTTAAGTCTCAGGATACAAAATCAGTGCACAGGCTGCTAGGAATTTACCCAAGGGATACAGGAGTGCTGATGCATAGGGGCACATGTACCCAATGTTCATAGAGCACTCTCAACATTAGCCAAATCATGGAAGGAGCCTAAGTGTCCATCAGCTGATGAATGGATCAAGAAGATGTGGTTCATGTATACAGTGGAATACTACATGACAATGACAAACAATGAAATTTAGTAACATGTATGGAACTTGAGGGTGTTATGCTGAGCTAAATAAGTCAGGCAGAGAAGGACAGCTACCATATGTTTTCACTCATACGTGGAATAAGAGAAACTTAACAAAGGACCATGGGGGAGGGGAAGGGGAAAAATAGTGGGGGAGAGGGTGGGCGACAAACCATGAGAAACTTCTTAAATGCTGAGAACAAACTGAGGGCTGGTGGAGGTGGGGGGGAGGGGAAGGTGGCTGATGAGCATGGAGGAGGGTGTTATATGGAAACCAACTTGACAATAAACTATTTAAGAAAAAAAAAACAAAATCAATGCACAGGAATCTGTTGCATTTCTACACACTAATTATGAATCAGCAGAAAGAAAAAATAAGGAAACAATTCCATTTATGATTGCATCAAAAATAATACTGTACCTAGTAATAAAGTTAACCTAAGAGGTAAAAGACCTATACTCTGAAAAGTACAAAATGTTGATGGAAGAAATTGAAAGAAAAAAAAAAAGAAAGAAATGGAAAGACATTCTATGCTCACAGATTGGAAGAAAAAAATGTTAAAATGTCTATACTACCAGGGTGCCTAGGTGGCTCAGTTGGTTAAGCATCCAACTCTTGATTTTGGCTCAGGTAAGGATCTCACGATTTGTGAGTTCAAGCCCCATATTGAGCTCTGTTGACAGCGTTGGAGCCTGCTTGGGCTTCCCTCTCCTCCTCTTTCTCTGACTCTCTCTCTCTCTCAAAAACAACTAAATAAACTTTAAAAAAATAAATAAAATGTCTATACTACCAAAAGAATCTACACATTTAAATCAGTTCCTATCAAAATACCAACAGGACTGGGGTGCCTGGGTGGCTCAGTCGGTTAAGCGTCTGACTTCGGCTCAGGTCATGATCTCACGATTCGTGGGTTCAAGCCCCACATCAGGCTCTGTGCTGACAGCTAGCTCAGAGCCTGGAGGCTGTTTCTGATTCTGTGTCTCCCTCTCTCTCTGGTCTCCCCTGCTCATGCTCTCTCTCTCTCTCTCAGAAATAAATTTAACCAAAACATTAAAAAAATACCAACAGGACTCTTCACAGAACTATAAAAAAAATTCATAAAATGTGTATGGAACCACAAAAGAATTCAGATAGCCAAAGCAATTTTAAAACAAAACTGGAGGCATCACAATTCCAGACTTCAAGTTATACTACAAAGCTGTAGTAATCAAAACAGTATAGTTTGGGCACAAAAATAGACACATAGATCAATAGAATAGAATAGAAAACCTAAAAATAAACCTACAGTTATATAGGCCAATTAATCCTTGACAAAGTAGGCAAGAATATACAGTGGGAAAAAGTAATGTCAACAAATGATGTTGAGAAAACTGCACAGCAACATAGAGAAGAATGAAAACTGAAAAAAAAGAAAAAAATTTAAAAAATTTAAAAAAAAAGAAAAAAATAAGACTGAAACTGGACTACTTTCTTACACCAACCATAAAAATAAATTCAAAATGAATTAAAGACCTAAATGTGAGACCTGAAATCACAAAACTCCTAGAAGAGAGCGTAGGCAGTGATGTGCCCGACATCAGCCATAGCAAAATTGTTCTAGATATATCTCCTGATGCAAGGGAAACAAAAGTAAAAATAAATCATTAGGACTACATCAAAATAAAAACCTGTCCATCGTGAAGGAAACAGTCAACCAAACTAGAATGACCCTAGGAACTAGGAGAAAATATTTGCAAATGACATATTTAATAAAGGGTTAGTATCTGAAATCTGTAAAGAACTGATACAACTCAACAACCAAAAACCAAATAATCCAAATAAAAAATGGGCAGAAGACTTGAACAGACATTTTTTCCAAAGAAGACATCCACATGGCCAACCATTAAAAGATGTCCGACATCACTCATCATTAGGGAAATGCAAATCAAAACTAAAATGAGAGATCATCGCACACTGTTTAGAATGGCTAAAATACAATACACAAGAAACAACAAGTGTTGGTGAGGATGTAGAGAAATAGGAACCTCACACACTGTGGGTGGAAATGCACACTGGGGCAGCCACTGTGGAAAATGGTATGGTTTCCTCAAAAAGTTAAAAATATAACTACCCTACGATCCAGTAATCACACTACCGGGTATTTTCCCCAAAATAATACAAAAACACTAATTCAAAGGATACATGCACCCTTATGTTTATTGCAGCATTATTTACAATAGCCAAATTATGGAAGCAGCCCAAGTATCCATCAATAAACGAATGGATAAAGAAGATGTGGTATTTACATTCAATGGAATACTACTCAACTATAAACAATAATGAAATATTGCCATTGCAATGACATGGATGGATCTAGTGAGCATAATGTTAAGCAAAACAAGTCAGTCAGAGAAAGATAAATACCATATGATTTCACTCATATGTGGAATTTAGAAACAAAACAAATGAGCAAAGGGGATGGGTGAACTAGGTGATGGAGATTAAGAGGACACTTATCATGAGGAGTGCTGAGTACTGTATAGAACTGTTGAATTACTATATTGCACACCTAAAACTAATAGAACACTGTATGTTAGCCCCTGAGTCCTAGCTGCCCCCCACCCTCAGCTCACGAAATAACAACACACACGGTTCCTTGTTAAGAACACTGTATGTTAAATAGACAAAATTGAAAATTTAGTTTAAAAATAAATAAACAGCATGTAAAGGAAAAAAAAAGAAATGGCTATGTTGGCTGTTATGAGGACAATAAAGAGCCCACAGGATAGAAGTAGCAGTCTGGCACTGGAAGGGAATCCGGAGCTGCCGTCTGGAGAATTCCTAAGAAATTACCCTCTTGCAGGTCAGGGGAGGGTGAACAGTGTAGGGGAGGAGGGTCAGCAGCAGCAAAGACAACAACAGAGATGAAGTTCCAGGGCCAGAACCTTGACCAAAGTAATCCAGAGCAAGGGCAGTTAGAAGAAAATAATGCCTGCTGATTTCAGGAGAAGAGAGCTACCAGGTCACCAATATGTACAAACAAAGCAAGCTGAAGATGACAGAGGATGAGGACATGGGCCGGGAGGGTGATGACTGAACTGATCTCATGCCAGTCTCAGAAAGGGCCATCACCTGCTCAAGGTACAATGTCACCTGCACTTGCCACTCACCATCTTTGGCCCCATCAGACCCAACAGTACTAAAAGGGAGCTCATTAATCAGAAACAGTTGATAAGTGACAAATTGAGGAAAATCTGTTATGGATTACAGTTCCTAATGATTTTCAAAATTCAACCCAAAGTGTGATGAAGATATTTAGAGTAACGTCATTGCACGAGATCTCAATGATAGAGTTTAACATGGACTAAAACTGAGATTGGGGGTGGGAAACTTAATGTTGTTTTTTTTTTAAGTCATCTGAATTATTCAGAACAAACAAATGGATGACACTGGTAGTTGCCTCTCTTCTTGTTGGTAAATGCAGATTTTCTTCAGATGTTTACCCTTCCATATGCTCATGGGAAGTAGTAAACCACAATTGGTTTATGGGTTTAATACAATTATGGTGATTCTGTTTCTCCTTGACGTGTGAGCCAGTCCTCATCTGTGAGGTGGGAAGGAGTTTTGGACAGAGTTTTCTCGTTAACACAAAGAAGATCGCTAGAGGACAGTCTCTTCGTTGTCCAGACATTGTGTATCTGAGGCAGCCACCTGGTAAACAAGACAATAGAGGCCTAACAACCAAGTGTGTATACTCAACATAACATGCTAAAACCCCATCTTTTAGAGCCTGGACCCTGACTCTTGCTATTTGTGAGATGGAAAATCATTCTGAAACTGTTTCTGTTTTAAGAATATTAACAACACGATTATATTTTTATTGTCTTGATCACCATTACAATTGTCTCATTTAAAACAAGAACAAAACATTGGCCAAAAAATCAACTCCATTTACTAAGAAATATTCCACCAGTTTATAGGATGACTCAAGCCTGAGGCAGGGAACAGGCTAAGTGTCTCATGGTAGCAGAGAAAGGGTTCTTTGGGCTACAGGGTGAAAAAAGATATGGACCCTGAGGGGGAGAGCTGGGTCATATTGAAAGGAAGCCCACTCAAGAGATCTGCCAGGAGCAGACCCCTCAGCGAAGAAGGCTGCAGGGACACTGTCAGACTCTACTGCTGGGCTTGGGGTGGACCTTAGTGGGAGGGTATCAGGGACATGTTGCCCAAGCCCTGCATCCAGGCAGTCGCCACTTGATGTTCCCTGGGGAACACCTCTCCCTCAGGAAGGAGTCGGTTTCCAACAGTCATCCCCACAGGAGAGCATCAAGACAGGGCTGCCATACAACTCCTCAGGGCAGAGTCTCCCCTCTGCAGTGCTCACACCTTCTCACCCTCATGGACCCTGAAGGGCTGGGGAGCCGGAGCCCACAAGTTTGAGGCATGAAAGGAAAGAGAAGTCAAATGCGGCTCAGTTTACCACAGTCCCCCCAGATGAAGCAGGTCCAAACTGGGGAAGGGACTTGGTGACATTTTATATATATGTAGAAATTCAGAAGGAATTTATGTAGGAATTGTTGACTGACCAACAATCAATATATGTTGATTCTGTGTAATCAACATAAGAATAACCAGAAGAGGAAGAAGACAGAGGAGGAGTGATAAGGGAAAGAGGAGGAGGGGGAGGAGGAGGGGTGGGGGAAGAGGTGAGCTGCCAGTGATTTCATCCAAGAAGTAGAGGAGAGGGTAGGGGTGCGATGTGAGGGTCAAATGCTCCATTTGCGCTCTATGTAGTTGTCTGACTCACATGTAAAAGTTACAAATAGTACCCAACATTTTAGTGCAGCTTCCAGAGACTGTGCATTATAAATATAATGGTTCTTTTCCATCTCATTCATAGCTTATGTGCTTTGATAATNAAGTACCCAACATTTTAGTGCAGCTTCCAGAGACTGCATTATAAATATAATGGTTCTTTTCCATCTCATTCATAGCTTATGTGCTTTGATAATTATCTTTTAGGATGAGGTAATAGTAAAGTCATTTAAATGGAAATACTGATTTAATTCAGGCAGTTTTTTTTTTCTCTGTGAGTGATTTCCATGTTGCACTACTCTGAATGGTTACCGCTCCCAAGATCAGAGACTAGAATAGGAGCTAAAGAGAAAATACTTAGGTTTAGATATTTTTTCCTACTTTCTGTTCACTATAACATCCTTATTTGTTCCAAAATAGTCATCAAAAGGCATGTACGAGGCATTGTGGAGGGTGCAAGTGTGGAAAGCCAGATTATTTTTCTGTTATTTTCTTTCTGTTGTTTCTTTCTATAAACTGGCTTATCCTTGCTTGCATCCTCCAGAAAGAGAAAATAATGCCCAGTCGAATTGCAGAATCCATTGAGATCTTCAACTCTCTCTGGCTTGCTTAGAGTTTGGGTGAATGCTTTTTGTATTTTCACCCTCATGACTACATCAGTTTTTGTACGAGGCTAATAACCTGCACAGACCNAAGATCAACTCAAGATCAACTCTAAGCAACTGGCTTGCTTAGAGTTTGGGTGAATGCTTTTTGTATTTTCACCCTCATGACTACATCAGTTTTTGTACGAGGCTAATAACCTGCACAGACCTGTTGCTTTTGAATAGAAACAATATCATAAGTCATAGGTATCTCGGTCTGCCATTTGAATCTCTAACAAAGATGTATTTTTATGTACTTATTTTGAAAGCATATTACCACATGGTTGACAGCTCATGAAATTCACCCAAAATAACAGCTGAGAGCAAAAACTTAAATTAATAATATGAAAACCTCAAAGAACTCACCTGTGACAAATGGGGCCACTTAGGCAGTTAATTGACCTTTCAGTTGAGGTAGTATTCCCAAACTAATTGGAATAATAGCCCAGAAGAAGTAAAGAGCTAATAGTCACTTTTTGTCACAGTGGTAGATACCAAGAAACTGAGACTTGGCAGTCTTCTTAACAGGGAAATATAGGGGCGCCTGGGTGGCTTAGTCGGTTAAGCGTCCGACTATCGCTCAGGTCATGATCTCACGGTCCATGGGTTCGAGCCCCGCGTCGGGCTCTGTGCTGACTGCCAGCTCAGAGCCTGGAGGCTGTTTCAGTCTGTGACTCCCTCTCTCTCTGACCCTCCCCTGCTCACGCTGTCTCTCTCTCTCTCCTAGAAATAAATAAAACATTTGAAAAAAAAAAAAAAACAGGGAAATATATCCTTACCTTGTTCAGACACTTGATAGCACAGGAGTTAAGATAAATTGTACCCATATGCATTTGCAGGCTGTCTGTGTGAGTGCAGGCGGGACAGATGCCAATCTGAACACGCTGAGGGGACAGATGCAGGCTGACCCCCATGAAGTCATCAGTACTCCCTCGCTGCCATTTTTAAGCCTCATTTCTGTCCCCGTATACAGTTTCATTCATTGAAACTGTTTCTAATGTGAATGGGATAATCTAGCTGACAATTAAAGTTTCATACAGTAACAACAGACATTACAAAAACTTTTCATTAGAGCTCAGATTTGATGTCAGAGTAGAAATCATACACTTAGATGGACCTTTCCATTTCCGGTCCTCTATTCATTTTACTTCCGTGGTGTGAAATTCCCTTCGCCTCCATTTCTGACCATAAAATTTCTACCTGTATTTCAAGGTTCTCTCTTTCATGATGTTTTCTTTATCCTGCTTTTTTGGGGATTGGGAGCTTTCTTCTTCAGTTTTCCATGAATATAGGGTGGAAGAGAACGCAGAGGAAGGGTTTCAGGAGTTAGCAAGGGGAGAAGACAGATTTAGTCAAGAGGTTGTTTGAAGCCCTATGAGGATAATGGTCTATTTACTGATGGGGGCTCAGAGTTCTTGGGTTTTTTGTGCTGACTGATGTCAATAGGGAAGTCATGCCATAGAGTTTTCAGGACAGACAGTTGTAGGGAGGCAGGCTATGCTGGTGTGGAGGGTGTGGAAAGCAAGGATGGAAGTTCTTGTGTGTGGGTGTGTATCTGTCTTACTGTATACACACATACTTTATTTATTATGTCTTTTCTTTATAAGTAATTCTCAGACATGAATGGTTTTTGGCACTTACCATGGAGCTAAGTAATTAGCCTAGTCATTGCATAGACTTCACAACCAGCACAGCTGATATTGAATCCCCAAACCTGTCTTCCATCTCCCAACTCTAAGCAATCATCAGCTACAGCTAAGTGTGCATTATGGGTTTATAGGATTCTGTTCCTTAGTTCCTTTGAAGAAAAATATCGGTTAGTTCAGCACCAACAAAAGAAAAGAAGAAGAAAAGAGAAGAGAAGAAAGGAAAAGAAAGGAGAGAAGAGAAGAGAAGAGAAGAGAAGAGAAGAGAAGAGAAGAGAAGAGAAGAGAAGAGAAGAGAAGAGAAGAGAAGAGAAGAGAAGAGAAGAGAAGAGAAGAGAAGAGAAGAGAAGAGAAGAGAAGGCCAAGGCAGTACCTAAAAGCCTGGCCCATTAGCTGCATAGTATTTGTTGAACTGGATTAAACCTGTGAGTGTAATAGTCACTTCCAAATTATGTTTTAAGGCCCTATCAGTGTTCAGAGCCAGGGCTTATGCAACTTCTGGTTCTGGCAAGTGTGAATGGTCCTTGGTCAGGTAAGAGCCTCAGCTGTCACCTGCCACTGGCCCATGGAGGGAGGTTTCGCCAGGAGCACACAGAGCTCTGAAGTGTCATTCTTGTTCTGGAGTTCTGTCTGGAGAGAATCAATCCTGGAGGCCCCAAGCATGTCCTTGGAGCACATGAGGCTCTGAGGCTTCCCCTCAGCTCTCAGGAGTGGGTTGAAGAAGGATTCAAAGAAGGACAAGAACTTTGCCTTTTCATCCTTTTCTCTAGTGTTCTCTGAGCTTGTAACCGTAGGCATTTCACAAGTTGTTTAATGTTTGTATTTATTTATTTATTTATTTATTTATTTATTTATTATTTATTTATTTATTTATTATTTATTTATTTATGAGAGAGAGAGAGAGAGAGAGAGAGAGAGAGAGAGAGACAGACAGCATGAGCAGGGGAGGAGCAGAGAGAGAGGGAGACACAGAATCCGAAACAGGCTCCAGGCTCTGAGCTGTCAGCACAGAGCCTGACATGGGGCTCAAACCCACAAGCTATGAGATCATGACCTGAGCTGAAGTCAGACATTTAACTGACTGAGCCACTCAGGCGCCCCATGTTTAATGGAAGAATGAATGACCAGATAACCCTTGTCTTCCTTAAGTGACTGCTAGAGTAGTCTTCTTTTTCTCGGAGTACCCAAGTAGGCTTGAGAGGCAGAAAAAAGTTTTAAAAAAAAGAAAATTCAATAAAAAAGATGCTACAAGGCAGTCATTGATTATTACAAATTATGAGGTGCTGATGGTGGACATGCCAATGTTCTGCCTAATGTGATTCTCACATCAGGGTTCATTAGGTTTTGTCTATATAAGTGATAATAATAATCCTTAGTTGTCTCCCAGTAGCTAATTTTGATTCTACCTGAGAGTNCTTCAGATAAAACCATCATCGACTCTGAGATACATAACATTGCATACTTCATGGCCTAGTGGTCAATACAAATTTTAGAATATGTACCTATTAGAGTAACAACCTCTAGTCAATATGTGTAGTGACAGACTGGTGATAATGATATGATGTCTTCATTTTCCCTGCAACCATATGATGTGAAAATGACTGAGATACTTATTTCCCCTTCCTAAGCTGTTATATTTTAAGTCTTCAGCTTTTTGACTGGGTATTTTTGTTATTGTTGTTTGTTTGTTTTCAACTATCAGAATTTTGTACCAGATAAGATCAAAATTCCCTAGAAGCTGAAATTGTCTGTGACAATGAATAGGAAAAAGAATCTTACTTCATTGCCAATACAGAGAGTATCCTGGTTTATGTTGTGATGGGTGGTAGAGGATTTGTATACCGTAATTCAAAAATTGGTTATATATTTTAATGACTGATGTACTGTTATTTCGAGTGATAAATTGAGATTTATTTCAATTCAGCTTCAACCAATATTTAGGACTTTGCCATTTGTTAGGGATTGTGATAGATGCTTCCATACATATTGTCTAGATGCAGGATTTAGAATATACTTTATAACAGCCTACCTGCTACTTAGAGGAAGAACAAATGCTGGAAAATCAAAGCCTTTTTATCATAACAGCCTTTCTCCTTAGAAGAGAAATAAATCAGTAAAATAATGGAGCAGCTCATATTACAGAAGAGACAAGGGAAGGTTGGGTTGAAAGATAAAAATATGTCTTCCATTGATCCCACTCTCCATGGAATGAGGAGATTTTCACAGACTCTTGCTCTCTTTTTACGTTAAACATAGTAAAACAAACATTAAAGATCACCTATCTTGAATATTCCGATTTTAGGGCATCACAAGATGGAGGATAGTGTAAGGGAATTATTGTTCAAACCCAGAATGTGAAAGATTTTTTTTTCTTTAAGAAAAATATTTTTAACAACTCCTTTTAGAAATAAATCAATAAAAAGAGAACTCAGGAAGGGACTGTTAAATAGAGGAACTGTAGGGATATAGCAAGCAAATTAAATATGCAGTTTTCTGGATTCTGATTTGAAAAAACCAACTGTAAAAAATAATCTTCAAGGAAAGAGAAATTTTCGTGAATTTGGAAGATGAAATGAAGGGTTTTTACTAATTGCCCTGGGAGTATCGACTAATTAGGATAACAGCGTATCCTTACCACATAGGGTGCGTTGCAGTTTTCATGGATGAAATAGTGGGCACCTTGGATTTATTTGCAAAGACTTCAGCAAAAAAAAAAGGGAGGGAGGAGGAAATAGATGAAACAAAGTGGCCAAAATGTTGACAGTGATTGAGAGCACCATGACGGATATATTGAAGTCCAGTAAACTTCTCTTTAAAAGCTTTTGAAAGTTTGAAACAAACCAGAAGCAAGTGGATACACAGTAACTCTGCAGTGGCCTCTCACCTTGCTTTCTGTCGCCACTAGGCCTGCAGGGCAATGGGCAATTCGATGGATAAGACAGGGAAAATGATTCTCATCTGGAAGGAGGACAAGATCGGAGCTGTTATTCTGGACAGATGGGTTCTGTTATTCTGGATAAAACTCATGGATGGGTTTCAGAATGATCTGCAGTCTTGTATGTATCCCAAAGTTTGATTTGAATTATCTCCTGGGGAGACTCTTCATAGATTTCACTAGATGCTCAAAGGGATTCATGATCCACCAAATTTGAGATATACTAGATTAGAGAGGTTCTGAAACCTGTGTCAGCTCTAAAATTTATAAACCCATCGAAGAGCACAATATTTAATTATGCTATTTTAAGAACTCCCTGCACAGTGCAAAGGGCCCTAGGTTTCATGAAGTCTGCAATTTAATATATTTAAATTTTGAAGATATGGGGATGTTTTAAGGGCCATCAGAAGGATTAAAAAAATCACATCTGGGTCTTACACTGGTTCAGCCATTAACACAATGGCCAAATCTGTCAATGCAATTTTCTCTCTTTTAGATACCTTTCAGTGTCATCCTGGAGTCTATGTAGTAAAACCTCACTGTTAAAAGATCTGCTTAAATAGAAAAAAAAAAAACAACCTTAAGAAGTGGGAAGCATTACGGCAACATAAAAATCCCCCAGCTGTATACAAGGAAGCAATGTAATTGCTGTAAGTGCCAGCATCTTACTGGCTAGAAAGACAGAAACGTGCCAGTCAAGTCTGAGATCTCCCCGAACTGGAAACTGAGATCATGTATGTACTATAGTTGCTCAGAGCATTTCCTTTATGCCCTTGCATGTTATTAGTATTCTATCTTTTTTTAAAAATAAATGACTTTGCACTAAAATAGGTTTATAATGGAGCACAGAGCAGAGCTGTCAGTAGCAGGAGGCTGCTTTAATTCAACTACAAAGTCATGGTCTAACTAGCCTTCATCCAGTGTTGTTAGAGTTCAGCCTGTGGTTCACACGCAGGTGAAGTGGACATTATAGTGTTTGCCTGTTTCTTCTTGCTGTCATCAAGTCTGGTGATGAGCCGGAGAACGGACTTGAGCATGCCTGTGTGCCCATCTGTGTGTGTTTGCGAGGGCACACGTGGGTGTTTGGGGGAGGTGGGCAGTAAAGAGAGCAATTTTTAGTATTAAACTTTGTATTCGGTAGT
Source organism: Crocuta crocuta (assembly GCF_008692635.1). Classification (NCBI taxonomy): domain Eukaryota; kingdom Metazoa; phylum Chordata; class Mammalia; order Carnivora; family Hyaenidae; genus Crocuta; species Crocuta crocuta. Next base: position 2,761,297 of record NW_027551559.1, read on the forward strand.
ACTGTAGCAAAACTGCATATTAAAGTACCGTAAAATCAGTAGCCTGTAACACCGAGCATTATCTGCATACTCAAGAGTTGTGCACATCTCTCGTGAATGAGGGTTTGTCTGTCCCTGGCTGGGTGGCCCTGATTCATACAGTTTGCTGGCTGGGCTTCCCCTCAGGCTTCAGACAGGGCTCAGATCATTTGCTGGGCTGAGGAAGGGGCACGGATCTCTCACGATGGGCAGCCAGAAGCTCTGATGCTCACGTCATACACATTCCCTTCCTACTGGCTGTATCAAGGCACCTGGCCAGGCCCCAAGTCTGTAATGCATAGAAGACTTCTCCGCCACCGTGGCGAGGGAAGGGGCACAGATTAGCCGAAAGAGAATCCAATGTATCACAAAACCATTTGCGTACGATACTACGCAAGTGTGTTAGTAACTTTCTTGCTCAATTTGTGGCTAATTTCTGATATAGAAACACTAGATTTATGGGTGAGTCATGCATTCAAATCAATGTCCAATCAATAAAGCCCCTGGATCCAAATGTGGGTCACCTATCTTCTCTTTGCTAATATAAAATTCTTCTTCCCTTTCAGAATACTCCTTAGCTCAGCCCTGCTTTTTTTTTTTTTCCTGGCAGACTCTCCCCATTACTCTTCCTTCACTCTTCACCCCACAGTGGGTCTTTCAGGTCCCCAAAATGCACCACACTTTTTGGTGCCTCAGGGCCTTTGCTTATAGTGTCTCCACCACTCTACCCATGATTCTTTGCCTCATAGAAGTCTACTCATCTTTCCTATCTCAGTTTAAGCATTACTCCCAATGTGGCCTTCACTGACCACCCAACCCTATATGCCCCATTATGCCCAGAACACTCTACCCCTTCCTTTGCAGCCCATAACAACTTCTGTCTACATAGTTCTTTCCTGATCACATCCACTTTCCCATTAGACTTAAAGTGTCGCTGATGCAGAAGTGGTATTTTCACTCCCCACTGCATTCAAAGCACCCAACCTGAAATTCAGAAAGAGAGTTGTTGAATGAATGATTGAGATGAGAACCCTAGGGGGTGGGAGAGTCTTCTTGTCGCATATACTGTGCTTCTAAGCTTGGAGACACGGAGACAGACCGGTGAACCCTGGCTCCAGTGGTCACCTCAGCTTCCATCCTTACCCACGTGACCTGAGTTCTTTGTGCACGTGAGCACATAGCACTGCCTCACTCTGACCGCAGGCTTGAGGGTGGTGGATGCAAAGCTCCTGGCCCTGTATGAGAGGCCGTCAAATCTAGGAACCCAGGGCGGGGGCCGGGGGGGGGTGCTGTCTTTCTCCCTCCCTGAGCATACGGTCTGGACCACTCTCGTTCCCAGGTCCCAGCAGGGGAGAGCCCACGTCCCACATGCTGCCTGGTGTTAGTCCAACAGCAAGTGCACAGAGATGCCAGAGTAAATCAATATTATTAAGGGGAGCGTGGAGCTGGTGGTCGTATATCACACCGTTTCTATGGGAAAGTGAATTTGGGATTCAAAACAACTGGCTGAGTAAAGGGCTTATGAAATACAGTACATAAACAGAAGCTTCTATTTGTGGTGCATTCCTTCTTTTGACAATAATGAGGGAATTCTCTGTGCTCCGCAGTGACACAGTCCTCTCCCAGGCTTATCAGGTGGATGTGCAGTATTTCATCGGAGTTCCTCACTCAGGGGTCAGGAGGGGTGATCCCTGGAAAGGCTGCCAGCATTTTCCGATGAACGGGGCAGAACCAGCAGCCACCTCCCCAGGGCAGCCCTGCCCCATGCACCACATCCCCAAAGGGCAGATCCAGTCGTATCAGCCCCAGGAAGAAACTTACAATGAAACGTTACAGTGAAACCTCTGCTAAAAACCAATGTGTTCTCAGTATGACAGCTCTGATCATGAACAGCTTGATGATGGAGGCGGGGGTTGGGGGTTGGGGTTGCAGAGTACATACCAGACAGAGAAATAAGACCACTGCCTCTGGCCTGGCTGTTCTGAGATCTATTCATTCATTCCCCATAGTTCCTGAGGTTAACACAGGGACTTGCATGCTCCTCGCTACTTTTTCATTCCTTACAGCAACAATGGATACATCCAGTTAAAAAATAGCCCTGGCAGAGAATATCCATGGTGCTTATATCCAGGTGGAAATAGGGAGGCCTTCTGGGGATTGCTTCATGAGTCATTCTCACTACAGAATAATCATGATCAAGCCTCCTGGGGAAGTGAATGGATGAGGCAGAGCCATTGAGGCAGGATATGGGTGAGGCCAGGAGAGGAATTACTGAAGCATCATAGGAAATGACTTAAGGCACTGCAGGCTTTGTGCTCCCCTTTGGGCGAAAGCTTCTTTGGGACCACTGGGCTGTGAGAGCTGTGGAATGGGTATGGGGAATAGACTCTGTGTGTGCCCCTCTCCTCAGTCCTCTGTAAGGGAGGCTGGAGTTGGAACTTGGGTGAGTTCCTGTAGCAAACATGACTTCAGTGTCTGTTTCCTTCTGTCCTTTGGAATTAGTCCCTGGCTCATGTAGCCGGTCACTCCTCCTCTAAGCTGCAGGTGCATTTTGGAAACCCTTTAATTTAAATCTTTGACATGTGAACTGATTGATTTGAATAAATAATTATTTTAAAGGGGTGGAAGATATATCGTAAATATCAATGATCCCATTGAATATTCCTCAAGACCACTGCCCAGTTTTTAAAGTAAAATGCTTGGCATTTAGTATACCATGATTAATATTTCAATTTGTTAAAATATTTTGATAAATAAAAGATAATCATTTGACTCAAAAAAGATTCCCAGTTTCAAGTCTGAGTCAGCTAAATGAAATTGTTAAAAAGGCTCGGGGCCTACTCTTATTATAATTATGGATCAGACAGCGACTGCAGATACTATAGTGGGTAGATTATTTTCTGAGGGATATCTGTTCCTTCAACCTAAAGGAAAATTAATTTGGGGGAATGAAAGAAATTTTAAAGAACTATAAGAAAAGCAGAGAAGAGACACTTGGCCCCTACTATATTTAGAGAGTGAAATGAGTAAAAAGATACTCACAAATATGAGAAATAATCATTGACCAAATGAGACATGAGTCTAAATAGAGGGCTGAGAGCAGAAAGGATAAGGCATCTTTTCTGTTCCTTTGTTCGGTACGATAAAAATTACTTTTTATTGCCTTATTGGTATCATAGACATAGTATTAATCTGACCTTAGTAAAACATGGAACAGATCTCTATTTCTGAAATGGATCTTTTCCACTGCTATATTACTGTTTGGAAAAATTATTTCATATCCTTGAGTCTTCCTGAAACCTACCAGAGATAGTGGGAGCCATCCGAATAAGACGCACTGACGAAATGGAGCTACCTATGTGTTCCCAGTCTTCCAGGAAGTGTTTCTTAGGACTGTGAGCTTTCAGGAATGAATGTGCTTCTTGGAAGAACAACCAGAAGGGGGCAGCACCTCTTTGAAAATTCTATTTTTTTTCTTTTTTTTTTTTTTTGTTTATTTTATTTTTGAGAGAGAGAAACAGAGCGTGAGTGGGGGAGGGGCAGAGGGAGAGGGAGACACAGAATCTGAAGCAGGCTTTGGAGTCTGAGCTGTCAGCACAGAGCCCAATGCAGGGCTTGAACCCACAAACAGTTCCTGACCTGAGCTAAAGTTGGACATTTAACTGACTGAGCCACTCCGGCGCGCCCCTCCCCCCAAATATTTATATTTATTTCATAGCAACATTTATTTTTCAAGTGCCACTCATACATAGTTTTTCTGTATTATAATACGTATTTAAAGGTCAGAAAGCTCCCTTTCTTTGCAAAAAAGATGATGGAGTAACAGCTATTGATAAAATGGAACCTTATAAAAAATGTTTATTTCTAATGAACACTTGTCCTTCTCTTTAGCCACTTGGTTCATCATTTATGAATTATGTGGCAACATACCCATTCCTTCCCCCATGGTCTTCTTGGAATCAGCTAATCATTAGCAATGACTATGTTAATTATCCAATGGAAGGTTTAGAATCTTCCTGTCAGAATATTATGAAAACCAATATATTCTCAAGAATCACAGATAGGTCTTTTTTTTTTTTTTTTACTGAGGGCATGGACACTGAATTAACAATTCTTTAAATATTTTTTTCTTAAGCACAAATTCTACCAGACTTTTCGATAAAAAAGTTTTTAATCATGTGATATTGGCACCCTTTCAATGTCAACCTTAAAATCGTTTTTTAAAATAATTCAGACATTCATAATTCTAAATTAACTCAGCCACAAATCTATGTTTATCCTAGATTAACCTTTTTCAGACCTTTAACCTTTCTCATATTTTGAAGACTTCGAGAGAAAATTAGCAGTGTCAAATACTAAAGCTTTCTTAAAACATTAGTTTGCTTTTCTGTAATAACACATTATGTAAAACCTCACTGATGCACATAAAATAAAATCTGAGGATTAGCATTCTGTTTATTGGAATTTCATTACTCTCGCATGCTTATTGTTAACCGAAATTAAGCTAAACAAGGCAACAGCCCGTCAAAGTCTTACTTTGATATATAAATTATAGATGTAAATAACTTAGACAATTGGATTGTCCGTTCCAATAGAGTAACAATATTATACTTTTCTCTGTTTTGCACAGATGTATACGGAGTAAAGATGCCATTCTTTAGAAGATGACAATAAATTCTAACATCAGTGTGTCACTTTAGGAATTAAATGACAGAAATGTATAGCTTCACAGGGCTTTGAAGATCAGAGGTTTTCCCATCTGTGTAAAGATGAGAGATTTTCATGTACATTTCCGTCTCAAATATGTAGCAAAATCTTCAGAAGTCCAGTCTAAAACTCAGCCCAGGGAGGCGAAGTTCTAGTTGCTTGCTGGTGGGGAGCCTGTAAGCTCTCCCCGTCCCTCGGCAGCCTGGTGACCCTGAGACATCAAGCCAGGGACGCTGCAGACCTGAGGCCCCTAAGCCCTGACTTTGCTATCCCTTTGTTTTCCAAATGCGAAGCAAGGATGCAGTTATATAAGCAAATGGTTCAAAGCGAGATGGAGGTCATTAAAACCCAGTAATTCTAAGAATAACTGTGTGAATAAAAATGTCTATTTCATGTCATTGTACCATATTTTATGTTATTCTGTTACTTTTTTTTTTTTTAACAAAATAAAGGTCAGTAGGAGAAGATCTAGATATAGATATCTGACAGTTCACGGAACACGCGTATAGAAGCAAACTTCCGTATGCATTAGATACATTTTCTGATGTTTACACATACTTAGAAATATGTGGAAAGCACATTTGCACCGTCGGCTGAAACGTTCCAGGCACCGAGGTGGTAAGAAATGCAGAGTGGACAGCATTCTCTGAAGGGAAGAACACTAGAAGCCAGTCCGAGGTAAATAGCCAAGTGGTACATCCAGCTTCCAATTCACACATAAAGACACTCAACAGCTTACTTCCTGATTCCTCACACTGCAAAGGTTATGATCATTTTTGACAGCTGTTCTTGTTCTTTTTGAAAATATTTTTGCTAAGCCAGTTCTCATGCATGAAGTGGCAGTGTTGTGGTGACATCACAGTGTCTAGAGGGAGCCAAATGTTCAGTGGGAATTAGAAAGTGCCTCGCCAGTACTTGCTGAATTGCTGGATTCTGCCTAAAATATGTTATTTACTTATTTATTTATTTATTTATAACATTTTATTTCTTTCTGTGTGTTAGAGAGAGAGACAGCGTGAGCAGGGGAGGGTCAGAGAGAGAGGGAGATACAGAATCTGAAACAGGCTTCAGGCTCTGAGCTAGCTGTCAGCACAGAGCCCGACACGGGGCTTGAACCCACGAACCGCGAGATCATGACCTGAGCCAAAGTCGGATGCTTAACCTACCGAGCCACCCAGGTGCCCCAATACATTATTTAAAATACTGACTGGGTAGTTGCGTGGAAATCAGACTTGTCGCTNATACGTTATTTAAAATACTGACTGGGTAGTTGCGTGGAAATCAGACTTGTCGCTTTAACATCTTCCCATTCTGGCATCAACAACTGCTTCAAGGGTCCCCCACCTCATAAGGCAACTGGAGCACTTGTAAAGAGGGGGGTGCTCATGTGACGAAGTTGGAGAGAGCCTTCCGTCGTTCCAGAGCACCTACTGTAGGAACAGCATCTGTTATTTCTAGAAGGGTGTTCTGCATTTCCGCCTTGCGAGGCGGCAGGGTGGGGTGAAGACTGTAGACTCTACAGCCAGACTGCCTGGGTCAGAACCCCAGCTCTGCTCCTTCCTAGTTCTGTGAACCCGGAAGTTGTGTTCGAACACTCTCTGCCTTAGCTTATACTGAGGTTGGTCTTACTAACAGTGCCTACGGCCTCCTGTGTTTGAGACGGTTGAATCGCACAGGATACGGAAAGCACTCAGAATAGTGCCTGATGCACGTATGCGCCATTTGACTACTTGCCCTTCTTACAAAAAACGGTCCATCGCATTGCACATCCCAGATCCTGCCATTTACAAGAAGAGACAGTCCTTGTGGTTTCCGACTGGTGGGTCCTAGGTGGGAATGTCATCGTAATTGCGTAGTTCTGTGGAATTGAAAAAGCTTCAGGCTTTTAAAAAATTAACTTTTTCTGTCTTTTCAAAAATCAAGAAATTTAGAATCATTCATCTCACATTTTGATTTCTTAATGGTTATGGTTTCCATCATAAGCAGTGTCTCTTTTTTTATGTGTTCTTTTGCCAGTTTTATTTGAAAGAGAGAATTTACTAGAAATTATCCAAGATTTGTCACCAAGGGCGGTCATGTGTCCTGATATGTTTATTAACAATTAAAAATGTGAGGTTGCAGATTATCTAAGCAATGAAAAATAAAAATGTAAGCTGTGTGTATATATGTGCGTCTATATATATATATATATTCTATTTTGTTTGATTCTTAAAGCTAGCATTGTTGCCAGGCCCAAGAATTGGAATATAAAACTCAAAATGAAAAGGCTTCAGCTATTTAAATGTTCTTCATTGAATTTGTCTGGCATTTTGTGACTCTTTTAGATCTTTTGGTTAGTATCCACTTCATATTTGCCCCAAAATAAGTGTGGTAAGTGTGCATTTAATTTCAAGTGTGCCTGGGTGGCTCAGTCTGTTAAGCATCAGACTCTTGATTTCAGTCCAGGTCATGATCTCATGGTTCATGGGTTCAAGCCCCACATCAGGCTCCGCACTGACAGCGTGGAACCTGCTTGAGATTCTTTCTCTCCCTCTTTCTCTGTCCCTCCCCCACTCTCCCTCTTCCTCTCCCTCACTTATTCTCTCTCAGTAAATAAGCTTTTAAAAAAATGTGCATTTAATTTCAAAAGCTAGGAAAGAAATGGAAGTGATGGAAGCTAAATCTGTATTATGTTTTAATGTTTCTGTTTTGTAAAGAGCACATAAAGGATAAAACTCAACACATTTCCCAAAATGTATTACCATTTTTAATAGGTAAAGTACAAGTGTGCATGATTTTCCCTTCTTTGACTGTGAATATCTGGCTTCAAAAATGCATGCATCATTATTTTTTCATACGGGAGCTTTGAAACTCTCATAGGCTAGGTTTTTTTTTTTTTTAATGCTGTTGGAAGCTCTATGTAGCAAAAAGTTGAATATTAACACAATAAAGATCGAAAGGGGGCCTTGAAAAGACCTCGAAAGCGGTCTAGGCTTTGCTTTATATCTTGAGCTTCTCTGAACCACCACCAGCATGAATTCACATCAGGGATTTTATGCACCTTCGGTGTGGGCTGGGCTTGATACTAGGCTGGCTGGGGAGCACTTTCTAGAAAATGAATCTGAGCCATTACTAGAGCAGGTGGAGCCAGGAGGCACTGGGATAAACACAATAAACCTAGAGCGGAATTTGCAGAGACTGTCTTGTGTGCATCTGCTACGTTGTCGTTTCCTACACAGCTGGGCCTGCAGATGATAAAGATGCTTTCCGAACAACAAATCTAGTATTTTAAAAAAACCTATAAATACAATGAATAACAATTGAAGTATGTTAGGACACCTCAGTGAACAGGCACAGAGAATACATTTATGCCGATGTACAAGTTGTGTGGGCAGCTGCATGCCAATCACTGCATTATTACTCATTAACTTTGGTCTTCCTTGCATATTTGGTTACATTATCTGGAATGCATCTCCCCTCGTTCTGTTTTCATTTCACCCAAAGAAGGAAAACCGTGTGTTGAAAAGCTCCTCTCTTCACGTGTGTGTCCCTATTCAGTGATTTTCAGAGCACATTTATTGAATTTATAAAAGGAAAATGAGTTGAGAGCATAAGAAATTCAAATGGATTGCCTAATTCAGCCATATTTTTATAGCCTATACATTTTATCTAGCAAAATGACGACAAAGAAGTATCTCTTGAATTTAAAGTAAAAAGAGACAGGGGCGCCTGGGTGGCTTAGTCGGTTAAGCGTCCGACTTTCGCTNAAAGCACAAGGAAGCACATCCAACATCATTAACCACTGGGCGGGGGATGCAATTGAAAACCGTAATGAGACACCCCTACACATTTACCAGAATGGCTAAAATTTAATAACAAATTTTTAAAGGTTTTTTTGGTAATATTTATTTATTTAGTTTGAGAAAAAGAGAGTGTGAGTGGGGGGAGGGCAGAGAGGGAGGGAGAGAGAGAGAATCCCGGGCAGGTTCTGCATTGTCATCTCAGAGCCTGATGCGGGGCTCTGTCTCAAGAACAATGAGATCATGACCTGAGCCAAAAACAAGAGTCAGACGCTTAGCCGACTGAGCCACCCAGGCGCCCCTAATAACAAACTTTTAAAACACCTGGCAGTACTAGATTCTGGCAAGAAGACAGAAGATCCAGAACTTGTAGACACTACAAAATGGTGGATAAAAGGCTACAGACTCCGGAAAATGACTTGGCAGGTTCCTATAGTTAAATATATTTTTTTCATATCACCCATTATCAAATCTGGATGTTTACCCTAGAGAACTGAAAATTCATGTTTATACCAGAACTGCATATGAATCTTTATACTAACTTTATTTTTGAAAGTCATAAACTGAGAATAATCCAAATGTCATTAAGCGAGCAAATACTTAAATTTCATCTGTGATACATCCAAGCCACAGAATGTTCTTCAGCAGCAAAGAAAGAGCTCTTAATACATGCAGCAACTTCAGTGAATCCAAAGACATTTGGTGAGTTAGGAAGCCAGTTGGGAAAGGTTACAAATATATTACTATTTACACGACAGTCTCCAAAGACAAATTCATGAAGATGGAAAACAGATCAGTGATTACCAGGGGTTATGGGTGAAGACCAAGAGTGGCTCAAGAGATTTCATGAGGGGGATTTAGGATGATAGAACTGTTCTATATCTTGATAACATGAATCTATACATCTGTGCAAAATCACGAAACTATTCACTACAAGAAAAATATCCCAACTTTATTTTATAGTAATTAAAAAAAATTTAAGTAAACTCTACCCCCAATATGGGGCTCGAACGCCACAACCTAGAGATCAAGAATCGCATATTCTACTGACTGAGCCAACCAGCTGCCCCTTTCTTTTTTTTTTTTTAAACTTTATGCCCAACTCAGGTCGAACTGATGACCCCAAGATTATGAGTCACTTGCTCTAATGTCTGAGCCAGCCAGGCACACCCTTAAAGCTGTTTTAGAAAATCATGGTTAGCATATTTCTATCTAAGCTGCTTAAGAAGCTGAAGTCACATATGGAAAAGGTCAAATCAAATACAGTTTCAAAAACTTTAAAATATGTAATGAAATTATATTTTTGGTTGACATGTTCTTTGTCATCTTTGGGAAAGAAAAATATCTGCCTCTCACACAGTGCTTTTTAAGTGGCAGAGGTGAGGTGGTGCTCAATGGGATACTGCACGTGCCTCATGGTTGAGCACTTTTCATTTTAACAGTTATACATTTATTTCAGGAGGTAAAGATGTGAGTAACATGTCAGATCCATAATTTCATGGATAGTGTTGCTTAAGATTAGCTGAATGTAAAAATGGTAGAATAACTTAAAAACCAGTATGTGTGTGTGTATGTGTGTGGGTGCTCACATGTATGTGTGTTTATTCAGAGATAGCCAAAAAAATTGACTGAACTAAGAAATACTGAGCAAGTCATTATTTTTTCAGGATAACAAGATTTTTAGATCATATGTGGTAGAAAAGAAAAGTTATAAGGAAATGACCATATAGTCCAATTTTTAAAAGTTACAGTAAATAGTATTTTGTTTCTGAAATGTTATACTGAGAATTTCCACTGTTTGGAAGTCATTATTTGTGTCTAAAATCAAATGCTAAAGGGCAAAGCAGGCAATAGAAACCTACTTATATTTCATAAAATAAAAAAATAATAGGGGGCACGTGGGTGGCTCAGTTGGTTAAGCATCCGACTTTGGCTCAGGTCATGATCTCTCGGTTCGTGAGTTAGAGCCGTGCATCATGCTCTGTGCTGACAGCTCAGAGCCTGGAGCCTTCTTCTGATTCTGTGTTTCTCTCTCTCTCTCTCTGTCACTCCCCCACTTGCACTCTGTCTCTCAAAAATAAACATTAAAAAAATAAATAAAATCTAATAGCATAGGTAAAGAGGAATTCAACTAAATGTTTTGTCTTGGTTTATCTATTTTAAATTATTTCTCACATAACCGTTTATATCCTCTATTCTGTGTTCAGTCATGGATCTTTCAATAAAGAAAATAAACTTGGATTAACATACAAGTGAATAAAAACATTTAACCGGTTTCATATTTTCACTGAACCAAAACAAAGAATTATTTTTATGGCAACATAAGTATGGACATTAAAATAATCGAGCAATTTTACATCTCATCCAAAGCTTCAGGTTATTAACATGTGTTTCAGCTTCCAAATAAATTATGAGCATTACAAACTATATTTAGAATTACTAATAAGCAACGCATAGGGAAAATAGCTAACAAATAGTCAATTGTTTACATTCAATTTTAAATTATTTGGTACATAGCTTTGGTAAGATTTTCTCAAATTAGCGATGAAAAACAGGTCGTTTCACATGGCACTAACACTAGGAGGCCATTTAGGTTTTGTGTCCCTGGAGAAGAACTGATGATGGCTGCTGCTGATGGTTATTGAATTGCTCTTTTTCTCGATCATTCTCTCCTTTATCACCTACTCATCCTCCTCCTTCTTCCTCCTTGCTTCCTTTCCTCCTCATTTTCTCTCCCTTCCCTTTCTCCACCCTCCCTGCCTTCCTGCTCTTGCCTTTCTTGCATTTTAATTCCTCCCTCTTCCTACCTGCTTTGTTTCCTATACAAAGAATTTCAGGATCAGAAAGTATATGCACGTTGTTTCTTCAGTGTTTACTGACCTACCGATCTCCTGAAAGGTTCTGCCAACTTACCCCAGTCCTGTGTGAGACTGTCTGCCCCCCCGCCAGGCAGGTGAATGTTGGGTGGTATCAGTCAAGGAAACCTCATTCTTATATAAACTTGCATTTCCCTGATCACTTCTGAGACTGAGTATGTTTCCTGAGTATGAAGAATTTCTAGTTCTTCGTTTTTAAAAAGACTCTTCCAAATTAAGGAAAAAAATATATATTTATTTCTTTTTGAGACACAGAGTGAGACACAGCATGAGCCGGAGGGGAAAGGGGGGGAAGGGGGCAGGCAGTGAAGAAGACACAGAATCTGAAACAGGCTCCAGGTTCTGAGCTAGCTGTCAGCACAGAGCCTGATGCGGGGCTCGAACCCACGAACCGTGAGATTATGACCTGAGCCGAAGTCGGACACAACCGACTGAGCCACCCAGGTGCCCTTCTAGTTCTTCTTTAGTGAATTGCCTGCTTATCTGTTTTGACCCTTTTTTCTACAGCATTTGTCTTTTGCTTCTTGTTTGACTGGGCTTCTCTCTACACTAGTTTTTTTTATAACAGTTATATACTCGGCAAAACATTTTCATAGTCTTTTGTATTTTAAATTGTTTATGGAATCATTGAACTTAACAAAACCTTAATTTGACTTACTCTTAATTTGATTAAAATTTTAATTTGATTTTAAAGTAAAAATGATGGGCTCATATTTCTTCAACTACTTTGGTAGTTCTCTATTTTCTTGTTGTGTGTTCTGTTTGTTTCAAATGTCTGCCTAGCTGGGATGTATTTTCAATACTGTATGGGACAAAGACACATTTTTTTTGGAAAATAAATATATAGGATTCCTAGCACATTTACTAAATAATATTATTTACTAAATGCTCATATGCAATGGGCTCTTTAGTTCACATGGCTGTGTCCCAATTAATATCTTTGTCTATATCTGTATGAGTAACAAGCTACTTGAGTTATTATCATTTGGGAGTATATTTTGATAACTGATATGGCTTTTTTTTTCAAAACTGAGTTTCCTCAGGTTTGCATGTATTCTTTCAGATTAATTTAGACTTGACTTCTCAAGTTAAGAAAGGATCTAAATAGATTTTTAGGAGATTGCACTGAAAATATATATTCTGGTAAGAAGTAGCATTTAAAAATATTATATCTTTGTATATAGGAATATAATCTGTCTTCAAATTTCATGAAATGTTTCCTTTTCAAATGTTGTTTTGTTTGTTTGTTCCCCTTTCAAATTTTAAACTATGTGTATTTTTTTCTTATACCTTTTCTGATACATCTATTTCTAGACATTTTGTAACTTGATATCGTGGTGAACCCACCACCCACACACACACACCTAGAAAGTGCATTATGTTGTCTTTTTACCATCCTACAGAAGATCTATTGATTTGGGTATGCCATATAACCTACTGTTAAACTGATTTTTTTTTTAATTTTTGGAGAGAGAGTTGCTAAAGTTGTTCTTTTTTCAGTTGATACTTCCAACTCTTCTAGGCATATGAAAAACTCAAGTGTCAATAGTGAGGGTTTTATATTGTTTTTCTTTTTTTAATTGGAATCCCAATATAGTTAACATATGGTGTTATATTCATATTTTACCTATTACACCTCCTTTAGACAGTATTTGTAGACCTTCTAGGAGAGGGTGAGATACCCCTGGTGAGGTTCAAGGTTGCTGACATTTTGTGCACACTTTTAGTTTACATTGTGCATTTCATTGTATAAACTGATCCTTCTGGTTTTCCATCATTTTAACTAGAATCTTTGCTCTTCATAAATAATTTTTGGCTGATTTTTAGGAGGTCACACTTGCTCCATATAGTACTTAAGGATCCTCTCTATCATTCTCTCTGCTCTAGAATAGTTAAAACAACAGAATGTATTATGTAGAATTATTATGGCTAAAAAGCACCTGGGTTATGAGATTTCTCAGTAAACTGGGAGGTAATGGGTTAGGAGCAAGTGCATAGTCTGGAAGTAAATCAGGGTTTAAATTTCCGATCTGCCATTGACTCCATTTGACTTTGTACAGTTCATCTCCTTACTCTCTGAGTGTAAGTCTCTGAAGTGCAGATAGCAATAATGTACAATTTCTTGAACTGCTCTCATGTATCTCTTTGGTAACATATCTTCTAACATATGAATAGCCTGACCCGCTATTCCACATCCATCACTTTTAATGTTCTGAATTAGATTATAAGATTCTTGAGCATTCTATATTTATTTTGAATCCCCTGAAACTTGTAACCTACAGAGGAGGCAGGCAGTACATTGTCTGATTAATTGGATTTCAGAACTGTCTTACTCATTTTTTTCCTCACTTAGTTCACAGGTTATGATTCTTAATTTTGCTGGTAGAGTACATTTTATTCATTTTCCAAACAGTAGACTCTGGGGAACCCTATTAACCAAAACCAGGAAGCTCATTTTTAAACTATAGTTAAAATGCCTTAAATGCCTTCTAAAAATAGAGAGTATATTTGTCACCAAATATTTATTCTTGATCAAAGGTGATCATTTTACAGTGTCATGTAAGAACAGTTAAATTAATAATCAGAAGGTTGCTTTGTGAAGATGGAGTTCAACAACAAAGCCAAATCAGACATGGAGACAGGAAATCATTGGTCTTGGGTGACATATCATCTTGGCATGTAGGGGTCGATGGACCACTCTCCCCAGGGAATAGATTCTGGCTTTCACAGTGAGTAAATGTGGATTAGCTGAAGATACAGTACATTCCCATGGAGGACTGACCCTTTCTTATTTGCCAGCTCTCGGTTTTCTAGATTCTGTGCTACATTAAATGCAACACACATTAACTAGCTCCTCATAGGCTCTGTGTTCCTGCATCGGGTATACATGAGCCAAACCACCAATCCAGACCCAATGTTAACTTTGCACAATACCATGTGACAAATTCTGTAGTTTGTCAGGAGTGTGGGGGAGTGGGGGTAGAGGGGAGATATTGCCATAGAGACACAACTCTTGGTGGCAGCTTCTAATACTGAGTAAGAGGGCACTGGTTGAACAGTAGAGGAAGTGAAGGGGGAAGACTAAAGTCAAAGCCAAGGAGGTACAAAAGAACTTGGAGCATTTGTGAATGTGAGGTGGGGCTCAGTTTGGCTACTAGAACGTGGAGAATGTGGTTGAGATGCAACCAGACAGAATGTCCAGGGAGAGCCAGTTGGTGATTCCACCGTGTTGACCCAGATTGATTCTGATCTTTAGTTCTGTGCCTGTGTTTAACTGCCATTCTCAATTCCTCTGCGTTGAGTCACTTGTATTAACAATCCAGTTTTCCTTTCCCTGGGTCAGCCCGGCAATGAGAAGTCCATTTTGGGACATGCTTTCTTCTGAGACTGTTTCCTGCCTCTCTTACTAATCTTCCAGTGGACTCCTAGGAGTTGACTTTCCTTTAACCTTTGTTGAGTGCTTTCTATTTTCTGTATGAGAGATCATTCATTTGCGAGGCATTTACTGAGAATTAACTCCAGGCCAAGAACATGCATCACTGAACCATCAAGAGCAAGGACCCCTACTCTTATAGGGAACCACAGGCATTGTGTGGGAGTGAAGCAAGACAGGTGATAGAGCAAAAGTGTGATGTCGAGCATGGAAAATCAGGGGTTACATGCTCCATCTAACAGCACCCAAATTCTCTTTCTAAAACACCAAACGGCACAATGAGCCACGTCTTCCATTTGGGTCCACTCCAACTTTAAATGCCATCTGTTCTCTGCCAACTGCCAAATATCTATCTCCAGCTTGGTTTCTCCATTGAACTCCAAACAGCTTAGAGTTTCTTTTTGAGCTCCTCATTCCCTGAGCTCTAAGCTGTGAACTCTCATGGCCCCTTAGATGTCTCCTGGGCCTCCTACACTCACCACACCCAAAAGTGAGCTTTCCATCTCACCCATCCCAAACCTGTTCTTTCTGCACCATCTTCTTCCAGCCAGGAAACGGCAAGTCCCTATCTCCGGCTGCTCAGACATTTTGAAAACTCAGGTGTTGTCTTTGACTCTCACTTTTTCTCACATTGAGTATTCAATTTATTAGACCCAGTAGCTCTAACTTCAAAAATTATCCAGAATTCAGATAAGTCTTTCTGCCTATCTCCTGCCACCTTTGTGACAGCCACCACTGTCCTCCACCTGTTTCCACCTTTGTCCCTGAGCAAACTCACTTTTCTAACAGCCAGAGGAGCCTATACACCTAAGTCAAACGATTTTAGTCCTCTAACCAACATCTCTCCATGGTTTCTCATCTCAGAGAAAAGCCCATGTCCTTCCAGTGGCCTAAAGGATCCTCATACACAATTCTGCTTTCCCCCTCTGCCCAGTACCATCTTCTGAGACCTCCTTCTTCTCTCCTCCCTGACCCTACATCCATCTGTCTTCCCCGCATCCACCCCACCTTATTCTGTTCTAGCACCTGGGTCTCCTTCAGATAATCATTCTTCCAACCAGGTTCCAGCATCAGGACTTCACATTTGCTAGAACTTTCTCCCCTACCCCTTAGTCATCCACTTACTCTCTGACCTTCTTCAGGTCCGTGTTCAAATGTCACCTTCTCAGTGAGACTTATTTTTTTTATGACCTATCAACCTAAAATGACATTGGCCCACCCCAGGGCATCTCTACCTCCTTCCCCATCCCTGTTTCATTTTCCTCTCTGGCCCTTCTCTGTCTGTCTCACTATCTGCTCTACTTATGTGTCTGTTTATTCACAGTCTTTCCCCACTGCAGTGTTAGCACCTTGAGGACAGGGGATTTTGAGCCTTTTATTCATTGCTTCATTCCCAGAACCTAGATTCATGTCTGACACATAAAAGGCACTCAATTGTTTTATGTTTAATGAATGAATAAGTGGGTGCATATGGGAAAACTCCTCTTCATTGAATCTTAAAGATCCCTTGTGTCAGTGCTCAGAATACTTTATCATTCAAATTTGTGGGGGGGGGGCGCCTTTCACCAAGGGGCCTTGCTCCCCATACTCGTATCCGTAAAGCTGTAATGTACTGGGGATAAAACCCCAGAATGAGCTGCTGCAGTGTGCAGAGGAAGGGCGCTGGGAAACCACAAGATGCTGATTCCTGCTATACTGAAGTCAGCACCATCGAGGCCAGAATGTAATCAAGTTCATGTGTAAGTCTGGGCTTCAGGCACAGGAGAGAGTTTGACTCTCTAATACCTTTTGCACTGACACAAAGTCATGTTCCTCAGACCCAGAGACCCAGTACCAAGGGGTCAGAGACCTCCAGCACCCCTTGAGGCTGTGTGCTACTCTTTACCCCTTTCAGGCAAAAGACTGTGCAGAGGAAGCCCCAAAGAAATGGCACAATTAAAGTCTTACTAAACAGTGCATTCTGAGGCTCACACAGGCTGCTTTATGTCAGTGATTCCGGTGTCTGACGTTGGTCTTCCTCAGCCAGTGACTTTGTGACTTGTCTGTCTATGACTGCAGAAAATAATACATCTCATAACCCAGTGTGCCCACACAAATGTGCCTGTTAAACGTAGAGAAGAGTCAGTCTTCATATATTTGAAGCACCCAGATAATTCCTGTTTTGTTCTCTTATTTTATTATTACTATATTTTAATTCTGACTGACAACCAGCATGAAGATAAGGCAGGAGAGAAACTACCTAAAGTCATGATACTTAAGGGTTCGGGGCAAAATCACCATGAAGACAAATACTGTTTTAAGGCGATAGTTCAAAAAAATCCAAATTAAGACTAACGACCCACAATCAATAACATAGGGAGATATTAAATTAAAAAAACAGGCACTTGCATGTTTTTACAACCCTGGTTCAGGGTGCATCTCTACATTATTGTGTCCTTGACAGACAGCCACGCGCGTCACCACTGGTGGGTTTATGAGGGTTGACAACAGCATGCGAATTAGGCAGCATGGGGCTTTATAGCCATGCTTTTTTATTTTGGAACTTTTAGTATCTTTTGCCACTTGGCTCAGAATATGAGTGTATCTTGATTAGTGGACACAGGGAGCCTTTCTCCTTTTGCCTTCGACTCCAACGTGACTCAGTGCAACATGCCCAGTAGACTTGTCTCGACCTCTATGTCCCATACTCTTGGTTGGATAGAATACAGCCCTAGTCTGTCACCCACCTCCCTACGATATATGGCTTCTGCCAGCATGGGGAGTTCACCTACTATCTACAGCTTCCCCCCAGCCCCACCAATCTCGTATACAGCCCACCCCGCACACCTGCATGGGGCCTGTGTAATCCTTCTCTTCCACCCCACGCACCTGCACGGGGCTCCATGTAACTCCTTGTCTTCCAAGTTGTTTTTTATATGGTCAGTCTATTATATATACTCTTATATATTTTGTACATTATATACATACATGCACCTATAAACACACAACACATACACACCTATTTTTGAACTATGTATACCTATTAACTATATATACTAACTATATACACCTATAAACACACACACATACACACCTACTTTGGAATCATAGAGAAGGCATATTTTAGGTTAAGAGAAACCTGTCTAAGTAGTTCCGTCAGAATGAAGAGCTACCACTGAATCAGCATTAGGCATAAGACACTGAGAGTCTGAAGGGAGTTATCTGAATACCTAACTCACATCATGGGAGTAGCAGGTGGGAGAAGAAAGTTCGATAATCAGCCCCTTGAAATTATAGCACAGGAGACACAAACTTAATGCGGTCTTGACTTTGCTGGTGGAAATCTTAAATCATAAGGAGATGACTGCTCTGCCCAAGGTTGCTCAGAGCTGCGTTGGTGAATTAATATTCTGAGTCTGTTTCCTGTTCCGGTGTTGAGTGTAATAGAAGAATCTCCAATGTTCTTTAAATGCCATCACTGCTAAGCTTGTGAAAACAGCAGTGAGATTCTGAGTGAGGGAGACATGGAGAACGGCGTTTCCATCCAGCGTCTCCTGACCCTGGAATTAACCATGCGTGCATTTATACTCAGATTTCAGCCTAGCAGAAATCTTACACACACAGTGATGTGTTAAGCAGTTCCATGTTCACAATTAATTACAAGGGTGATAACTGCCATTGCTTTCAGGGAGCCAGAGCATTCTAAGACCAGTGCAAATTTCACAGGACTGTTGAATGCAATGCATAATTATCATAGGCCGATAGTAAGTTGAACCTGTCAAGGGGAACACTGGCATAGACCTTTGGGAACTAATCAAGCAGCAGCGATGTGCCTGATTTAAGAAGATCTTAAAAGAAAAGCTGTTTTCTCTGGTTCAAATAAAGGGACAGATGTGGCCGGTATGATGCGTTTTGACAAAGTGCTCTAAAGACACAGTGCTTAAAAGGCTGAAAAGCCACTGCTCCAGCCATTTCCATCTTTAAGTGCCACCCTGGCAGATTTCACAGTTCTTACACCGGGAAGGAAAGCAGTTCATGAAAGTGCAGGAGACATAGGCAAGTCCAGGGCCATGGGTAAAATGCAGGATTTTACATTCGATCAGCTGTGTTCTGATAACCACTTTGGTAAAATAGAGATCAAATTCAGAGGTCCCTAAGCGCAGCAAAGGCAGAGGGACCCGTGATAAAATGGATACAAATGGGTAAAACAGGGTGGGAGAAATTTAAATGAAATCTCAGTCTACTATGAGGGAGAAGAGAACAGAATTATGCACACACACATTCATATACCCTCCCCCCACCCCCATCCATACATGTGAGCAAGAAAGTCTAGTGTGAGGGTCTAGGATAGCCAGGTAATGAAAAATAATTCTAGTAGCTTTATTAATAACAAGTTAATTTCTACTAAAGTCATATTTTTTTCATCAAGTGAATTAATCTGAGTTTATTCTATCACCCCAAACTGGATGATTTAAGATAATGTCTCACTATTTGACATCAGTCATATTTATTTGCTTGATTTAAATCCCTAAAAATCAAGACAGCACAAGAGTATGAGTTAATTGTAGTGGTTCCTCATCTTACCAATGTTTCCTTTTATGTTCCCATCCACATTTTCTAAGGAAATCAACTTAGAAAGTCATAACCTAATGAGAAGACATTTCTCAGACACCATTGTAACCATAGTGGAAAGATAAACCTGGTATTCTTGAGATAGGTAATGTGTATTCAAACCCATCATCACTTTCCCTTGGGTTGAGTTTACCTTCCAAACAAGTGTATATCTACTCTAAGATTACCCTCTTATAGTAGTCAAATATTTTCACGAACAACAGAAACAATACTTGCTTTCAGAGAACACGCCCTGTAGAATTGAGAGTGCATAATTAATTATCGTGATAACTGTGGTATAAAACATGACTTGCAAATAAAACAATGAGATATCAAAGATCTGCTTGTAAAGCCATGAGACTGAATTCACACACAAGTCATTCAACACAGTCTCATTCTTCTTGCCGTTCAACTGACTCCAGTCAAGTCAGAAAAAAATATCACTGAAGGCCAATTATTTCCTTAGTCAGGTCTTCTTAAATGCGAATCTCCCAATGGTCTTTGTTAAACTGCCCTTATATAAAAGGGGCAAGTTTCATTTCAGGCCATGCAGACTTAACTAAGGCCCATTCTATTCCATTCCTGTACAATGTCATAATTTAGCTGGCAGGAAAAGGAAAACATAGAAATCACTGTAACAACACAACTCTTAATTCAACAGTACACAGCTCTACTGTTATTTATTTTTTCATTTTATTTTTTTACTATAAAGGCTGTTAAAACCTTACATTTACATAGCGCTTTACCTTTCTGAGGTAAATTGGGCAATACATTAATTTAATTCTAACAATGACCACCATGTGAGTTTAGAATATACCTTTTGCTGTACCCAGAAATAACACCCCCTGAGTGTATCCCCTATCCTGGATAGGAAGCAAATTATTATTCACAGAGAAAGAAACCTCGGGGGAAGCCATGACTGAAAAACTTGTTGGGTGTGTGAAAGTGTGGGGTTTTGAATATGTGAAGGTGGTGTGGAATCAGCCGAGTTTGGGTTTGTTTTTGCCTCCACCTGGTAATGAGATCTCTCTCAACTTTCCTTACCCATGTGGACTTTCCACTGCCTCACCTGAAAAGCATGAATAGTAATACCTGCCTTGCATTATTATTGAAAAGTTTGCGTGCAGTGGTGCATGTCACTCACACGGCATGTTGTCTGGTACCCAGTAAATTGTCCAAGTAATAACTCTTAATGGTAATTATATCTGAGCATGGAATGGTCAAGTGGGAGTTTAAAGATATCCTGAAACTCTGGAAAGTCATTAATAATGCAAGACTATTGATAGAGTTACAAGTCCTTAAGTAGATTTTCCAAGTTAATTAGTTTCCTGAATCATCTGGTTTGAGTCCATCCAGATTGAGCAACATAAAGCCATCTATTTCTTTCCTTTATGTGAATATAGGACATAAGATGCTGAAAGCATCCCTGCATTTAAATATAGAAAGTGGAAGAATGCAAAGGTTTCAGGAGCCAGCCTCTGCTTCCTCATGTCAGCTGACTCTCTACGCCATATTGCAAATTCCACTGCTCAGATTTCTGTGTCTCTGGCTCTCAGTCTGCCTCGCTGGCATTGGGAAATCTTAACACATCAAAGTTTGGATGTTCCTTCTGCCTTGATTGGAGTGCACTCTTTATATAAAGTGTGTTTCCCCTAAATTTCTGAAAGCAAGAAACTAACCAAGCATCCTCACACCCAAATGAGGCACATAAATACTATTGAACCCAAACTGGGCATTTTTATGACATTAATTGTTCATGTTTAGGTTCTAGGGTGGAAAGAAGGCAGTAAGAATTAGGCATTCAGTCCTTGAGCAAATTTAATTTCTAGCGATATAGTTTCTCGAACAAGCTTCTATAGGTCGTTTAGCCCCTTGGTCTTATAGGACCGAAAAACAAAAACAAAAAACAGCTGTTGTCAATCCTAAGTTCTCACTTTCTGCCAATATCAAGGCTACATACGTGAAACAAATCTCCTGAGGTGTATTGGCTTCTTTGCAATGTGAACGAAAAATGGTGGTTAATACCTGAGACTTGTGTAATTTATAAACTGTACCTTAAAGACTTTCCAATAGAGGTCTGCTTGGTGGTTCAGAAAATTCTCCCTGCGGAGGGAGCATATCTTTGTTAATCACACCTCAACTTTGCTGGGCAAATGCAAAAGTGGGTGGCAGCAAGTTGGCACAGAAGCATAGCTCTAGCGTGCGGAGCTGGGGAGAAGCAGATGTGCAAATCCAGGTGTTTGAGGACATTTCAAGGGCACTATGGAAGGTAATTTGTAATAATGAGGACAAGACTTGGGAAACAGCCACAGGCAAATTGTTGAACTAGCAGGACTCAATCTAAGGGGCTCAGTTTGAACACATATAATGACTTCAAGACCGAGAAATTGCAGTTATCATGGTCTTTAAAAGATATTTCATAGAAAAAATTATTTTTTCCATCCAGTATTCATAGTGCTGCTTCAAGCCAACCATGATTTTTGAACAGACATATGCCAGGGTGCCTCTCTCAGGTTTGCCATCCAGGAAAACCTCTAACCTGTCTTTTGAAAGCTATCCAGTGTCCAAGGCCAGGGTCAACCACTACCTACTCCAAGGTGCTTTTTTGATTCTCACCTCTTCACCAATCTCTGTCTTAATCTGTTTGGGTTGCAATAACAAAGCACCACAGACTGAGTGTGGCTTATAAACAACAGAAATTTCTTTCTCACTGCTCTGGAGGCTCCAAGTCCAAGATCAGGGTGTCAGGATGGTCTAATTCTGGTGAGAACCCTCTTTGGGGTTGCAGGGAGGAGGTGCAATATGATTTTGGGGATGGACACAGCATTCAGTCAGTAACATCCAAGGAACTCTCTTCCTCCTGGGCTCTCCAGGTATCATTTTTGAAACTTGATTCTCATTGTTATAAAATTTTTGAATCACAATATGTGAGTCATTTTATGTTCTTCCTAATAGATTGGAACATCGTTGGTAAATCCAGCTCATTTGGGGGGGATGGGAGAGGAAGACACGATACGTTGCCCAGTGCATGGAGCAGGGGCTAATAATTAATTGAATTATTAAATGCATAATAATTATTTAAACAAATAACTCACTGAAGTCTTAACCGTATAAAACCATGCAGGACTGTTATTGTTGTTCGAATTTCACGTGGCCAGAAAGGTTACAAAGGTTCACAGTTTTTCGATAGACAAATCTCAGCGTAAACCAAATGGTCATGTACGCATACCTCATTTATGTTCCTCTATTCCAAACAGCATGGGTGCTATTCTTAACAGTCTTATTTGCTGCTTACCAAGGAAGAAAGGGCCCTTTAACTGCAGTCAGACTTAGTCACAGGGGCATGCAGGAGCTTAAAAATCTACGAGGGATCAGGGGTATGCTCAAACTTGTCACTGCTGGGACCAGCACAACTGCTTTGTACCAGCATGGCCACTGGCACACACACACTCTTCTGAAATACTCCGGTCTCAGACCTCGTCCTTTTATTCATAGCTGTCCTTGCTAATTTTGTCTTCAGTTCTTGATTGGGTCATTGGTCTTGTCACTGTATATTGACTGTGCGCTACCTCCTGCGTCCTCCTCACTGTGTTCCAGGACAGGTTTTTAGCTGTCCCTCAATATGAATGTCATCCCTAGGAGTGCTGATGACGCTATCCACAGCCCCTCCACCCCACATCCCCCCCAACACCCCCAACACCTGTGGTTGAGGGTAATAGTGAATTCTTCTCAAGGCAGTGAGAGCAAACTTGCTTGGGCTCCCTTGTTTGCTCTGGAAGCCACCGGCAATGCCACCCCATCCGAAACTCAGTATCCCCTTCCCCTTCTCAAATGATAGCATGTCCTGGGGATGCCAGGTGTTGCTTATATCTTTATTACTTGGTCTAGGGAAAGCTTATTACTTACAATAAACCATGTGGACACTCAATGCCAGAGTGAGCTAGAAGATGCTACAAGTCACATTTGCTTCTTATTGATTTTGCATTTTCTCTCCTTCCCCTCTCCTGTCATTGGCTTGAATGTCATAAAATCTTTGCAAATGCACTTTTCATCCCTTCTTCTTAAGCTCTGTACTCCAAAGACATGGCTATAAACTGAATCCTATTACTTGAGTTATTATTTCTTGAGTTCTGGAAATCCGTTTTGTATTTTCTGCTGAAGATTTTGACTTGCTACTAAATTTTGAGTATAGGCAACAGTGCTAAAACTTAATCAGTAAAGGTCACTTGTCTTCCCTGAGACTAGGAAGTATTTTGATCTTATCCATTTCACTCTCTGTACTGAATTTGATGTCAACATAATTGCTGGTCAGTCTAGCACTTTCACACTGCACGTGTTTCCAAATTAGAAAATAGACCGTAACATAAAAATCAATAGCAGCCCTAACTATCTATAAGAACCTGTTAGAAAATTTAACAGTGTAAGATCTCAAATTCAGTAGTGGCAAAACTGTAACATTCTTAGAAATCATTTCAACCAAAAGTGCTTGGAATCTATATCCAGAAATTTACAAAAGTAATACACATGAACACTGAAAAGATGTAGGTTCTTCCAAAATACACTTAGAGATTAATCAGTTCCAGTTAAAGAAACAATTCATTAGGGATGAACCAAGAAAGTAGGAAAGAAAAATTAATCTGAGGTTTATCTGGAAAAATGAATGCATGAAGCTAAAAAACAATAGGAAAAGAGTAATGAGAGGTAAAACTTCTCTTCATTTATAATAGCAAAAAGCTAAAATAATTAGAATTGTGTGGTACTAATGCCAAGAACGTTACACAAAGCAGTGGCAAAGCATGAGATAATTCTATTGAAACATACTGCTGATTATCCCAGCTATTGTTGAGTAAGAATTAACATGTTAGTAAGGGTTTTGTTAAGTACAATGTTTTCCAACAACCATACGGATTAAATGAAAATCTACCCTAAAAACCTGAGGATGAATAAGTACTTATGTAAAAAGAAAGCTCGCTTTTTGCTTCTTCTGTGCTTAATTTTAAAGGCAAGAAATTAAACAGGTTCCAGGGATATCTTTAGATAATATAATGTCTGCCTCTGAAAATATATTAAAGGTTGAATTGTTCTACATATGCTAACAAAAATACAAGTGCCTTTGCCAGCCTGTATTATGGACAAAATGGAACCAGGCATACAGACTTACTCGTCTTAACAATTTTAATGTTTAAATAGTACCCAATTCCAGTATCTTGTGGCTTACTTTGGAACTAATTCTATATTAAACCTAATTCTTATTCTTCTTGACAGCGATAGTTCTTATTTCTGGCACTGGTAACTCCTACTTGGAAATTAAGTCTTTACAATGACAGGAAGTTTCCATATCAATTTTTCTCAGAATGATTTTGGCACGATATTTAATGGACCAGTTTTTGGCCTTTATAGAATGAACTGTCTGTGCTTTTAAAAGTCACAGTAAATATGTGTCTGTCAGATAGAGAGGGACACGCTAATTAGTAGCATGTGCTCTCGATTTGTTTAGCATTTACTGTTGGTAAATACCTTTATCAAAAGCAATATTCTCTTCCTGGAATGTGTTATTTACAGACGTTGATAACATCACTGACAGTGTTTTAAAGGCAGTAGGAACTGACACATTCTGGGTATAATCAGTTTATCCCTAAAGAAAAAAAAATGGAAGAAACTTTTTAAGGCAGGAGAAAAACATTCCAATGTATTTAATTTCCTTTCTTAGATTAGAAAATATGTATTAAGTTGTTATAAAAAGAAAATTAAAAACTAAACATTAAGAAATGCATTGAAATTATAAAAAAAAATTTGACCCAATTCTGGGTCAAAGCTTGGTTCTGTCCTACTGGTTGAGCAATTGGGAAGATTTTTTTGACCCAATCTGATTTTAGTTATTAGAGAAATAAGAAATAATCTGAATGATTTGACCATTAAGTGAACTAAAGCACCCAAGTGTTTAGGATAGGGCTTTGCAAAAACCTTCAGCCCTCACTGCCAGGAAACTATTATTGTTGTTATGCTTTCTTTCAGATAAAGAGGAGATTTCTTATTCCCCCTGTGGAGTTTTCCATCTATGCTAACTGTCAAAAAGCCACCAGGGTGAGCTGAGGCTGTGAGATGCGTTATTTTCTAGTCCATAGTTCAGCAGTTGGGCAAATAATCATTAGTGATCACTGAAGTAGACACCACGTAGGCTTACCTTCTTTCTCCCCATAATCTTAACAAGGAAATATAGCATAATAGTAGGAGCATGGGTTTCATGTTTAGACATCCTGGGATCAAATTCCTACCCTCCCACTTCTTAGCTGTGCACATTTGGACAAGCTTCCAGCTTGGTCTATAAAATGAAGATAATAAACTTGTCTACTTCCTAATGCTACATGGAAAGCATACAATAATTATTAGACAACTCTGTTGTTTGATTTTGTCCTATAAGAGAAGGAAACCATAACTCCGATAGGTGATGTAACCTGACAGTGGTCATGCAGTGAGTCAGCGGTAAAGATTTAATCCAGATGTCTGACGTCAAAATCCTTGCTTGCCTTTTTCTCTCTGCTTCTCAAGGTTTCCTGGGTCAGTGTTACAGGGGAGACAGGGTGCTTGAACTTGCAGTGAATTAAACAATTAAAAGGTGCAACTAGGAAGAATCCATGTAGAGGTTGATCTTGAAAGACCAGTAAAGTATGGATATAAAGGTAAGGGAAAAACATGAGCCCATCTAACTATAACTTATATAGTGATGGTTTTTCTTTTTTTTTCTTTTTCTTTTTTTAAATGTTTTATTTATTTCTAGGAGACAGAGAGAGAGACAGCGTGAGCAGGGGAGGGTCAGAGAGAGAGGGAGTCACAGACTGAAACAGGCTCCAGGCTCTGAGCTGGCAGTCAGCACCCATGAACCGTGAGATCATGACCTAAGCGAAAGTCGGACGCTTAACCAACTAAGCCACCCAGGCGCCCCAGAGCTAGTGAGGGTTTTTCTATTAGGACCTGCACTGACTATGATGAATATTCATGAGTGAGACTAGACAGATTACCCAACAAACAAACTAGTATTTGATATCAGACTTGGATTCTTAAGGGAACTATGTGTTTGGTGATCTCAGCATTATAAGTCACAGGCTAGAAAATGAATAGTGTAGTGCATCATGTTGAAACTCGGCTCACTACATGGAGAAAAATTAGTTTCATCTCAATATCAAATCCTATAATTTCATAATCTAGAATACTATATTGGTGACCATGAAGAAGATAAATATTTCTTTAATTTTTATTTATTTTTTGAGACAGAGAGCGAGAGAGACAGAGCATGAGTGGGGGAAGGGCCAAGAGAGAGGGAGACACAGAATCCAAAGCGGGCTCCAGGCTCCGAGCTGTCAGCACAGAGCCTGACACAGGGATCAAGCCCAAAAACCATCAGATCATGACCTGAGCCTAAGTTGGACGCTTAACCAACTGAGCCATCCGGGTGCCCCAGAGGATAAGTATTTCTTAAACAAGATACCCAAAGGCCAAAGGGTAAGTAGAGAGTTTGATGTAATTGACTAAATCAAAATAAAAGATTACTGGTTTAAGAAAGGATTTCATAAACAAAGGTGAAAGATGGAATAAGGTAATTGCAACATGTAAAACAGGTAGAAAGGGTACACAAAGAGGTTTTTGTACATCCACCAGGAGGGTAACACACACACACACACATACACACACACAAAATATAAATGTGCAAAGGTTATGACTCTACTGTTCACAGTAGGAGGAAAATATCTGCCAAGATCTATCAACTAAGTTAGATCTCACTAATTGTTGAGGTTGATTTTATGTGTCACTTTGACTGGCCATGGGGTAAGAGAACTCTAATACACTGATAATCAAAACTGCAAATTAGAGCAAGAAGGATATACCTTATACTTTGTAACTATCAGTCTGGCGATTATTCAAAAGTCAGACAGTATAAAATCCTGGCAAGGATGTGGGCAAGCGGCAGGGACAGCCCGTGGAAACAGGGACAGCCACTCTGGAGTGAGATTACAGATGGCCCCAGGACCTAGCCTGTCCAGCTGTGGCTGTATCCAAGGGAGAAACCCCTGCCCTCAGGGAAACATAAAGAGAGTCATCCAGGCATTAACTCCAGCATTTGTGAGGACTCAGTAGCTAGAAGCATTCGAGCCTCCAGTATTGGGGTCATGGGTGGAAGAAAATACAGGTGATGTCCCCAAAGGACTATTAAGTAGCAATAAGAAGTAATGTTCTCAAGACATGTTTAAAACAATAACAAAAAAATAAATTTTTTAAAAGGGATTATAGCATGCATGTGTTTTTAAAATTGTACGTATGGGCACCTGGGTGGCTCAGTCGGTTGAGTGTCCAACTTCAGCTCAGGTCATGACCTCACAGTTCATGGGTTCGAACCCCGCATCAGGCTCTGTGCTGACAGCTCAGAGCCTGGAGCCTGTTTCAGATTCTGTGTCTCCCTCTCTCTCTGCCCCTCCCCTGCTCCTGCTCTGTCTCTCTCTCTCTCCCTCAAAATAAATAAACATTAAAAAAATTGTACATGCAAAAATGCCACCTTTTATCTAATAAACACAGAGAAGATGAATAGGATGATTACATGTTTAATGTATTAGAGAGAGTGGGGGGGGGTTACGTGTGGCAGGGATGTGTCTAGGGATAGAGGAGGAAGGGAAAAAAATAATAAAATAAAATAAAACCTTGCAGAAAGCCTTCCTAAGTTTGTGCCATGAACCAACATGTAAGCTGTATAAGTCAGTGCACCATGAGTCCTGAAAAGGGGAAAAACTGAATAAACACTGCCTCAGAAAGGTGGTCAAGATCTACATCAAGAGTGCTCAGTTATGTGGGCACCTCCTGATGTGATGACCTTGCCACTTTATCGCTGTGGTCTTCCTCCCCAAACCCATCATCCCAGACTTAGGATGAGAGAAAAATGAGATAAATCCTAAGAATGGGACATTCTGTAAAATATCTGACTACCACTCATGAAAACTGTCAAGGTCATCAAAGACAAAAAAAAAAAAAAAAAAAAAAACTCTGAGAAACTGTCCAAGAGGACCTTAAGGAGACATGACAACTAATTGTAGAGTCCTGGTGGATGGGTTCCTGGGACAGAAAGAGGGCATTAGATAAAAGTTAAGGAAATCTTATTAAACCTGTAACCCTTAGTTAGTGGCAATGTACCAATATTGGCTTAATAATTGTGATAAATATGCCATACTAATATAAAATGTCTATAAATGGGGAAAAACTGAACGTGGGAGATATGGGCATTCTCTATACTATTTTCTTAGTTATTCTGTAAAGCTGAAACTTCTAAAATATGTATTCTATGGAATACTTGTTGGTAATGAGAAAGAATGAAATCTGGCCATTTGCAGCAATTGTGGATGGAACTGGAAGGTATTATGCTGAGTGAAATAAGTCAGTCAGACAAGGACAGATATCATATATTTTCATTCATATGTGGATCTTGAGAAACTTAACAGAAGACCATGGGGAAAGGGAAGGGAAATAATAGTTAAACGCAGAGAGGGAGGGAGGCAAACCACAAGAGACTCTCAAATACAGAGAGAACAAACTGAGGGTTGATGGGGGGTGTGGAGAGAGAGGAAAATGGGTGATGGGCCTTGAGAGGGGAACTGTCTGGGATGAGCACTGGGTGTTGTATGAAAGCCAATTTGACAATAAATTACATTCATAAAAAAAAGTACATAAATAAAGTATGTAGTCTAACAAATTAGTGGGAGCAAGATTGGAGTAAGGCATAGAATTATTATACGCTGTACTAAGCAAGTTAGAATATACTTTTATTTTGGAATATATTTGATTTGGGGAGCCTCTGAAGGATTGAGCCATAAACTATGAATTCTAGAAGCCCCCTAAAGGCTCATGCTCAGAAGGAGCAGCAGATCAGGGACATCACTTTAGGAAGCTCGTCGAGATAAGGCTGAGTGTCCGAACCAAGACAACAGCAGTGAGAATGAGTAGAAAGCAGGAGGCAAAACAGTAAAGCTTTGGAATTAATAACAATTAATCTCTGATTAAATGGGATGGATTGGAGGAAGGAGGGAACAGTCTATCTTCATGGGTTTTAAGTTGAAAATGAAATGTTGGGAAAAGTTTACCAAAGGAAAGAAAATGGTGTAAGGAAGTGTTTACAATACCAAGAAACAATCTGGTGAGGAAGTCCTGTCTGGAAATGTGTAAAGTCAGAGAATATTTCATGAAACTGGACTTCACCACGACGCTGTGGGTTTTCTGGTCTCAACCAGACAATACTTAGAAGCTGCCTTTTGTCAGCCACTGTTATGTGATAATTTCTGTTTGTAACAGGCAGTGTCGGGTGATTGACTGACTTCTCTGAAAATGCATCCAGGCTTTCAGTCTCCTGTTGCTTCAGTAAATGAGACAGCTTTACACCTTTCTGTGCTGAAAGTGAATTAAGAAGATCCTGGGTTTAGTGTGCTTGCTTCCGTATCGATTTATCCAGCTCCCAACAACATGGCTGACTGAGCTGATGTCGACTGGCCTTCTGTCTGCATACTAGAAACTCTTAGAAATCATTGAGAAAATATGACCAAAAATTTTAATCTGTAGCTTATCTCCAGGGAAAGCAAGGGGTATCTCCAGGCACCAGCAATGGAGAAATCAAAGCCAGTGGCACTTAAAATCAAGGCTCTGAGTTTAAGATCCAGATATAAACTGAGAGGGAAGAGGACCAGATACTAAAAGCTAATTGCTATGGGCTGAATGTGTGTCCCCCACTCCAAATTCGTATGTTGAAACCTAATCCCCAATGTAATGGTATTTGGGAGGTGGTTAGGTCATGAAGGAGGTGCCTTATGAATGGGATTAGTGCCCTTATAAAGGAGACCCCATAGATCTCCCTCATGAGGATACAGTGAGGTGGCAGT
The DNA here is from genome assembly GCF_008692635.1 of Crocuta crocuta. Taxonomy (NCBI): domain Eukaryota; kingdom Metazoa; phylum Chordata; class Mammalia; order Carnivora; family Hyaenidae; genus Crocuta; species Crocuta crocuta. The sequence goes on from NW_027551559.1 coordinate 2,791,610, forward strand.
CTGCAAGTCAAGAAGGTTCTCACCAGAATCGAGACATGCTGATATCCTTACCTCAGACTTCCCAGCATCTAGAACTGTGAGAAACACTTTTTATATGCCACTGAGTCTACAATACTTTGTTATAAAAGTCCGGACAGACTAAGATACCCACCCAGAGAGAAGGATGCAATTTTAGGCTGGATGAAGAGGGAGCTGGGCCATCTCTATACAAGGCCTAGAGACTCAAAGTCCAGCCCCATCTGTGGAAAGAGCAGGAAACTCTCTGATCACTGGTTTGGGATCAACAGAGCAGCCTGCCCACTCAGGAGACTTGGGTGGGGAATACTCTCTCCCTTAAGAAACCCAAGTTGTAGACCTGTTTGAAGGTAGCACCTGAATTTGCACCCTGTGTGCTGTGCAGAACCTCTAGCTAAAAAGGTTAAACAGGGGGCGCCTGGGTGGCTCCATAGGTTAAGCGTCCGACTTCGGCTCAGGTCATGATGTCACGGTCCTGGGTTTGAGCCCCACGTCAGGCTCTGTACTGACCGCTGGCTCAGAGCCTGGAGCCTGCTTCGGATTCTTTGTCTCCCTCTCTCTCAACCCTCTCCTGCTCACACTGCCCCCGCTCTCTCTGAGAAATAAATAAAACATTTTAAAAAAATTTTTTAAAAAAAGGTTAAACTGAAGAACTTGTCCAGAAGCCCTTCAGCGCCAGCTTGGGCAAATGTAACACTTCTCTGGAGGGTCCTTCCACAGAGCAGATCATACAAAAATCCCACAGGAAAAAAAACAGAAAATGCTGCTGAATATGAACTCAGAGTTAAAAAATGTCAAGTGACAAGACAAATGAGTCACCATGAAGGAGTCAGGGTTTTCAACAAACAGGATGGTTAACAATCCAGGAATTTGAATTACTAGAGCAAACCAAAAGAAACAATAAAATAAGAGAGCATAAAAATTGAAAGGGGACCAAATAAAATTTCTAGAAATGAACAAGTGAAGTCACTAAAACTAAAGCCTCATGAGAATGTTTGAGCAACCCCACTATTGACGATATGCTCATTAGACATTTCAGAATAGCGGTCAAGGGCCTGACAAACATCTTGGAAACAGTGTCTAGACACTTACCTGAAAACTTGCCATACTCTTGGCGGGTCACTGCTTCCTTTGGTTTATACCATCGAGCTATTGAGATGGTTTCTTTCTTTCCCCAGCTTTTTATGCTCAGTTTGTTTTGATTGATAAGTACCTCATAATCCCCTTATTCATTTATTTTTTATTAAATAAATTTGACATGTGACATTGTAGAAGTTTAAAGCCTAGAGCGTGTCACTTTGGTACATCTATATATTGTAACATGATTGCCCATGTAGAGATATTTGTTACATTATGCAATTATAGTACAATATTATTGTCTATTTTCATTATACTGTGCATTAGATCTCCATGGATTATTTGCTACTTGTTACAAATTTGTACCCTTAAACACCATCACTCTTACCCCTTGCCCCCCCATCCCCTGGTAAAATCACCATTTTACTCTCTGTTTTTTACAGGTTTGCCCCTTATAGATTCCATATATTCTTTGTCCTACTTTTCTTGCTTAGCACAGAGTGCTCAGGGTCCTCGTGAGCAATGCCCACTCTTAGGCCTGGGCAGCAGGACCCAGCCCTGCGTTCTGTACATGTGCTGCGTCCAGCCTGTTTCGGGACCACATTCAGGATACCTTGTTCCCTGGAAAGATGAATGTAGCACAGCTCTCCTTCACTGTAAACTCTACCTGGTAACATTGCTGCTGCTGTACACGCACGTGTGGAAGCTTGAACCCGCAGAACATCATTCCCCCCAAAATGAGCTTGTCACAAAGAATCGATTGGGTGGCAGGAGAGAGGGCAAGTGGATGAGAAGGCATCAGTAACTTTCCTACTGATGGTCTTAGAGAACCACTCCTCATGGGGCCTGGGATACTGTCATCTCCTCAATAGCTCAGGAGCCTGGGGAGAAGTATGGTCATCAGCAAGTCATTTTTTATTGTCATTTTTAGAGGCATGATTTTTTTTTTGAAGTACTTCAAGCTAGAATCGAAAGGGGTAACTGACAGTAGTTAAAACTTTGGAAAAGGAAAAGAAAGAGGATTGATTTTTCTTTTGGTCTTAGTAATTTTTTACACTTGATTCTATAGACTTTCCTCTAAATGCATTGTGTCATAACCTAGTGTTGATTTGGTTGTAGAATTTGAGAGACACTAGCTAGTGTGTTTTCCATATTTTCTTGAATGTTTTTCTCCGAAGACAATAGATCTGAAGGCACTCATTAGTACACTAGAGGATGAGTTTCAGGATCCTGACAGAAAGGTCCAGAACTCAGTGATAATCGGTAACTCCTCTGCATGAACTACCTTCCAGATGAATGGCTATAGGAGAGAACAGTCTCTTTTTAAAATTGTTTTATCTTTTTTAAAGTAGAAAATAAAAGTTCCATAAAGTCCACTTTTAGTTGCACCCCTCATCTGTTTCCGTAAAGTCTGCCATTTGAGAAGCTTTTTCAGAAATGGCCATCTGCACCTGCGGATTGACGTGGGTTCCCATCTTCGACAGCACTCCGCACGAGTGAGCCCTCATGGACTGACTACACAGCACCCACATTTTGATAATGAAATTCCAGGGAGTAATAAAAAAACTCCAGATGGATGTGGTCATCTTCTTGCCGGTATTTTTGGAGAGGCTAAACTGGACCAGCCTGCTAAATTTATTTAATCACCTCAATTGGTTTTAATATTTTTAGGGCCTGGACCATTTTGGAAGGAGAAACAGATGTTGTATGATAGCTGTGAGTTTTTCAGGACCTGCTGCTGAAATAATTACACATCAGGAACCGCGCAGTCAAAAGTGATCTTCATTCGAGTCAGTTTGGCAAAAATAAAGGTGACAGGAGAACTGTCTCCCTTTCGTTTGTCCGCTTCGTCCTTTGGTTTCAAAATTGGGACACGGATCATGTGAGAATGCCCAGGTGCACGGTTGCTGCATTTATTATGTTTCAGATTTTTACCGTTTGCTAAAACATGCATATTCATGGGCAGTAATTGAGAGCAACCCATTAACTGTGAAAGTAAGAGAATGAAAAAAAAAAAAAAAGAACAGCCTGGTTTCTAGTTTGGGATATTTTGTATTATTTCCTTTTTTAATGTTTATTAATATTTGAATTTCTTTTTTTTTTTATTTCTAGGAGAGAGAGACAGACAGCGTGAGCAGGGGAGGGTCAGAGAGAGAGGGAGTCACAGACTGAAACAGGCTCCAGGCTCTGAGCTGGCAGTCAGCACAGAGCCCGACGCGGGGCTCGAACTCACGAACCGCGAGATCATGACCTAAGTGAAATTGGACGCTTAACCGACTAAGCCACCCAGGCGCCCCAGTGTTTATTAATTTTTGAGAGATAGACAGAGCATGAGCTGGGTAGGGACAAAACAGAGAGGGAGACACAGAATCGGAAGCAGGCTCCAGGCTCCCACCTGTCAGCACAGAGCCCGACACAGGGCGGGAACTCACGAACCTCGAAATCATGACCTGAGCCAAAGTCGGAACCACCCAGGTGCCCATATTTTTTATGATTTCCAGAAAATCTCTGAGCGAGTATACATAGTGAAAGACTGAGGGTTTTTGGAAAATATCTTAATACACTTAATTGGAAAAGTGATGCATATTAATAACAATGTGAACAGTAATCTTGTGAAAATATAAAGTGCTTTTAGTCATTTTTAACATAATTATTTAAGAAAAATGTGTCTTCCAAAAGACAAAAAAAAACCCCAGTTATGATGATCATGAAGTCTAAAGAAAAAAGTGGGGGAGGGGAAAAGGGAGACATGTCCTTACAATTAGGAGGTAGAAGGCACACCAGGGGAAATCATTTGGGGATCTCGACCTGTACTCAGGGTAACTGACTAAACAAGGTGTTTCCTCTTTTGCGTTGTTAAGTATTTATCGTAAATATGGCCACAATGACTGAGAACCAGTATCAAAACCATGGTTGAATATTTGTAGAGTTTTAGGTAATAAAGTACATGAGTCAGTCTCGGCGCTTTTTCTCTCTGAAACCCCATATCCTACCCAGCATTCAGTCCTGTTACCTTACCTCCATAATCTAGTCAGGACCTTCCACTTCTCGCCACCTCCTCCCCAACTAGTGCACTGCCTGGTCACACCTGAATAGTTGCCTTTGCCCCTCTCACTTCAGCTCCTCAAGAGTCTATTCTCAACACAAGAGTCAGCACGATCTTTAAAGGCTTACGTCAATTATTGTCACTCTCTAGTTCAAGTACTTCCTGCTTCTCAGGATACTCGGAATAAACATCCAAGTGCCTGTCGTAACTGAGTTGATCTACTGATGCTCAGTCGCTCCCTGGGCTAGTGGAATACAGCCCTTGGGGTGCCGTCTTCCCTGGAGGACATTGAAAATGCTCTTTCCTCTGCCCGCGTCTCTCTTCCCATATCTCGTCACCTGCCCCCACATGTCAACGGGGTGGTGAAGACCTCCCAGTACTTCATTTAGAACTGAAGGCTTCACACTATATAACCCTGTTTCCTTTTTATCACCATCCAACATACTATACATTTATTTACTTACTCATTCCATCTAGTATCTTCCTCTCTCAACTACAGGAGTAAGACTATTTGTCTGTTTGGTTAACTACTGACTTTCCCTAAATGTACCTAGAGTCATAGGCACTTGTAGAGAATCAGTAAATATCTGGTGACTGAAATATCCAGTGTGTTTACCATTTAGTTTTTTAATCATATCACTTAGATATAATCTCAAAAGTGAATTTTAGGTCTTAGTCACCACTAGCTAGCAAAAGTGAAATCAACATAACTAATTAAAACTTCTTCTAAATGAACACATTTTTCCAGTCTCTATAGAGCCTGCCTCACTGATCAGTTGAGAATGGAAAAGAAAACCAGAAATCTTTCTGTCTCATTTGTAAATAAAATCACTTTCCCAACTGCCAAGGCTTAGCAGCCAAACCTCTAGTTCATAAACACCTTCCTCTTCTGCTTTCTACTTCATTAATAATAATAATAATAATAAATACAAGAAATTGAGTCAAGGTTTTCTTTTTGCATGACAAAAAGGGCATATAGATATATATCTTATAGATATAGATATTTCTATATCTTATAGATATCTTATAGGTATATATCTATATGCCCTTTTTTCCTCTGGTATATATATTTAGATATACCTTTTTATTGAATATATATATATTGGAAACACATCCATTTATGCTTTGGGGGAGATCTGGTGAACTATGGCAAGGGGTTCGTACTCTAACTGAATTCTGGCAGTCAGTCAAATGTTGAGAAAGTGGAAAATGATGCCAGGAAATGGTTTGTGTCTCTCACCTAGCTAGGATGGAGTCGCCACAAGTGATTCCTCAAAACATGTAACTGGGAGCCAAGTTTCCATTGTGCATAGGAGAACTCTGGTATAATTTCTTTTATTAAAGGCACAAGTGAAAGATAGAAAATTGTTTTACAAAAAGCCAAAACACCCAAAGAAAAAATAATAGTCCTCCTTATGGATGTATGGGTATTTACTGCACAATTCAAGAGATGGATGGATGGATGGATGGATGGATGGATGGATGGATGGTTGGATGGATAGTAGACAAACAGATTGTATTACTTCAGTAGACACTTATTAAGTACATTTTCAAGTTTTGTGCATAATTAACATGAGAAATAGCCTTAACAGTGTACCATATACCAAAAATAGGATTATTATTTGAATACATTTTCGAACTTGGCCAGAAGCAATATAATATAATTACAGTACACTTGAAATGAAATGTTGGAGCGGGAGCACTTAAATTGGAAAAGCTATTATGTTGGACTTGTGCGATTAATCTCTGAGAAGAATGGCAAACAGATTTTTAATGAGTTTTAAATGTAGGAATAAGATTGATGGATAATCCACACGGGGTATCAGGCCTGAGGAATATGCCAGTTCAGAGAAGGAGAGCATCCATGCAAAGTCCACATGGGACAGAGGCAGTTGCTGGGTGGCTGATTTTGTGGTCCTTCTGTCTGTTTCTTTACACCATGGCCATTTCTTTGCTGTAGACCAAAGTGAAGAAACATATAGACTGGAATTGAAGCAACTCATTTCTTTGTTGACATCTTTAATCATTCAAACCAAGCAGTGTAGAGCGTAAAAGTCAGTTACTTTCTAAGACCCCAGACATAGCACTTATTTCCCATTTATATTTGTGATTTTACATTTGTTTCTATTTTTTCTGCTTCAGTTTTTGTGTTGACATTTTTTTCGCATTATAACCTATTTCAATCCAGCTTATTATTCTGAAGAAAAAAGAATAAGTAAAATATTTCTTCCCTAAGTGCACCTAGAATATCCTAAGCCTGAAGTCCGAGGTCACAAATGGGGAACAAGCATCCCCTGCCGCACAGGAAATGTACAGTGAAGAACAGGGACGCCAGGAGAGGCCAAGGCCAGGACTCAAGTTGAAAAACAGTGTCTGGCAGATATTAGTGCTTTTCAGTAGATCAAATCCAAAGTGATGCTTTTCAGTTGATCAAATCCAAAGTGAATGCCAAGAAGCCAGGACTTGCCTGAAAGATCACCTGCATCTTCTGCCTGCGAGGTCATTGAAAGTTAGTTATAAATAACCTTGACTTTAAAATTGCAGCTGTGATCTCGCCCATCCTCTGTTCTTTGCTCTGGGCCGAGAATTACGCTCTCTAGTTTGCATGGGCCATCACAACTTGCAGGAGTGAGTTTGGATATCCCTGGATTATAGTGAAAAAGAGGGGCATTTATTCATCAGCAAGCCTACACCTCAGTGATCCCCGGTGGATGTCTTGAAAGCCCGTGCTCTGATCTGTAAGTTGTGTCCCTCCTTCTCCAAATTCTTATGTTGAAAGTGTAACTCCCATTGTGATGGCATTTGGAGGTGAGGCCCTTGAGAAGGGATTAGTTCGTGCAGATGGAGCCTTCGTGGTGTTATTAGGGCTCTTCCAGGAGACCCACAGAGGTCCTTCACCCTCCCTGCCATGTGAGGATACAGTGAAAAGTCTGTGACCTGGAGAAGATTGCTCACCCAAGCACACTGGCACCGTGATCTCAGACGTCCAGCCTCCAGAACTGCGAGAAATAAGTCTGTTGTTCATAAGCCGCCTGGCCCGTGACACTGTTAGAGCAGCCCATGCATAGAGACACCACCAGGGGCTAGGCACCACCTGCAGTGTCTGCTACCTCCTACCCTCTTCTCCGTCATCTTCTGTTAGCTCAGCTCAGATCACAAGGCTCAGTAGAACCTGGGTATCAAATAACAATGAAATTTGATACTAATATCACCTTTTAATGATGAAACATTGTATTGTTAGATTTTTAAGCTTTACCCAGAGTGTACGTGGGTACTACACAGTATCTCTTAGAAGTAATGTCTTGGTCCCTTTTCTTTTGGAATCTAAAATTATTTCTTGAAAACTAATCTTCCCAATCCTTGAGTGCAAATGGTTGGATTTCTCGAAATGCCACTCTCTCATTTCCTTGTTTATGAGGAGTGCGGTTGGCTCAGTGATCCATTCCAGCTTTGAAATTTAGTGAAGCTAGAACATGTTCAAGATAAATTAGATCAATCATGTTGAGGGGGCAGGGGTAACAGATTCCCCAGTGAACTTGACCTGGTGTCTCTGGGCTTAGTCCACCGCAAGGAAAAGTCAATCAGTTCTTGAAGCTAGACTGGCTAGAGATACCCCTAGATCTAGTAGCTGAAGAGATTCATGGGCAATCTCTTTAGGTATCACTGGATCCTCTCCCCACCTGGCCTGCTTCACATTCCTTGTGTTTATTTTTATATTGAGTCTCAGGTTCTTGTAAAATGGCAGAGTTTGGGCTGAGGTTGGAACTCTGTATACATATCCAAGTGCACGTGCAGACGAGATCTGAAAATGCTTCACTTATTTATTCATGTTTATCCACTCAACAGACACTTATTTGGTGACACTTTTGTTCCACACACTTCAAGGGGCATGAGAGTCAGCAGTAAACAAAACAAGCAAAGTCTCTGCCTTGATGCAGTTCACCCCTAGTGAGGGGAGAAAGAAAATGGAGAACCATAAAGAACTATAAAGCAGAACAAGGGTTAAGAGAGTGAAGGGAGAGAAGATATTTATGTACATAAAATAGTCAGCTAAGGTAAAATGATATTTGAACAGAGCCCTCAGGAAGAAGAGAGAGAATGAGCTGTGTCTGAGGTGCAAGTCCAAAGCCGTGTCCAGCAAGTGCAAAGGTCCTGAGACACTTGAAGGAGAGCACCTGCTGGGAAGGCCTGAAGGAGGAGGCAGGTCCAGGAATTGGTAGAAAAATGCAAAAAAGCCACCTTTGGGGTTAAAACAGATCATTTGATGGGAACAGCAAGCGGAAAACAATAGAAGGTATATGTTTGGGATTCTTATACAACAAACGTGCTTTCAAATATGAGTGAAATGTCATGTGTCAACATTTAGGTTTTTCCAATTCAATGTATATCAAATTCAGAAGCTGATTGGACAGTTATTAAAGAAATAGATGACAAGTATTACCTATGATTCAAGCTTCATTGTCTACCTCTTTTCCACTGAATTTCTTCATTAGGTAGTCTATTTTCTATTCCTTCTTGGGTTATTGTTTCCTGGGGTTGCCCTCTGCTGTGAGGGGGGAAGCCTTTAGTGCATGGTGTGTGAGGAACGCCACGTTCTCACCTATGTTGGGGGCTTCCTCTGACTGCATTTATATAATGGACTGTTGGGAGCAGAATGTACCAGGAGCAAGACCATTAAATCTGTTGTCAAAGGAGTCCAAGAGCTCTGTCCATTCCAGTTGGGTGATCTTGTCAAAATGATGGGTAAACATTGTCTGAGAACAGTTCAGCTTCATCAAAATTCTAAGCAAGAATTCTGCAGAATGAGATTCACCACCTTATCAGATGGCTTGGGGTGTTGACCACCAGACCTTTTATCAGTCCACAGACCACAAGGCCTTGGTGAGGCAAGGAAAGAATGCAGGTTCTGACTTCATTTGCAGTTACTTGCAATAGGATACTGGCCTAAATGTATATGTAAACTCATAAAACGTTGAACAGAGGATACAGCATTGACTAAATACACTCTGGCAAGTGTACGCATAGAAATTATGGCCACAAGGTTTTATTCTCATTTGTTTTAAAATTTTAAATGAGCTGTCTTTTAATACCTTCCTGCAGATTTGGGGATTTGTGATATGTGGAGAAGAGGCCCTTTTTGTGGAGGAATAAAAGACCTATCTGGAAACATTGTCCTTTCTGAGAGCGGTGGTAGTTAGCTGCATATGCTGACAAAGCACTTAAAACGCGGGCAGTGTTAAGTCTATCACCTTATTCATTGTTGCTCTCCTTGACTTTTAGAAGGTGCAAAAAGGAAGAATATCTTTATCTTTAATATACTGTAGTTGGTAAAATGAAGCACTACTGTTGTTCTATTAACTGCCTCCAAGTAGAACTTTCCATGATGCGGTTTTAGTACTTAAGGCACTGTTTATTTTTCTACACGAAGTGGCGAATTTAAGACTGACACTCTGTTGTTGGAGATAAGATGTAAATAACAATCTAGGACTCTTTTCATCATATCTTGAAGACTGAGTTCTTTACCTCGCCAGCAGCCTTGTTTCACTAAATAATAGTTTAAACTTGGTAACTCTGTAGCCTGTGTGGTAAAATAGCAATAATGGAAACAGAACTTGTAATAGCCACGTGCTCTGTGTCAAGGCCTCTGCGAAGCACATTCTATTCACTTTCACTTGTTGTTCTCCTTGATTCCTCCTCATAACAAATCTCTGAGTTAGACTAGCATTATAATCTATACTTTATGGGGACCGAAAGTGACATGGGGCAGTGAAGAGCATTCTTCTGCTGGTCATTCGGGTGAAGAGCTGGTTTTAGGAATCAGGAAACCCAGAGTTTTCCCACTACACATGTGAATCACTCAACCCAAATGATCTCTCTGAAGAATTGAAGTTTCTAGAATTGTGTACTCTGGCAAATGCTTTAACATGGTCTTATATTGCATCCTTTATCTCCTCCACGGTGACAACCTCAGGTCTGATCGCAGAGATCAGGGTGAAGGTAAGACAAAAATAAGGTAAATGAAAGTTAGGTACAGGAGAATCACCATTCAGCAGTTAAACGCACTGCTTTACAGCAGGACTTCCAAGAAATTTCCATATGTTAATGTGCTTTATGGATTTCCAAGAGGGAAGTAGAAACTATGGCGTTTTCCAAATGCACATGGCCACGTTCGGGAGCGGCCATTACTGCCCTGTGGTGCGCTGGTTCTCTTCTGGCCCCTGTCAGAGAACTAATGAACTAGAGAGGAAAGCTGTGCCCTCTATCTGGTTTTCCTCCCCAGTCTGTTCACCTGCTTCTGCTCAGAGACTGAAGTTTTCATGAAGGGGATTTCACATTCACAGATCTGCCTGGAAATCCCACAGCCAGGATGCTTGTGTGGAAACACTTCAGGACAACTCATCCTTGCTGTTAGTTTCTGGGGTCACAGTGTTCCCAGTTTTCCTATAGCAGTCAGAGTCCAGCAGCTATTTGGGAATTTGCTCCCATCCCTGTGTGTCTAAACCCCATCTATGCTTCCCTCCACACGTCCAAGCTGGGTTATGGAGCAGCTGACACAAGAGTTACTGGAAAGGTTTCCACAGAGACTTTTCCATTGTCTCACAAGTTCACAGTCACATTTTTGAGCTTGGAAGTAAGCAGATTCTCAGGGATTTTTCTGAAGTTATCGCATCAGTGAAGACTGGAGAGAATAAAGGTTAAAACGTGAAGGACTTGATAAGATGTTCTTTATTAAGCCCTAAATTAATGTCAGACCATTTGGCTTTTTATGTTTATTAACTCCTTTCATCTGAATAGCTCTTTTAGGACCATACTCTTCCCATGATATGAAAACCTGCCCAGCTAGTAAATTACAGGCCTAGAACCGGGCTGTAGTCCAGGGCCCAGATTCTAGAGCCCATGCAAGTAACACTGTGATGTTTTGTCTCTCGTAAGTTAATAGGATGGTTAAGTTTCAAAGGAAGTTAGGAACATAAAGGGTCACAATCAGAGAGATACCAATGGACTCCACATAGGCAACCAAAAAGGAATGGAAACAGGCTTCCCAGCAGTGGAGACAGACAAGGAGCCATATTTTGTGGTCTTCGAATCACTCAGTATGATGACAAGAATCCGGTAAAGATGCTATGAAACACCATCCTGTGCACTAATAGAAAGGCAGTCAAACATGCCTGCATTTGGGGAATAATCAATCATCACCCTTAGGACATACAGATACATGACCTCTTCCTCATCATTGAGGAATCAATGAGCATTCCATTTCTTGAGAAGACAATGTGGAAAGAATGCCAACTTGTGGAGTCAACAGTGCTGGCTCCACCGCTGTCTCTGTGACCTTGAACAAATGTCGCCACCTCTTTCCATCTTAAAAACGTGGAGTATCCTACAGAAGGTGTCATAGGAATTAATGGGATGACATGTCAATTGTCATGCAAATATAATGTGGTGAATTAATAACGTTTCTCCATTGTGCGGCTGATATATATAGCAATTCTGCTTCTAGAAAATGTTAAGTTTTGAGATTCTCTGCACAAAATTATTCCTAGGCCTGGAACTCTGGATAATATTTTTGGAAAAGATAAACTGCAATAACATTTTTGAATAACAGAACATATTTGACGCTGCCTTCCCAGGGCTTGGGGCTGAAATGTAGAAGCGTGTACAACTGAGTGCATGCGAAGCGTTTTCTGTACTCACATGTGACACAGCTCTCTGCGGGGTCACAGCACCTGTGTCCAGCCACTGCTGTGAGAATATCATCTGTGCAGAACTCCCTGTTGCCGTGAATAGAATACTCAGGAAGGCTGGAGGGGTTTTGCACAGCAAATGCACAGAGCTAGCACACTTCTACATATGGGTAAAACCAGCGCGGTCTCCTGGATGCAGGGAGGAAAAAACCAAATACAATCCTTCCCTTGTGGCACATCAAGAAGTTGCAGAACCCATTAAAGTCTATTGCCCAGATGATTGAATTAGATGCTAGATGAGTGATGGTAATAAGTGTGCATTTGCCCAAGTGGATAAAGACTGAAATGTAATTTGCAACCTTGTAGGTGCTGTGTTGGGCAAAGACCAATTCGTAAGAGTAGATAAAAGTTCCGTTGCCTTTAACTGTATTAATTAAAGTAGTATTCATTCTCTTGGAATATGAAAGATTCTATAATAAATGAACAAACAAACAAATAAATAAGTAGTCTTTTCATTGCCAGTGGGGAAGATTTATGCAGATCGAGTCTAAGTAATCTGGTATTGTTTCTCAGAGGTATCTTAGCAAACAGTGTTGGGTTAGATGGAGAATAAAATGTTAACTTCCTATTATATGTGATCACTTTAATTCTGAGCAGAACAAACCTTCCTTGATAAGCATTAGTTACCATTAGTTCAAGTGAGAAAAAAGTCTTCCCTCCTGCTAGAAATGTATGATCCCTTCTTGAATGACAAAATGATTGATTTTAAACCAACACATCAAAAACTGTAAAGGCAAAAGGAAGGAAGGGGGAGGGAGAGAGTCCCACAGAACTTTCTAAGCTGTCTCAGAAAAGAGACTTTAAAGGTCACCTCCTGCCGTTTAATTTGAAATTCCCAGCCGATGCTTGGAAATCTAAATCAAGATCAAACTCATCATGAGAGGTAGCGGTGTGCCAGCTCTGTGTGAAGCATTGTGCTTCACACAAATATGAGGGGTTTGGGTAAACTGTTTTCACCAACTCAGGCGGACCATGGTTACGGAGTGTGTACCCCGCGATAAGGTGAACTCGAGAAAATTAGAACCTGGTCCAGAAAACTTATCACTATCTGGCAAAACAAACATGTTCTTTGCATGATTCCTCACCTTGGAAGCAAAACAAAAGAACACTGATGTTATCTTCCTACTCTTCTTTGTTTTGGAAGCAAAACAAAAGAACACTGATGTTATCTTCCTACTCTTCTTTGTTTTGGAAGCAAAACAAAAGAACACTGATGTTATCTTCCTACTCTTCTTCCTCTCAGTAAAGCAGCTTTTAAAATCCACTTCAATTCCATATTTAGTCTCCACTTGACCCTTTTTACTACCAGTGTTTGAGTAGTTCCTGTCTACCCTGTTAAGCTTAGACCCGGAGTAAGTTCAGCACTCCCAACTTCAATGTCATGATGCAAAATGGGAGGTAAAGTACATGCCAGCATTCAGTTTCCGAATGCAGATGGTCCCCAACTTATGATGGTCCAACTTACAATTTTTTGACGGTGTGAAAGCCATACACATTCAGGTTTTTACTTTGGATCTTTTCTCGGATCCATGATCTGCGGTCTGGTCCTCTCTCCGGCTGCTGGGCACTGACAGCCCCCAGTCAGCCACGTGGTCACAGATATCAACAGTCCAGACACGGACAACCTTCTGTCTCCACACAACCCTTCTATTTTTTCACTCTCAATAGGTTACATGAAACAGTGAACACTTTGTTATAAAATAGGCTTCCTGTTTGATAATTTTGCCCAACTGTAGACTAATGTAAGTGCTCTGAGGACGTTTAAGGTAGGACAGGGTAAGCTATGGTGTGCAGGTTAGGTATAAATTAAAATGCATTTTCCACTTCTATTTTCAACTTATGACAGGTTTATCAGGATATAACCCCATTGCAAATTGAGCTAGATCTGTGTTAAAACAATTTCCATTTGTAAGAGAGAATTAAAAAGAGTACCCTTCTCAAAAAAAAAAAAAAAACTTTTCTGTTCTAAATATTGTTACATCATATCTTAAGAATGCATAGCATGGAGAACCCAGGAGATTTTTGTAAACCAAGATTACATTTGATTTGAACGTAAAGAAAATTAACTTAGAACATAGGAAAGCAAAACAAATATTATGCTAGTCGTATTTTATGAATAAAATCCTAAAGTCATCTAAAAAGTGTTACAGAGAATATAGGACAACCTATGTGGAGAAGAACCAAGTAAACAATTTGCTACTAAATAGTTAATTCGACCTGTGGCTTCTTTTCTGTGTTAAAGGCTGTAAAGTGTTAATGTTGCTAAGGTAAATGTTTATTTATAACAGTGCTCCAGAAGCAAATGAGCCCTCGATTCTCCATAAAACAATCTTACTTCTATTTATTAAAGGAAGTTATGTGTCATCCTATAGAAAATGATTTTCAAGCAGACTAACATAAATCTAGCAGAAGCCAACACAGTGGTCTTCAGAAGGAAGAGTATAAATATGCGTGGAAGAATAAAAAGGAGAATCCTGTTATATCTTTACCTATTGAAAAGCAAAATAGTTAAATTACATAAATGTAATTTTGATTTTGTTTTTAATGAGGTGTTCCTTTTTGAGGGGAGGCATAGTATACTGTCGCTGGTAATACTGGGTTATATATTCTTTCAGTGCTATGATAGAACCAGAAGAGAGCCTTGCCTAGATGGAAAATTCTTCTATTTGTTGTAAATAAGTCTTATGCTCCCTGATATTCTGAGCCTCATCTCTTTGGTTCAAACTCCATATAATTGACAATAAGCGATGGCAAATTGGCCAGTGATGAGAGCATCGCAGGACGATGGCAAAGAATCTGCTCTCAGGTCTCCGTAAACATAGAAAGGATGTTGTTTCACCTTCTTCCAGTGTCCTTTCTCCAAAGAGAGCTCATATGTTTTGCAAAACAATTAGGGCCAGCGTACAGTGCTGTGGATGCTGATGTCAGTCTTGATAAGACAATTTTTAGTGTTAGAAATCGACCTCTGATATTAGCTGTCAGAGAGACTGGGGTTGTGATGGTATCAGAGACTTGTTAGCAGAGCTGCTGGGTCTAATGTAAGTAAGAAGTGATATTTTAGGAGAGAGGCACAGTGGGGTGGGCACACGTTTTGACCTCACTGGCCTCTCCTTTTTTTTTTTTTTTTAAGTTTATTTAGTTTTGGAGAGAAAGAGAGCATGAGTGGGGGAGGGGGTGGA
>NW_027551559.1:2806774-2880672 GCF_008692635.1 Crocuta crocuta
CCCTGTCCTCTTCTTTTTTTTTTTTTTTTAAGTTTATTTAGTTTTGGAGAGAAACAGAGCATGAGTGGGGGAAGGGGCAGAGAGAGAAAGAGACAATAGAAGCTGAAGCAGGCTCCAGGCTCTGAGCCCGTTGCGGGGCTCGAACCCATAAACCGTGAGATAATGACCTAGGCTGAAGTCAGATACTTGACTGACCGAGACACCCAGGTACCCCTGCCTCTCATTTTAATCTACAGCTTCCTTTGTCACTTTCTAGGTCTATGGTCTTTGGCAACTCTTCTCAGTTCCCTAACCTGTAAAATGAAGATGATGTCACTTGCTTTTCAGGGTGGTTGACAGAGTCCCAGTTGGATATGTAAAGGCACTTGAAACACGCAGGGACTCATCACTGGTAGCTGTTGATGGGTAGGATACACTCATGCAGATTTTTCTCCAGGAATTTTTCTTCAACCCAAGTTGATGGGTGTAATATACATATATTATGATGGAGTTCAAGCACGTGCAGCTCAAACAAATATATGCGCATAGTCTGCGTGTTTCAAAGGACAAAATTCTTCAAATTTTCATCTAAATGAGCTACTTCAAAAGTAGTTTGCATTTCTTGTCTGAGCTTTTCTTTTCCTTCCGGAAACCAACTGATATTGGATGTATTCGTGGACACAGGTCAACATGATTGTTGGTGTAACAGCCTACAGAGAATGAAAAGATAGAATGGATAGAACTTTGCATAATCTCAAGGCACTGAGCATCTAGATACATAATGTTTAAAAAAAACATATTGTTAGATCGTGGTACTCGTTACTGAACCCCTTATGTATGTATATATAAAGGATATCCTTATATAAAGGATATATAATCCATATGTATATATGAATATATAAGGGATATCCATATATATAAAGGATAATGCTAAATGAAAGGAAATACCATTACACTTACTTTTTTTTAATGAAAGAGTGTGTGATTCACATGTATTATTTAATCTGAATAAGTATGTGTATAAAGGGGGGAATTCTGGAGTAAAGTTATTAAAATTATATGACCTGCAATAATTACATTTCTGAAAAACTTGAGACTTTCTGGTCTTCTTTAAAGGTTATGGGGCGCCTGGGTGGCTTAGTCGGTTAAGCGTCCAACTTTCGCTCAGGTCATGATCTTGCGATTCGTGGGTTCGGGCCCCGCGTCGGGCTCTGTGCTGACTGCCAGCTCAGAGCCTGGAGCCTGTTTCAGTCTGTTGACTCCCTCTCTCTCTGACTCTCCCCTGCTCACGCTGTCTCTCTCTCTCTCTCCTAGAAATAAAATGAAAATAAAAATAAAGGTTAAATCAGGGGCGCCCCGGAGGCTCAGTCAGCTAAGCGTCCGACTTCAGCCTAGGTCATGATCTTGTTTTCCAGAGTTTGAGCCCCCATCGGGCTCTGTGCTGACAGCTCAGAGCCTGGAGCCTGCTTCAGATTCTGTGTCTCCCTCTCTCTCTGCCCCTCCCCCACTCTCTCTCTCTCTGTCAAAAATAAATAAAACTTAAAGAAAAAGGTTAAATCATATTAATTTTTGTTTAGGGGATTTTTTGAAGAAAAATCATAACTTTTTTAACTTGGGGTATATTTTTCTATAGTAGCTCTATTTCCCTTTGTAGAGCATCCAATGCCTTTCTATTTACCAATATATTCTCTTCATTAATTCAGAGACCTACGATAAAACTGTATCAGCCATAATAGTTGAAAGACTAGGGATAAAAAACCAGAGCAAATATTGAATTCCATTTGCTCTTTTTTAGTGATGTGGTACAGCCTGGCTCTTTGATCCCATCAGTGCCAGCACTGGGTGCTTCACCCCGAGGCGTGTGGTCGTTCTTATCCATGCAAACATGTAACGTGACTAAAATAAGCTAATCCATTATTTTTAAAGTTTCCTCCTCAAGCACGCTTAGCTTTAGAATTTACAAGTATGCCTGAAATTATCCTTGTAATCACCATGGAAAGTATCACTATTGGGACAAACGGGACAGCAGTCTTTGGCATGCGATGGTTGCCAGTTGTATTTATTTGAGTGTAAATAACTAAAGGATGATGCTAAATGGGAGGAAATGCAATTACACATACTTTTTTAAAATGGAAGAGTGTGTGATTCACGTGTATTATTTAATCTGAACAAGTCTTAATCGATTGTTTCAAATTTGAAATAAGCATAGTATGGGATTTAGGCAAACATATGAGATCGCTAATGTGAGAACTTTATAAAAATGAGTTGAAAATGTCTTCCCTAAAAAATAATTACCTTTAGAGTTGATCCTATAGTAATATTACCATCAATAAGATAATTACGATGGGAATTTTTCATAGAATCCAAGGCTTACATATGTCCATGCTATGCACAGTTCGGGGAGAAGAATTACACTCTACTTGGTGTGTTTCTGAAGCCCTTGAGTCTAGCTACGGTTCCACAGCAAAGTAGGGTGATGTTGGGAAAATATGATGCCTCTAGCCTTCAATTCTTGTATTAAATATGGCTTTTGTGTTAGCTGAGCTACAAAGCCTTTTTTTGATCAGGTTAAAAGCTTATATACTTTAAAGCTATGATTATTATACTTAAGGCATATTTCTAATCCAGAAATGGATAGATATCATATGCATAAACCCAATATGTATCATACAAGAGACTCTGGTTTTAAAGTTAATACTTCCCTCCCTTTTATTCCAATCTCTATAAACCCCAGAATTTTTGCGACAATAAAGTACTCCTTGTATTAAAGATTACTCTTGTATTTCCTTCTTATGTCTACTCTGTATGGTAACTTGTAGCAATGAGAATAGTCTATTAAGAGATGTTAGAGGGGTCCCTGGGGGGCTCAGGTGGTTGTGGATCCGACTTTGGCTCAGGTCATGATCTCATGGTTTCTGAGTGTGAGCCCCGCATCAGGCTCTGTGCTGTCAGCGGGCAGCCTGCTTTGGATCCTCTGTTCCCCTCCCTCTCTGCACCTCCCCCACTCACTCTCCTTCTCTAAAAAATACATAAACATTTCATTTTATTTTTTTTTTTAATGTTTATTTTTGAGAGAGAGAGTGTCAGCAGGACAGGGGGTGAGGGGAGTTGCAGAGAGAGAGAGGGAGACACAGAATCTGAAGCAGGCTTCAGGCTCTGAGCTGTCAGCACAGAGCCCATCGTGGGGCTCAAACTCATGAACTATAAGATCATGACCTGATCAGATGCTTAACTGATTAAGCCACCCCGGCGGCCCTCAAAAAGAAATAAACATTTTAAAAAAGGAGAGCGTCGTTAGACATTTTGAAAACAGAATAATGGATTGTAAGTATGTTCAGTAAAGAAAGAATACTTACAAATAAGAACAGGAAAATACAAAAACCCTAATGTAAGTGTGCAAAGGACATGAACTGTAATTACCAAGAAAAGTGTAAATATTTACAAAATAAATAAAAATGGGGTCAAATTCTTAAAAATTGAAGAGACCGAAATTAAAGAAAGTGTTATGAACAGAATGTTTGTGTCCCTCAAAACTCACAGATTGAAATTCTAACTCCAATGTGATGGTTCTGTGACATAGGGCCTTTGGGAGGTGATTAGGTCATGAAGGGGGAGCCCTTATGGATGGGATTAGTGCCCTTATTAAAGGGATCTCACAGAGGGGCCCCTGGGTGGCTCAGCATCTGACTCTTGGTTTGAGCTCAGGTCATGTCCTCACTCACAGGTTCATGAACTCCAGCCCTGCGTATGACTCTGTGGGTACAGCGTGGTGCCTGCTTGGGATTCTCTCCCTGACTCTCTCCCTCTCTCCCTCTCCCTCTGCTCCTCAGTTGCTGGTATGTGGGCATGTGTTTGCACGCATTTTCTCTCTCTCTCTCTCTGTGTCTCTCTGTCTCTCTCTCTCAAGATAAACTAAAAAAAAAAAAATAAAGTGTTTCACTTTTTTAAAAAGGAGGGTCCACAGAACTCTCACTTCTCTCAAGTAAGCCTAGAAGAGGTCCATCTGCAACTAGGAGGGGGGTCCTCACCAGAACCAGATCGTCCTGACACCCCAAGTTTTTTTATTTTCAGCCTCCAGAACTGTGAGAAATAAATGTCTGTTGTTCATACGGCATCCAGCCCTTACGTTCTGTCTTAGCAGTCCAGATTGGGACAAGAAGATATACCGCTCTTACCTACAAAATTGAGCCATACGTACGTTGAAATACTCTGTTCTCGCTTCGGTACAGTGACCCGCATAACATTCATAAACGACAGACAAGGGGAGAAAACTGTCTCGATTTTTCTTTTAAAAAAAGTGACAACAGGTACAGTACCCTTAAAGATGCTTACAACCACTGACCATTTACTTCAGTTTGCATAAATCAATCTAAAATTGACTTACATTTAAAAATATATTAAACTGGGGTGCCTGGGTGACTCAGTTAAGTTTCTGACTTTAGCTCAGGTTATGATCTCATAGTTCATGGGTTCGAGCCCCACATCAGGATCTGTGCTGACAGCTCAGAGCCTGGAGCCTGTTTCAGATTCTGTGTCTCCCTCTCTCTCTGCCCCTCCCCCGCTCACTCTGTTTCTGTCTCTGTCTCTCTCTCTCAAAAATAAATTAATATTAAAACAAAATTTTTAATATATAAAACTATCCCTTCAATACAAGGTGGATGGTTAAATAATTACAATGCATCCATTGGCTAAAGCATTATGCAACCATTAATTTTTAATATGATGATATAAGAAAAAATATTGACAGTACAGTTAAGGAACAATACTGTATGTGCCAATTATGATACACTCATGAAAAACAGGATACATCTGGTTAGGATGTATATTAATACAAAGTTTTATATTTATATCTCTTAGCTGTGAAACATGGTTACTTCTTATCCTAAACGTAAACTTATTATTCCTAAAATTGCAACAATAGCATAAGTTGATTTGATAATCTGAAGAAAAGAGAAAGCCTGAACCAAATTCACTCTCTAATATTGATAAATGTTTGAACCCATTTTTTTTGCACCAAAATATGAATGAATGTGTCCGTGAAATGGCTGCTTTGGAACATAGTTTTAAGTTTTGTCTTGAAGATTTGATAATACAAGGCTCTGTAAAGAAGCTCGCTGTGCACTGGGCGTTAGTGGAGCAAACCAGGGGGCCTTCTGGGTTCACTTCCCTATACTAACATACCGGATGAATAGATGTGATAATTAACGATACGCCTCTCTCCAGCAGTGCTAGCTGTGTTTAAGAGCTTTAAGTGTTGCCCACTGACACCATCGCTGGAAACATGACTGTTCTGTTGCAGAGCATGACAAGACAGCCAACACTTCAGTCCTTGGGTTTTTTAGGGTGATATGCAGGATAACGTCCTCTGTACATTTTATGATAGAACTTGCCAATAGCATCTCCAGATGACATGTAAAGTGACCCAAGGAAAGAATCTTGCTGGTGAAATTTATACTACATGTCACAGAAATGTAGGAAGCAACTCATTTTATAAAAATGGTATGTAGTTTCAGAAGGCTGTTGAAGCCAAGATCTGCAGAAGGCAAGGAGTGTGGGCCTGATGCGAAGTAGAGTTCAGTGTAGACAAACCACTCCTGTGTGATGTCTGAGAAGGGATTTTCTATCACTCAGTTTATGCTACCTCCATGAAAGGAAGGGCTCTTTCCAACTCTCATGAAATACAACTTCATTTCATAGTATCTATTAACTGTAAAGATAATTCGTTCCTTGGAATGACATTGTATTCAATAGGTCCAACAAAAGCTATCTTATATTCAGTCAGCATTTATTAAGTGTCTATGTGCCAAGTGGGATGGTAGATATTGGGGATGCAGCAGTAAACAAAATAGAAACTATTTTCACTCTCTTCATCAATAGCTTTTGCACAGCAAGGAAATAATCAACAAAACCAAAAGCCAACCTATAGAATCAGAGAGAGTATTTGCAAATGACATATCTGATAAAAGGTTAGTATGTAAAATATATAGAGAACTTATAAAACTCAACACTCCAAAAAGTGAATAATCCAATTAAAACATGGGCAGATGACATGAACAGGCATGTTTCCAAAGAAGACATACAGATGTCCAACAGACACATGAAAAGATGCTCAATATCACCAATCATCAGGTAAATACAAATCAGAACTAGAATAAGATATCACCTCACACCTGTCAGAATGGCTAAAATCAACAACACAACAAGCAACAGGAGTTGGTGAGGATGTGGAGAAAGGGGAACCCTCTTGCACTGTTGTGGGGATGGAAACTCGTGCAACCACTCTGGAAAACAGTCTGGATTTTTCTCAAAAAGTTAAAAATAAAACTACACTCCAGCAGTTGCACTATGAGGTGTTTACCCAAAGAATACAAAAATACTAATTCAAAGGGATACATGCACCCCAAAGTGCAAACAGCAATTTCTACAATAGCCAAATAATGGAAGTAGTCCAAGTGTATGTTGATTGATGAATGGAAAAAGAAGATATAAGATACACACACACACACACACACACACACACAGAGGAATATTACTCAACCATAAAAAAGAGTGAGATCTTGCCATTTGCAATGACATGGAGGGAGCTACAGAGTATTTTGCTAAGTGAAATAAGTCAGTCAGAGATACATACCGTATAATTTCACTCATATGTAAAATTTGAAAAAAAAAATGAGCAAAGAGGAGGCAAGCAAATAAACAGACTCTTAACTATAGAAAACAAACTGATGGTTACCAGAGGGGAGGTAGGTGAGGGGATGGGTTAAGTAGGTAATGGGGATTAAGGGACTGCTCTTGTTGGCAACGAGCACTAGGTGTTGCATTGAAGTGTGATATCACTGTATTGTACACATGAAACTTACATAACACTGTATGTTAACTAACTGGAGTTTAGGGAGGGAGGGAGGAAGGAAGGAAGGGAGGGAGGGAGGGAGGAAAAGAAACTACTGGAGCACCCGGTTGCCTCAGTTATTAAGCTTCTGACTTCGACTCAGGTCATGATCTCGCAGACCATGAGTTGCAGCCCCACATCGGGCTCTGTGCTGACAGCTCAGCCTGGAGTCTGCTTCAGATTCTGTCTCCTTCTCTCTCTGCCCCTCCCCCACTCATTCTTTCCCCCTCCCCTCTCTCAAAAATAAACATTAAATTTTTTTTGGAAAATTAAAAAAAAAGAAACTTCCTTCACTCTTGAGCAAAGTATAATCTAGTAAAGTTTACAGATGATAGGTAACTGAGCAACAAATAACGCAATTTATTATATATATAATGTTATTAATGAAATAATATAATTTCATATAAAACTAAGGGACATCTAAAAAAAAATAGTAACAATACCACATTACTTAGGATGCTTTCAGCTACAAGTAACAGAGAAACGAACAGAACAAATTAATTTAATATCTCATTTCTCTCGAAGTGACCATCACAGTGGGTTGCGACTCAGTGAAGTCATTTGGGACCCGGTGATTTGAGAGTCTGCTCTTCTGTGTTGCCTGCTGCCTTATTCATTCAATGCACCTCCACCCTGGAGTACTCAGATGGCTTCTGGCTTCCACAGGCCACCTGCTGTTTGCCCCTGTTAGATGAGAGAGTGGAGCTTTCTGATGAGGGCTGATCCAAATCTCGTTGGCACCACAATGACCAATAACAATGTGGTTTTTGGCTGGAATGCTATAGCCACATGTGCTCATTAACAAAGTCTAAAGATGCTGAATTCTTCTGTGAATTCACTATTCATTTGAAACAGTTGATCAATTAATTTGCTTTCATATACAGGGACAATGAAATGCTCAAGAGACAAAAGCTTAGGATTCTCTCACAAGCAATCATATTATATCTGTAAATAATCATAAAATAAACAAATGTATTTATAGAACAACATAGAAATCATTTATCTGACCTCACAATAAGCAATAACAATGGACTGTTTGTGGTTTGATTAGAATTAACTTTCAATGAGAAGTTTAGATACCTAGGCAAGTGTGTTTTTCTTTTTCATTCTTTGGGGTTTATTAGCATCAGAACCCAAGTTCTAGGATTAAAAATTATGTGTTAGGCAGGATAAGGATGAGTGGACAAGGATTTTCTACCTTTCAATGATGAGTTAGTATGTGAAATAAGAACTTCAAAAATTAAATTAGATCCTTTTACTTGCATTTTTATAGTAGTACTTATAGCGGAACCTAATTCTTTGACTTAAGAAAATGAAAACAAAACAAACTAAACACATTAATAAACTCTAACAAAGCAATCAAATCTAACCTCCCCAAAGGGACTGAAATATCATGATGATATTATTTTACTTTTCCTTTTTGCCTTGGCTCATGGTGAAGGATGAACGTAGCCCATCCATTGCCTACTGATTTTTTTAAGTATTATTAACTAAATTTTAAAATAATTTTAACTAATCAGTTAGTAAACTTTAGCACACAAATCCACAAATCAAGTATTCAAACTGATGATTTTCTAGATCCCATATCAATCATTATGACAGTTATACATTATTGTTAGATGTTATAAATCATTTGGTATAAATAATTTTAACAGCAGTAACAATTGAACAGCATGGCTAATCTTTGAAAGTGCACACTTAGGATAAGATTACAGTTTTCTGATTCCAAAGGTAAATAAATAAATAATTTTGTGATTCCATAGGGGGACTAATCCATTGCTATTTATACCTCCATTAAGAAGATTTTGCCTCCTTCTTCCCTGGCTTCATCCTCAGGAAAATTGAATATGATACAGTTGTGTATATCAGACCCTCTCTAAGCAGCTTACTTAGTTATTATATAACTAGTGCATCAAACAGTCAATATTCATGGAATGTAGTCACAAGCAATCTTATTTTGTTCTATCCCTTTAACATGTAGTCAGAGAACTCTTTCCTTGGCCAGTAATTCAGGCAGCCCTTCTCAGCAAAGGGGCTGGTTAAAATATCAGTGCACTTCAGTTTGGGTTACTAGAGGCCTCTGCCTTGAGTACACCTCACCCAGCCACCAGCCAGTGACAAGCCACCTTGATACCTTCCCTGTCACCTCCCCAACCTGCAGCGAGAAGGCCTAACAAAGGGCCCCAGGGCTCTGCTCCAGTGCCGCTGGTGGCTGTTCTCAGCGATCAGTGCCCAAGCCATACTGGATTTTACTTTTGAATATTTGGGTAATAGATATTTTTAGAAGTTACCTTGATTTTTTAAAAATTTTTAATGTTTACTTATTTTTGAGAGATAGAGAAAGAAAGAGAGAGAGGGAGAGCATGAGCAGGGGAGGGACAGAGAGAGAGGGAGACCTAGTATCCATAGCAGGCTCCAGGCTCTGAGCTGTCAACACAGAGCCTGACGCGGGGCTTGAACTCATGAGCCATGAGATCATGACCTGAGCTGAAGTCGGATGCTTAACCAACAGGGCCACCCAGGTGGCCCTGATTTTTCAAACATAGTCTCATTTGTAACACCTACTCTCATAATATTTGAAACTTCTGGCTCCATTCAAAGTTACAGCTATGCACCCTCCTTCTAGATAAGGTGGCCTGTAGGAAGGAATGAAGGGTTTTCTTCTGGCTACCCTTCCCTGGGAGGAGAGTTATGGAGCCCTACAGAGGTGTGTGTGTGTGGTGTGTGTGTGTGTGTGTGTGTGTGTGTGTGTGTGTGTATACACACACGTGCGCATGTGTGCATGTGATTAAGGTGATGGAACAAGGAGGAAAGGACACCAGGGCACTGAGAAATACAGGAAGGTTCTGGAAAAGCTGGCTCCCTAGCATCAGCACCACAGCACCACCATCCCCTGCAGATCCCTGCGGCAGGGGATGCTATCCCGCAGCCTCCCGCCTGTCTCTGTGGAGGTCTCTGCCTGTCAAGATGCCTCTCGTCCCTCCTCACTGTCTTATAACCCAAGGAATCCGCATCTTTTTCCCAACCAGCCCTGGAGTGCAGCTTGACTCTGATGGAGTCACCTGTCGTTCAGACTGCCGGTCGGCAGCCACACAGTCTACTTCTTGCCCTTCTCAGCTTTTCCAATTCAGACAGAATGTGAGTCCCTTGGTTACCCTCAAATAGTCTCCTCAGGCTTGAGGCATGCAGAAGTATCTTCCAGAAGAACTCGGAGCATGGCAAATCACATACTGGCTCTTAAAGCTTCTTCCTCTGGCAAACAACACTTCTACCCCCATGTCATGGGCCAAAGGATGTTATGACCTTGACCCTGTTGGGTGGGAAACCGCAGTCCCTCCCATGTGCCTCACAGGAGGGCTGGAACCCTTGATAGTATCATGAATGACTGCAAGTCACGGAACTGGGTTCCTTCAAAATTTGCATTTACGTTTGTACCTCACTTTGGTATCTGTCCCGTGCCATCTTATGTCTACGCCCAAGCTTCCCTTTCAATATTGTTACATTTACATTTAATTGTTGAAGACTGCAATCGAAACTGATATTTTATTTATAAAAAATTGGTTTTCTCATTTTTATTTATACATTTTCCTGCCTAACAAATAATTTACATGTATTGTAGAATACTCACTTTCTTGTTTTCATTTTTCATTTTTTGTTTTTTGTTTTGTTTGGTTTTGTTTTGAGAGAGAGAGAGAGAGAGCATGAGTGAGCTGGGGAGGGACAGAAGAGAGAGGGAGAGAGAGACTCTTAAGCAGGCTCCACACCCAGAGTGGAGTTCCATCTTATGACTCTGAGATTATGACCTGAACTGAAGTCAAGATTCAAACAGTCAACCACCCGAGGCACCAAGGTGCCCGTCACGTTTTGTCTTCATTTGTCTTCCAGCACTTCCACCTCACCAGCCCAGTTCAATAACTTTGCCAAAATCCCCTCCCCTGACACCTCAAGCACTCCGTTAGTGGGCCTTTATTAATACTATTTTTTTTCTGTTGGTTCACTGGGGTTCATTTCTATTGTTTGGTTGCCATCAGTGTGGGGATCCTAGGTATGGGTGAAGAAAAGCAAATCTCTGTCCCCACTTAGGCACCTAGAAGATGCCACTTTGGTACCCCTATACTCTCAAAGATGTAAGACAAGGGGAGATAGACTGCCAGTTAGTTCCTTTATAGAATTCCTTTATGGATTCAGTTGTGTCCCCAGAAAATATGTGTTGAAGTCCTAACTGCCACCTTATTTGGAAATAGGATCTTTGTAGATGGAACCAAGTTATGATGAGGTCATACCCCATTAGGACAGGCCGTAATCCAACATGACTGATGAGAAGAGGAACATTTGGACATACAGACATACAGACAGAGAAGAAAACGCTATGTGTTGACGGGAGGCAGAGACTGGAGTGGTGTCTCTATAAGCCAAAACATGCCAAGGGTCACCACCAACCACCAGAAACTAGA
The DNA here is from genome assembly GCF_008692635.1 of Crocuta crocuta. Classification (NCBI taxonomy): domain Eukaryota; kingdom Metazoa; phylum Chordata; class Mammalia; order Carnivora; family Hyaenidae; genus Crocuta; species Crocuta crocuta. The sequence continues at coordinate 2,818,097 of NW_027551559.1, forward strand.
AGAGAAAAGAAAGAATCACCCTATAGTCTTCAGAGAGAAGATGGTCCTTCTGACACCTTGACTTTAGACTTCTAGTCTCCAGAACTCTGAGAAAATGTATTTCTACTGTTATAAGCCACCCAGTTTGTTAAGTCATCCCTAGGAAGCAGTTCCCTCTTAGCTTTCTGGGACCAACAGACCCTTGCACTCACTCAGGGTTCAATGTGCCTCTTGATCCCGAACACATCCACTCTGGGCAGTTCTTTACATGGTTCACACACTGTGGTCCCCGCCTCTGAGTCCCTGTACTGTCCATGGGACCTCAGTACAGCTCAAGGCTTTGCCCATGCGTTGCTCTCCACAGATCCCAGTGTCTACCCCGGTTAGGAGAGAATAAGAGCAAGGGCCGTATAAGCCACCACATTCTCAGAACTGGTCAATTACTTCCTGTTTCAGGTACATGGACTGACCCATCTACACTTTCCTTATTTCCCCACTGCTCTTGGCACAGACACTTGGTGTCTCTGCACAGCTAAATTTAGTATGTGCTGAGCATTTCATTGACCAGTGTTCTAGAGAATCACATTGTACATATGAGGATCACCAGTTCCCTCCCATTTTTCACTTGAGTCATCTTAGGCAATTATGGGAAAAATCATATTTTTGTGAACATTTTTCAGTGTATATAGTTCTGAAAGAGAGAAGAATGGTTTGTGTATTCTCCACGTCAATCCCAAAAGTGACCAGGTGATGCTGGTTTCCCTGTAGCCCAGTAATTTATTTAGGACCCATATCACTTCCACAGTGCATTAGGTCAGTTGTTGAGTTGTCCATTATTTACTTGGAAATGTCTTAATTCTCCTGAAGTCTGGCATTCAGTCAATGCCAGGGTAGACCAGTTAGCTTTCTGTAGTTACTATTTCTGAGCTGAGTTAAACAAAGCCAATATTCTGTACAGCAGTGACAGAGGGTAATTAATCACTTTATTTATCCATATGTGTAAGTGAAATCATGCCATTGTTAAGCAGCCAATAAACAGTTGGTGTCAGCGTGGAAAAACTGGATTAAGTGGAAGGAAACTAATGTTTATCCAATGCAACTTTTTATTATGCCCACCCAATAAGGTTCATATTTATAATTCTGTCTCAGAAAAGAAATCTGAAACTCACAGGTATTTAAAAATCTTATTCAAGGGGCACCTGGGTGGCTTAGTAGGTTGAGTGTATGACTTTGACTCAGGTCATGATTTCACGGTTTGTGAGTTCAAGCCTGGCATCAGGCTCTCTGCTCTCGGCACAGATCCGGCTTCAGATACTTTGCCCCCCTCTCTCTTTGGCCCTTCCCCGCTTCTGTGCTCTTTCTCTCTCTCCTCTCTCTCTCTCAAAAATAAGTAAACATTAAAAACAATCATACTCAGGTTATTTCTTATGCTGTTGAGAAATAACAGATTGAATTTGAACCTGAGGTTATGTCATTTCAAATGAAAAATGTTTCCTCTAGAGTAAAGTTGTCTCATTGTTTAGAGTACTGGTAAATTTCTTGTTTGGTTTAGTTTGTCTTGGAGTTAACCATATATAACTTAAGTGCAAACGTAAAAACAAGTAACAAAATATGAGTCAAAATAGAAAAGAAAATTAAGATGTAAATTTGGAAGAGAATTTTTAAGTAGAAAGTTTTAATTAATTGGTAGTTCCCTACATGTTCTTATGTAACAAAACACATATACATATATTTGGAGACTAGGATCAAAGTCTGGTTGTTGTTGTGTGTGTGTGTGTGTGTGTGTGAGAGAGAGAGAGAGAGAGAGAGAGAGAGAGAGAGCCGCATGAGTGGAGGAGTAGCAGAGAGAGAGGGAGACACAGAATCCCTAGCAGGCCCAGGCTCTGAGCTGTCAGCACAGAGCCCGATGTCAGACTCGAACCCACAAACTGTGAGATCGTGACCTGAACCGAAGTCAGACACTTAACCAACTGAGCCACCCAGGTGCCCCTAGATTTGTTTTAAGACAAGAGTGTCCTGCATTGTCCACCAATGCCATAGTATTGGTATATTTTCATTGGGTCACATCAATGACTTTTCCTCAGGTATACTTGTGGTAAAATGTAGACATAAGCCAATTTATTCTTTGTGTGTATATTTCAAGTGTATGTTGTGATTGCTGTCCCATAAGATTGAATGTATTACCCCCTCACTATCATGCGGACTCTTCTCTTAAGCTACATAAACGGTTTAAGTTCAAAGCCAGAACACAGCACGTCTGAATTTACTCTGTATTTGTCTCTTGGGCAGTGAGAAAGCCTGCCGCAGAGAAAACACATTTCCCAAAAACGCTTAGTGTGCTCACAATAAGGAAATCTTTGAGTTTCTTCAGACTCGCTCTTCCTTCTTCTACAGAGGCTGAATGAATAATTTTTTACCTGTTATGTTTCCAGTCAGTAGTAGCCCAGCTGATTTTCTGTGCTTACTTGTTCCATGTTAATGTAGTTGTGTTTTCATGATATTGAACCACTAAGCCAAATCTTCAACAAACTAATTAGATAACTCTTGCATTGCACAAGGAATTCTCATTTGTTAGTCCATCTGATATATACCTATATACATATCTATATATTTTTTTTACAAAAAAATGAATTAGAGTAAAAATAGCAACACTTAAACTTTGCAATAGTACATACATGCTCTGTTTATACACTGTAAGGAACAGGACTGGACCTGAATGAAATGCATCTGTTTGGTAGATATGTTGTAGTGTCTTTTTCATGGTTTGTTCTTGGAAAATCTAGTGGAGTACTGCATGGATAACTTTTCATTAAAATAAAGAAGAATTAAGCTATTGTTAAATAAAAGATGAGATTGATGGAGTTTTTACATTCCCATAAGATTCAAATTTGAGATGCTTATATGTAATTGTGAAACCATAAAAAATTAAACAGTGAATAGTTCTGTGTCAAATGCTTGCCTGTAAGCATTGTTATAAAAAGGGAACAATAAGCCACAGAAAAGTCTAGTTATTCTCTCTTGGTAAATTAAGCTGAATTTGGTCAGAACAAAACAAAATAAGCCAATTATATATAAACATGCAGAGTTTTAATATTTGGGAGAATTGCTTTTGTAGTTCTCTTGAGGAAAATAGGGACAGCGAAAAATAGAATTATTATGTACTATATAAAGGGCAGAGTACTTTTTCAACATTCTAATCTGTTTGAACTTAATGTATATATAATTTATTCCTGTATATTCATGTATTTGTGAAATTAGAAAGTTGATTTATTGAGAACGTCCAGTTTGCACATAACCCTATAATTAAATCTTAATGTTAAATTCAATTTTTTTAGAGCTCCATAGGAGTGATACACGAACCCTTGTCAAACTAACTATAAGCACTGTTTTTTGGAGAAGAATTGATAAAATTAATCAAGAATGCTAAAACAGTTTTATTGTTTGTCTCCACAATGACACTTCTAGAAATCTGTTCCAAGAAAACAATCAAAATCTTATAAAGATATTTATGAACGCAATACATGTATAACCATTCATACCTGTACAATGATCTATCTGTAACATTTATTAAAATAAATATATAACCAAAATAAATTAGGAATAAACTAAATGAGCAAAACTAAGGTATATTTACAAAGTGCATCCATATGGCTTAGTATGTAGCCATTATAGATTATTTCTTCAGGGAGTAAAGACTAGAATAAATGCTGACAAATCAGTGGCAAGTAAAAAATGTAGTATGATTTTAACTCTGAAAAATGAAAAGTAAATGTACGTTATTAGAAAATAGTGGAAGGAAACACAATGGAACTCTCACAGTGATTGTCTCTGATTTACAGAATTAAAAGCGATGTGATTAAGGGTGCCTGGGGGGCTCAGTTGGTTGAGCGTCAGACTCTTGATTTCAGCCCAGGTCATGATCTTGCAGTTTGTGAGACTGAGCCCCACATCCAGCTCTGTGCTGACAGCGGCGGAGCCTGATTGCAATTCTCTCCTCCCTCTACCTCTCCCTTGCTCACAGGCACTCTCTCTCTCAAAATGAATAAACTTTTTTAAAAGATGATTTTATTTTATTTTTTGACCCTTACTGAATGTCTAAATTTTTACCATACATATGTAGTACTTTTATTTAAAGAAAAAAATCTTAAGAAGTGATCAAAAGAAACTAGATTAGAAGGCACATAAAAGAATGTCATCTTTGATAAGTTTGGGAAGAAACTAGATTAGAAAACCACATGGGCCTATTTGCTACTGCAATTTTTATGTCAGATATTTAAAGATGAAAAAAAGCGTAAGGTAATTAGGGCCAAGAATTATGCTAATGGAAGCACATATTGGAGAAAATATCTTGTTAATAGTCACATTAACTGATGATTAAGGGAGAAGACAGTTTGACTGATATACTTTCCTCCAGACTTGGTAATGGAGATGAGATATTGCCCAAAACATCCCCCAGTTCAGCTAAAGAGGACTCTCTCCCTTGTTAGAAATTTGAATAATGTTTCTTTTTTTTCCATTGTAAGTATAATGAGTTCAATAATAATATGGCTTGATCTGTAGTTTTTACATATGTATCAACTCTGCTGTATGCAAATGAAAGTATACATTGCAAGATTATATAGTTGTAAGAAAAATTAATAAATATCCCTAGTTTATTCGTTATTAATGCTGTGATAGATTTCAGTAACAAAACTAATTACCAGACATGATCTTAATGTAGTATTATTTTAAATTTGCCTCAAAGCAAAACTGTCATCCTTAAAAAAAATTTTTAAAAACTCAGTGTAATTATAATACATTGTGTTTTCAGCTCTTTAGATGAACATAAACATATTCTTCTGAATCCAAAACTCTGTGTTTCTGACAACTATGGATATTTGGTATAAAATTGATATCTTTTTAGGAAAGACAACCATTGACAAATATATATTCTTCTTTACATGGTTATACTCACATTATCTTTGCATATGAATGTGCTCAGCATATAAATCTAAAATATAGCTTGGCAAGTCTGTAGATAATAGAACTTCAAGAATAACTTTATCCGTACTGTCTGGAAATTCACTTTTAATTTGTGGAGGGAATTTATCTGTGCATATTTTCCTAAGATGTACTTAATCATAAATGTGTAAAAGTATACATACTGGTTTTCTTACATAATTCTAACATTATTTAATGTGTTTTATAATATTGGTATTGTGAGCATTTCCAAAGAGTAGTTGCAAATCAAAATACACTTAGTGTTTGCAATTTCTGATTATAAGACTAGATTATTTCTCAGTATTTCTTATTTAGGGATCCCCAACAGTAAACATGTTCCTATCCTATAATTGTGCATAAGAATTTGGAAGAACATTTTATTTGCCCAGAGCTTTTCATAGGAATTCCAATATTCTGAAGGTAAATTGCCTGTCTTATTAAATAGTTTTTGAATCCTATACACTAGGATCATAACATATCACAGTTAAAGCCATGAGCTGCCAGGTGACTAAGAAAGTAGAAATTGAGCTTGAAGAAAATAAATATCTACATAATTTAAGTTTGAGATAAGATGGAACATTGATTGCAGGGAAATTTGATGCCGTGAACAAAGCTTCTCTACCTACTAGAATAGTTGCAAAGTCACTATTTAGTATGCATTAAAATTAATGAGACAGTAGGGTGCCTGAGTTACTCAGTGGGCTGGGTGACTGACTTCGGCTCAGGTCATGATCTCATCATTCCTGGGTCCAGCCCCGCATCAGGCTCTGTGCTGACAGCTCAGAGCCTGGAGCCTGCTTCAGTTTCTCTCTCTCTCTCACTCTCTCTCTCTCTCCCCCTTCCTAATCCTAATTCATGCTGTCTCTCTCTCAAGAATAAATAAACATTAAAAAAATAATAATAATAAATAAAAGTAATGAGAGAATATATAGAAATGAAGGGGAATATGTTAGATTGAGCAAATAATCGTCTAAATAATATTTTTATTTGAATATTAACAATGGAATCTTTGAATTTATGGTTTGCCAAGAACAGTCTGGTTTATGACAGTCATCTTGGCATAACTGTTGGTAGACTTTCTCTCTCAAAAAAAAAAAAAAAAAAAAAANGAAGTTAATTCACAGGAAGTTATTCACTTTCATTTAACCCCTCTTCCATGGAGTGTATTAACAAAAGCTTAAAGAAATAAAAAGGAAAGAGTATTTGACTCTTTTTGGCCAGTAGGAGTGTCACAGAGCTTCTGGCTAACTCATGGACAGAAGGCCCTCTTTGCAACTATTACAGTCTATGGAGCCCCTACCCCTCCATCCCTTCCATCCCCAAGGCGTCTGTGCAGTCTGTGATGGTCCCTAAGAAATGATTTGATGCCTATTTAAGTAACTGAATGGTGACCACGATGAACATTGTATGACTTCACCTTGAGGTTCCACGGTAAGGAAATATGAGGCTGGTCACAGAAACCTGAGAAATCTGTGCCCTGCCTCTCAGACTTGGCCGGCACAGGAGCTGAGCCCTCACATGGACCCCGTTGCTTTTCCTGCCAGGTCAGTCCCATATGTAGAAAAGGCCTCTCTGCTGCTAGCTGTAGATACACCCTAATCATGGTGGTGTGATTAACATCTCTAAATCGACACTAGGTATTTCACTCGGAGCTATTCTAAGTCATTGAACATGTGTAACTTTAGGTGTAATCACTTTTCAGCAGCTAGGTTCGTTTGCTCTGGGGGAAAGAATAAAGAATAAAGAGAAGAATTACATGTAGATTAGACTTTCATAAAAGAGGCATCCCTTAAGCAGGACCATGTGCGGTATCTCTTATCCAGTTAAAATTGAAGCATGTCTTTTGGAAAGAACTAAATCATGTTTTACTAGATGTTGATTGAATCATCAGGTCTCAACTGGGCTATGTAGTAAGGACATTACTGATAATGCAAAGAAATCATTCATCTTGTATGTGAGACTACCCAAAATTCTCCCTTTGTAAACTATAGATCACTAAGATTAACTATTGGGTTCATTCTAGGAAGTTTGCTTCTTCTTATATTCTTTCAACCATATAACTGAGAATCCTTTATCAAGCATGATTGTGAAATCAGGTACACATTTTTAACATAAGACCATATGTTTTTCTCAACACCATGTGTAGTTCATACATGAGAACTTAGAAATGCCCTAACTCCTCCTGGAGCCTTTCCCAGGCAGCGCCCCCTACCTGCCCATGTCCATTCTGTATTCACAGAGGTGCTTCCTTGTATGTTCACTGCTGACTAGCCAGTCTCCAGAAGAGTACCTGGCATGTTGTGGACACTCATACATTTTGCCAATTGAATGAATGAATGAAATGAAAACAAAAACATGACTGTTGTTGTAGTTGTGTATTCTCGATGCGATTGCCTTTACCAGACCAAGAGCTCTTTGAAGATGAAGACCCCATTCTCCCCGTTGTGCGTATCCAGTCCACCTGTAGGCAGCTGGCTATCTGTGTGTACCTTTGAGATCCTCTTAATGCTCCTCATTTGCATCAGTTAGGGCTGGATGATGGGGTCTTCCCCATGTTGTCACACACACGGCACACACACCCTGAGATCGTGGAATTGAGACGCTGCAGAAGGCCTGTACCGAAGCTGCAAGGAGCCACACAGGTGTGATGTTGGAGATTCAGGACCTCGGACAAGGCTAAGCCTATGATACTTGTGTGAAGGTGTTTGTGGGACATTCTTCCCACCATCTTCTTTAATAAGGCCGTCCTATTACTCAGAAACCTCCAATGGCACGCACGTTCTTCCAGGAAAAATTATGAAATATTGGCCCTTGGGGTCATTCACAAACCGGCTCCAGCTTCTCACCTGGGACCATCTCCTCCTACACCCCTTATTTCCCTTCTCAAAGGTACCTCCTTTGCTCCTGACTTACCAGGATATTGTCTTTACTCCATACCTACCCTTTGAGTTCACACTCACGTCTTTATTTAGTCCCAGTCTTTCTCTCCCACACTGCACCCAACCCAGCTGTGATCACAGTCCCTCTATCTGTTTATCGGAAATCCTCCTCGACCATGCACTGTGTCTCCCACACCATCTCTCCTTTGACATTTCCATGGTTTCCTCCCTCACATGCCGTTCTTCCCAACACGGTGCCTCCGATGCCCCATATCTTAGACTGGCTGCCCACCGCAAGCCTGTCCTCACCCCTGAGTCCAGTGCACCTTGAGGGCAGGACCACTGGCTGTCCACTCCACTCCCCGGTGCCTAACACAGTGGTGCCCGCAGATTAGGTACATTGAGATGGGGCCAGATGACCATGCATCTCTTAAGTCCATTCGATTTCTTATACAGAAAATGAGAATTGCTGTTATGTGTACACAGGACTCCTGAAACTCAGAGTTCAATAAAAGAAACATAAGGAAGCAATTTAATTGGCTCAGTCTTAGAGGGGCTAAAATGCACAACATTTGCATACATTCTGCTCTTGTGCACAATAGCACCTTCATTGAGGGGTTGTTAGAGTGCGTCGGTATTTCCCATTGATACTCTAGAACATTTCTTACAAGGTGGTGGGTTTGTTTCAAAATATGAGGAAAATATACGTCTTGAAACATTTAGGTTGGGTGTAGTTGCCTAGCCCATAGGTTTAGATATCCATCATTTCTGTGCATAAGTTGACACTTGAAGGCATGACTAATGAGCTAAAATAAAATGCAATGTCACTTAATTGAGGTGCTATAGTTACTTAACTTGTATTGCTTTTATCTTTCAATGTTTAAGGGACTTGACACCAGGACACCAGAAGAGCTTAAAAGCAATCCATGTCATTTGTGTCATTTTGAAAGTGTCCACAAAAAATAATGGGTGAGATTTTGTTAAATTCCATTTCCTAAATAAAATAGCTTATATTTTAACTGTGGATCCAAGATAAAGGGACAGATGGTGTACAAATGTTTCATTCTTTTTCTTTTTTTAATAAACTAATCTAACATAAGGAAAATTTAACATTTTTGGCAACAGACTGACCATTGGAGTCCGCTGAATTCTAGATAAAGAAAGAGTAGATATGGGCACCTAGGTGGTTCAGTCAGTTGGGCGTCTGACTTCAGCTCAGGTCGTGATCTCATGGTTCATGAGTTCGAGCCCCGTATCTGGCTCTATGTTGATAGCTCAGAGCCTGGAGCCTGTTTCAGATTCTGGGTCTCCCACTCTTTCTCTCACTCTCTCTCAAATAAATACTAAAAAATTAAAAAATGAAAAGTAGATATAAGTAAAAATATTTTAAAATATTGTACATAATGAGTCACAAGGCCCTGTTACCAAGTATCATCTGTATAATCTGATATTTGCTCACTCCCAGTAACAAATTGTGTTTGTGAATTATGACATTTTACACAGGATTCTGCGTTTGGACCTTCTGGTGAGGCATTGCTCTAATAAACATGGCTGATTGGAGATTATTTGCTTCTCCTTGATTGCTTCCACGGGTGGTGAGCTTCCTCTATCTCTGGGAATAAAATTCAACCCAGATAGCTCTAATTATAAGAGTGTCTTTATAATGAGTGAATTTTTCTCATGTTCTCCTGTCGCCTCTTGGTCCTGTAACTACAAAGTCACCATCACCGTAATTTCTGGTAGGGCAGGAAGTATGTCTCAGAAGATGTTGGCTCTCCCACCTGGCACATGGAGCTCAGGAAAGAGAGTGAGTCTCCTCTCTCCTGTATGGACCTGCCCTCGGACAGATAAAAGCACTTACCTTTATCCTGCAGTCTGCTTTCTCCAACTCCAATTCTCTCAACAGTCCTAGTTACACTCACAACTGTTATCTCACCCCCCATCATTATGCAGGGATACTAAAATCCCCTCTAGTAAGCACTCAGGAGCCAGGAAATGTGAACGTTTCACTGCCAGTGAATTTTGAGAGTAAGACCTACTCTCCAAAGCAAGCCTGGATCAAAATAAAAAAAAAAAAGAAGAAGAAGAAGAAAAAAGTCCTGTAGGTGCACCTGCGTGGCTCAGTCAATTAAGCATCCAACTTCAGCTCAGGTCACGATCTCGCGGTTTGTGGGTTTGAGCCCTGCGTCAGGCTCTGTGCTGACAGCTCAGAGCCTGGAGCCTGCTTCGGATTCTGTGCCTCCCTCTCTCTCTGCCTCTCTCCTGCACTCTCTCTCTCTCTCTCGAAAGTAAATAAACATTAATTTTTATTTCCTAAATAAATAATTTTTTTCAAAAAAATCCTATAAAAAACTTCAGCTTATAGAACTCTCCCTCAAGATATTTGAGTTAAAAAAATTTGAATTATTGTACAACACTTGAGAAAATAAGGTTGACCTACTAGCTGATGGGAAAACAATGTTCACACTCTAAATACTGTAAAATCTGTGATGTGGGATTGCCCACAAATTCAATTATGATGACGACTCTTCAAATAGAAAGGAGTTGGCAAACTAGAGCCTGAGGGCCAAATCTGGCCCGCTGCTTGTTTTTGTAAATAAAGTTTTATGGGAACCTAGCCAGGCCTCCTGGTAGGTGTTATCTGCAACAGTTCCTGTACTACGGTACCTCAGGCAAGTAACTGCAAGAGAGACCTTATTGCCCACAGAATTTAAAACACCTGCCCTTTCCAGAAAAAGTTTGCGAACCCCTAAGTAGAAGAGCAACTGAAATAGACATTCTTCCCATGGCGCTGAATAGCTCAGATATTTCTGTAGCAAAATATTTTATTTTAGATTAGAGTTGGAGAAAGGCAATCTCAAGCGTGTTGTCATTTATTGTGTATATGTTGCACTTGAACACGCTCTATTTTCTATACAGTTTGTTCAGTTAGAGTGGGTTATACACTCTCCTGATTTAGGGAAATTTGTTTTTTCCTTCCTCATGTATAGACAACATTTTTGAGCCAGGAATACGAAGTGCATTCTTTTCCCAATTGCTAGTACTCTGGGTAATTTTTTTCTCACATTTAATGATGAAAAGAAAACAAAGAGAAATGTTGAAAGAATTTTACAGTGAATATCCGTATGCCCACCACCAGCCTCCTACCACTAATAGTTTCATATACTTGATTAATCACATATGTATTCATCTATGTGTCATCCAGTAGAATGCGATTTGTTATATAACAAATACTGTTTGTTATGCAGCAAGTGTTATTTGTTGCTGCATTTCAAAAAAAATCGCAAATATCAGTTCACTACCCCCCATACTTCAGCATGCATATCAATAACTAGAGTCTAATATTTATTTCTAGTTCTTAGATTTCCCTTTGAAGTGCAACTTACATACAAGGAAATGCACAAATCTTAAGTGCACCATTCATTTACTAACAAGCGTTAGCAAATGAGCAAAAATTAGAAGTAATGCAAACTTCTGTCAATATATATACATTCCCCATCACCCCGGGAAGCTGATCCATGCCCCTTCCCAGCAGACTTCAACCCCACTCTTTCACAGGCTATTTGTAAATAACTATTTGGGGCTATTGTAAATAAAGTGACCAAGAACATTCTAGTACAAGTGTTTTAGTATATGCATGATTTGTATTTGTGGAAAGATACCTAGGATTAAAATAGCTGGATCATTGAGTAGGTGTGTGTTTAGTTTTGTAAGAAGCTTCCTGACCTTGCCTCACAGGGGTTGTACAACTTGACACTTCTGCAACAACATATCAGGGTTTCTGTCGCTTCACAGCCTTGCTGATATTGGGTAGTGTCAATATTTTAAAAATAGCCATTCAAGTGGCTATGAAGCAGTGTCTCATTTTGGTTTTAACTTGCATGTCCCTGATGAGCAATGATATTGAGCATTTTTTTTGTTTGTTTTACTGTAGTTAATTTTAACATAGTCTTAAAATAAAACTCCCATGAAAACCTGATATGGGAAAAATACACAATTTCCATTTGTTTTGTAGTAGTTTCTTCCCCATAAAATTTCATGACATAACTGATGTCACCCCCCTTCTTTCAGAGTCACCAAAGATATCAAGATATTCACTGTTGCAATACACACACACATAACACACACACACACACACACACACACACACACACAATTACAGTAGTAAGTCCAAAGCAAGGTGCCCCTGCAGTAGTTCCTTATTTCTTTGTTTGTCTGTTGATCGGTTTTTGGTTTAGGGGGTTTTTGTTGTTGTTGTTTGCCTATCATTTTATTTAGCTTATTCACTCATGTGGTCTTCTGGTATAGATCCCAGATATCACCATTCTGTTTAAATTGCACTCCCCACCCACTTCCCACCATTTCACCACCTCCACAGCAAGAGAAGAAATATTTCTCAAGCTGAATTACATTCAGTGGAGCTTAGTTATAGTGTTGTCTAGAAATGTTTAACTGACTTAAATAAGTTATTGATTTTTATTTTTCTTTCATCTTTAGCTCCTATTAGAAACCTGCCATGTCAGTACACCCATGAGATTCTTCTCCATACTCCCATTCAATTTTCTCCCATCATTTCTTGCGAGATCAGGGTCAAATCACGTTTCCACCCAGAGATCTTCCTTAGTGAAGTTCACTTCTTTTTTTTTTTTTGCAAAGTCTATGTCATCATATGCCCAGTTTATGCTAACTTGTGATACTTTCTTTGTTACCTACTATTAATTCATAATTTCATACGTCATTTCCATTGCAAGCTGTATTTCCCCCCCAAGGTAACAGGCCCTAAGCATTTTACTTCTTTTTTTTTAATTTTTAATGTTTATTTATCCTTGAGAGAGTGAGAGAGACAGAGAATGAGCCGGGGAAGAGCAGAGCAAGAGAGGGACACAGAATCTGAAACAGGCTCCAGGCTCTAAGCTGTCAGCACAGAGCCCGACTGAGCCACCCAGGCGCCCCGCATTTTACTTCTTTTTAAACATCAACTCCAGAAGCTCATTGGTTGGAGTATAGCTGGTGTGTATTCACTTTAATTCATTGAAGAGTTCAATAAAATAGAAGATTAAATCCCTCAGGATACAACGAAGCAGGTAGTTAAATGTTTAACCTTGTGTTTAAGTAGCTCTTCAAAACAAAATGCAGAAATACATTATGCCTTGTAAATTTAAGAGTGTATCATTAGATTCATTTCCTTTACTGCTGTTGACTGCCAAGGACTTTTCTGTGCTACGAGCATTGTCTGGGTTCTCCAAAACCTTTAACAAACCAGCCTCCCCCTCAGTGGCTTTAACATTAAGTACCATTTTACTTGCCGCAGGTCAAGAATGGAGGCAGGGTTCACCTGGGTGTTTCTTCATTGTATGCGAGAGGTTATCCCCTCTCCCAGAGAGGCTCAGAAGGAAGGTTCAGGAAGTCATTACGCCTGTGTCTGGCACCTCCGTGCTCCTCCACATGGTCCCTTTCCCTCCACGTGACTAGCTTCCACATAGCTGGGGTGTCACCAAGTGTTCAAACTTCTTATACAGAGGCTGGCCTCCAAAAGGGAACATTCTATCATGGAGGGATATAGAGGTCTTAAGATCCAGCCTCCAGAAATTTAAGTCACAAAGCGTCACGTTTGCTGCATTTTAATTGCCTAAGCAGGTCATGATGAGTCCAGAATCAAGGGAAGGGATGGAAAGAGACTTCCCTTCTTAGTGCTGAAGTGTCAGGAATTTGGGGCTGTGATCCATCACATGCATTCCTCACATAAGTCTATCCAGTTCAGCTTGTTAGGATTGTTTAATAATTAGCGGCTACACTGGCACAGCAGGATATTGGTCCCAGAGCTAAGGGCTCCCCCTCTCCTGATTTACAGTGGTTTTAGGTGAGTCCCCCTCCAAGAGCTCTTTTATCCATTTTACCTCAGCTCGCAGAGCACAGGTGTAGGGCAGCGAGCATCGCAACACCTTCCAATGAAGGAGGGCTCCAGGAAAAAAAAAAAGTCATTTACATTTCAGTGGTGAAAATGCAGATAACCCCCACCAACTACAAATAAAAGAAAACAAAAATTACATATTTTTTCTGGTTATTTTGTTCTGAATAGGGGGAAAACTGGGGAGACTCTCTAGTCCTATTGGGGTATCCTTCCAGAAAGGAAGAAACTCCATAAAAATCCTCTCCTAAATGGCATAACCTCTGGAAAGAAGAGTTGCTAATACTATTTCATGTTATATGAAGGTGTTTCTATTGACCAATTCTCAGTAGGTAGCGTATGTGTATCATCATTTTTTCAAGTAGTGAGATTTCTCTCAAGGACACCAGCACGTTAAACTGTTCCGTCCCAGTGAGGTACAGCCCAGCAGTTATAGTACGGCAGAACAGAGCTCTTGACTGGGTCTCTGACAAGAAGGAAAAGTATGACCCCTATGCTTACTTTTTAAATTTAATTTAATAATTTAATTTAATTTAATTTATTTTTTATTTCATTTTGTTTTATTTTATTCTAGGCTATTCTCTTTTATTCTCATTGTATTTTTCTAATTTTATTTTTTTAAGTTCTTATTTAAATTTCAGTTAGTTAACATACAGTGCCAGATACTTTCGGGCATATAATTTAGTGATTCAGCACTTCCATCCATCACCCAAGGCTCATCAAAACCAGTGCACCCCTTCATACTCATCCCCCATCTAACTCATCCCCCCAGCCACCTCCCCACTGGGAATCATCAGTTTGTTCTCTATAGTTAAGAGTCTGCATCTTGATTTGTCTGTCTATATTTTTCCCCTTTGCCTGTTTGTTTTGTTTCTTAAATTCTACTTCTGAGTGAAATCATATGTCGTTTGTCTTTCTCCGACTGACTTACTTCACTTAGCATAATACTCTCTAGCTCCATCCATGTCATTGCAATTGACAAGATTTCATTGTAAAGTTTACATTTTCCTATGTTATCCCTAAGGTAAAACACTGGCATTTCTGTTCTCTACTCTCTGACACAAAATACTGTCTTAACTTCCAAATTAGCACAAAAAGAAGGTTGTTGCTGTCGGTGATGAATGTAGTGGGGGAGGGGGGAAGGATTTGTCCAGTCACTCTGGGCAAAGTGACGTTTTGGGCACTTGAGGCAAAAATCAAGTCATTACCCAAGATAGTGCATTAGTTACAGACAATTCTAAGTTTGAGGGAATTTGATTTTTTGGTATTTTCTTACATTTTGAAGGTCAAAAAAGAAGAAAGGAAGTATGATTTTTATACTCATTTTGACTTTCAGCCTATTTGAAAAAAAAATCAAACTGCCCTTACTTATATTATACTATTATTTTTTAACTATTTATACAATAAAGCAGGAGAATATGTCTTCCCTGACTCTAGAGGAATCAGTTTATTATGTTTTCTACTGCATTCCAACATTTTACTTTTTTTTGTGTTTTTTTATAGTAATTCATAATAGCTAAAAAAGTCATTTACATTTCAGTGGTGAAAATGCAGATAACCCCCACCAACTACAAATAAAAGAAAACAAAAATTACATATTTTTTCTGGTTGTTTTGTTCTCAATAGGGGGAAAACTGGGGAGACTCTCTAGTCCTATTGGGGTATCATTTTCTCCTGTGCAGATAATGACTTACACCTTGAAGGGGGTAATAACCCATTTTCTGGATTCTTACCATTTCACTTCTGTAATGCTTTTGGAATCCGTACGAAAGGCCCAGGTCTCGTTTCTGTGTTGCGTTTCCTATGAGAGGGGCTCATTAGAGTAATTTATCAGGGGCTTGTATGACTTAGAAATGGGTCCAATAGGAACTAAACCAACAGCACCAACTCATTTCATTTAGACCATTAAGCACATTAGGTGATGAAGATTTGTCAGTTCCTCTCGAGTCAGATTAAACCAACAAATTAAAAATGAAGGATGTCCTTCCTGCCTGTGAGTTTCCAGAGCCTCTTCATCAAGGCTCCCTCTGGCGTCCTCATTTGCCCTATTGCCTTAAACCAACATGTAGGCATCAGAAGTCGAACAGGGACGTGCTAACGACAGCTGCCCCTGATGAGTTCTGATTTATCTGTGTATAATTGTCCCCAATTAGAAACCACTAGGAACACATCAGAGAACATTTATAAGTGAAAACAGTGTTTCATTTCATAGGAAGCTTGAGTGAAATATGATAATGGGCTTAATTAAGAAGAGGAAAATTTGTTCAAGCCTATAGAATGAACAGAATTTAACAAATAAAAAAAGAGAGATTATTATATAGTGGCCTAAGCTGTAGTGCTACTTCAGAAGGATAGATTTTCCATTGGGATGTCAACAATGCCCTCACTCCTACCTGTACAGAGGAATAATCTTACCCACTATGCACTTCCCTTGAATCAAGATATATACTGAGCTGAAGAAAAAAAAAATGGTAGTATGTAAATTTTGGTGTATAAAAATATAAAGCTTCGTTGTTTTTATAAAAAGATTTGTCATGGTGCACCATGAAAGATATATGCCCTGATAATTTCATCTATAGGGTAACTGATAGCTTAGCAGCAGATTAGTTTATGTTTTTATTCCAAATGAGGTTGTACAAATCAAAACACTCACTCAGTGGGTGGCTGACTTATCTCACTGATGTTTTATGATAGACGTATAATAAGAGTGTAGTCCCTTTTCATCACGATGCAATTCTGAAGAAGAGAAAATCCAGTGAAATAAAAGGACACTTAGAATATGAAGTAGAAGTCCTGACTTGTACTGACTGTGCTGATCTTCATTCGTGAACAACTGTTTAACGACTACCAGGCAAAGAGCTTTATACTGAGGAATACAGAGATGAATACTGTTTGGTTTCTTGTCCTTAAGGAGCTCACCATCTAGTGAAGTATTAAAAACAAGACATTGTAGCCTGTTTTGACAAGTGATAGGCTGCTCTGGGCTCTCAGAAGATGCAGAGCCTCAATCAGCAGGGCATCTACAGCCGGTGGCTGAGGCTGGGTCCTGAAAGTGGGTCGAGGAGGTCCTCACAGACCAAACAGATCCTGTAGAGGAGCCTGGGTGTGATCTCACAGCCAGTGGGACACCACTGAAGGCTTTTGAACTTGGGATTTCCCTGATCAGTTTTCTGCTTTAGGATGTCAAGTTCAGTGACGTGGCGGATAATTGAGAGGAACAGGAAAAGACGGCAGGCATAGGAGAGAAGCAGTTGAGTGGAGTGAATTGGAGGAGAGATAGGGAAGGATTGGTTGATACTCTCTATTTGCCTAGGACCTTAATGTCTATTTTCATTTAATCTCCACACTAGCAATCTGTGGCAACTCATGTTTAAAGCCAGTTATATAATCTGCAGCTCTCAGTGCAAAATGAAAACATGGAGTTTATTGTTTAAAAATAAGGGAGTGGAATGCCATTAAAGGTACTAAAAAGATACTAAAGCTTTTCCCTAATACATATGCTCATGAGCATGCACTGTCTCTCTCTCTCTCTCTCTCCTTGTCATGATGTTTTTGTATTTACCATTTAATGCCCTTCTAAATAAATTAAAACTTAAACTATTAGCATGAATTTTACCATTTATCTTTATATTGTGCATGCCAGATTTAAATGCAAATATAGGAGCGCTTAATTTGTATGTTAAATACCTGAAATGATACAACCCATATTTCAGATCTCATACATGCATATATTTTGTTCTTGGCAGATCAGTGGAAACACTATGCAATTTACCTCAACTGTTTTTATTTCACTTCTCAATATGCACACATTCTACCAGCATTCTCTTACTTAAGAATAAGGAACGACTGAAAGGAAATAGAACTGGTGCACCTGGATGGCTCAGCCAGTTAATCATCCGACTCTTGATTTCAGTTCAAGTCATGATCAGTTTGTGAGATCGAGCCCCACGTCAGGTTCTGAACTAATAGTGCAGAGCCTGCTTGGTATTCTCTCTCTCTCTCTCTCTCTTTCTCTTTCTCTCTCTCTCTCTCTGTCCCTCCCCCAAATATGCTCTCTTTCTCTCTCTCAAAATAAATAAATCCCTTAAAAAAAAGGAAATAGAATAGTGGATTGTCGTATCGTTTCCTTTCCTTCTAGGTCATCATGTTTAGCATGCGTAGTTGGCACACACGGGAGAGTAACATGAGGTGACATGAGTCAGAAAGGATATGATAGGCTTCCTCGAGTGCTCATGGTTCGTAGCGCATCACTGCCTTCTTCTTCTGGGTCAAAGGGTAAGCATGGCCTTTTGGGGGCAGTCAGCACTCCTACTTACTTAGTCACCAACATAACATGCTTACCTGGTACTCGCCTGGAGTCTCGCTCGGCTCCCACAACACAAAATGGGTCCACCAGGGCTCTGCAAGCATTCTGTCATGGGGCAGAACAGAAAAGAATTAAAAGCACATGTGCATAGCCGCGTCACCCATGCCTGTGCTCCGGCGTCTTATTGGGTTTCACTTGCAAAACACAAGTTCAAAGGCAGGGGCCCTCTGAGTGTGACACAGTCGTAATTTAGGACAACTCTAAGGTCTCTGGCCCATGAAGCCCACCCCGGTAGTGTTATCTCAGTACTAGGCAGATACTGAGGTTCCAGAGGGATGTGACCTTGCAAGTGACTTTGCATGTTCCCCTCAGGCTATGGGGAATCCACGTAGTGGTGGTGCTGGTGGTGCTGGTGATAACTAAAGAGTTCCTCAGTGGTACTTGTAAAAGAATGGTCTGGAAGGCTTTATTCAAAGGGGGCTGCTACAATGGGTTTTTTTAGTGAGGGAGAAAGTTTGGGCCCTACTCCAAATACAATAAGGGAAAATGGGAATTTGAAGCCAAGGACCAGGGTGGGGGCCAGTGAATGGAAAGTTACTCAGAGGAACCATCAGGAATAAGGTTGGGGTAGTGCACCTGGGTGGCTCAGTCGATTGAGTGTCAAACTCTTGATTTCAGCTCAGATCATGATCTCATGGTTCATGAGATCGAGCTGGCATCAGCCTCTGCCCTGACAGCATGGAGCCTGCTTGTGATTCTCTCTTTCTCTCCCTCCCTCCCTCCCTTTCTCTCTCTCTCTCTCTCTCTCTCAAAATCAATAAACTAAAAAAAAAAAAAAAGGAGTAAGGAAAGATGGTTGGATTCTGGCTAAAGGGACTAACAAGAGTCGTGCTAAAGGCAAAGCAGGTGAGCAGACATCACCTGGGGGAGAGTGAAGGGTGAGGAACCCAGTGAGATATGTTGGGTCTTCAGACATCAAGTATGAGGGATTCTGGTTAACCTGGCTTAGAAGGATCCTTATGAGAACTAGACTCTGCCAAGAAGTTCATGTGAGCTAAAGATTGGTCCTAGTCAAAAGGAGAGCTCACAGGAGCCTAGCCAAAGTTTGATCAAGGAGAGAATCATTGTGGATGGGACATTAACACCCACCCTTCAGGCACACGCTCTTCATAGCCCCAGGGAAGAGAACACAAGAAGCTTCCAACAATGACAGCTGCCGGGAGTGGTTTTCAAGGGACATTGCCAGTGGAAAATGGATAGGTAGAGGCTAAGGATCCCAAACAATGATTCTGGGAGAGATATGCTTTCAAGATCTTAAGGACATTAATAGATATTTCAATTCATGGATTTTAAAATGGTTTTATACATCTGGTAGACAGTACAATTGTTCAGTGAGATCTCACATTCAAATCTTCATTCTTTCTTAAAAAAGAGGACTCGAGACAAATAAAGGTGTCTTGTGATGGTAAGAGAGGGAAAAGATGGGGAGACTTGATTCGGCTTTTCAGTTTCAAACATCAGATATTAAGGGCTGAAAAGAAGGCAATTTTTAATGTGTGATTTTCCCCCCACCATAATAAATACGGAAAGCCACAGACAGATGTAACAAAGGAAACCAATTTCCAGGATTCGGGGTAGTTGGGTAGAGGGATGTGGAAGCAGATTGGCACTGGGGTAGCTCCCCGGTGAATTAGGGGAGGAGCGAGACCGTGTCTGCCAGGTGTGAGCCGAACTTTAATAAATATGCGTCCAGAGAGCCAATGAATTGTATCATGTGAGGTCTCTTGGACTCAGGTAGAATGCATTAAGACTTGTATTTTACTCTAGCACTGAAGCCAAAATAACCTTTTTAATTTTCCCCCAAACCATATGGCGATGGAAGGTAATAGAGGGCCCTGATGAGCAGGGAGCTTAGATATAATGGATGAATTTTCATTCAGAAGCAGCACTATTCCTTGCATCTGAATGGCAGTGGGCAGTATGATTGGTATATTATGCTCCGGGGATAATGCCTTCATTCACAGAACAATAGAGAGAAGAGCCCAGGGCAGAGTCACTTGAGTTCTGCCTACTGAATGAAGAACAAAAAAGATAATGAGAAGTTAGCAGTGGTTTCTTTTTTCTTTTTTTCTCTTGTTTCCTCCTTCTCTCTTTGTTCCTTCCTTCCTTTCTCTTTACTCCATTTTCCCCAATGTCTTTTTAATTCGAGTTTAATTCTTATATGGAAATAATTAAATAGCATATTTCATATAGAGAAAACAGTTCAGGGGGAAAAGAAAAGAAAGCATACCAAACTGTACCCCACTATTTTTTAAACTTTAAAAAAAAAGTTTATTTTGAGAGAGAGAGAGAGAGAGAGAGAGAAAGCTTGCAATGGAGGGGCAGAGAGAGAAAATCCCAGGCAGGCTCCATACTGTCCATGTAGAGCCTGATGTGGGACTCCATCTCACTAAGTTTAAGATCATGACCTGAGCCGAAATTAAAAGTCAGATGTTCATCCTACTGAGCCATCGGAGTGCTCCTATTTTTTAACCTTTTTATATTGAAATGGCTATAGATTCATGGGAAGTCACCAAACAAAATACACAGAGACATAGCCAATAACTTCTCCCAGTTCCCATCAGTGACAACATCAGTGGTGTAGCTGTGTGATACGGAATCATAACCAGGAAATTGGCATTGGTACAATGCCAGATTTCCCCAGCTTTATGTGCACTCGTGTGTGTGTGTGTGTGTATTTGTGTGTGTGTGTGTGTGTGTGTGTGTGTGTAGTTCAGTGCGGTCTTACCGAGTAAGTACCTTTGTGCAACCACCACCACGGAGATATAGGACGACTCCAGCATCATAAGGTCTCATGTGACCCTTTTATAGTCACACCCACACTCCCCCTCCATCCCAAAGCCCTGGAAACCACTGATCTGTTCTCCAATTCTATAATTCCAGTATTTCAAGAATGTTATTTACCTTTTTTACTCAGCACAGTTCCCTTAAGAGCCCTCCACACTGTCATTTGGGACATATTATCAAGAATCCATTTCTTTTTATTTCTATAGACCTCTCTTTGGCATGAATGTATTGACTTGTTGAATCGTTCACCTGTTGCAGAACATTTGGTTGTTTCTAGTTTGGGGCATTTATGAATGAACTAGCAACATTTGTGTACCCATTAAATGTTTGAACTGAACCTTCAAAAGGTTTTTAAAACCTCTACAGATCACAAGGAAGTAGAGATCTATAATGCCATGAGAGTTGTTCAGGAACATGACATGGCTTCTGCTCCATTATGATGCTGAAATTGAAATTTATTTTTACAAATCATCTGTTGCTACTCAAAGACAGAGAAACAAAAGATCCAGACTTCTCTTTTCTGTGAAACAGGCAATGGCTATTCACATAAATTTCCGTTAAATACCTAAGAGGTGTTAGTTTCACTTATATTACTGAAATCATATCACTCTCAGTCAAATTCAGTACTCAAGATTTGACGTATCTGTAAAAGACAACATGCTTATGAAGCAAGAAAAGATGAAAGAGAAGCAATCGGGGCATTTCAGAGGAACAGAAGAGCGAGGGACACCCCTGAACATGAAGTCAGACATCGTCCCAAGCTAGGAAAACATAAACTTGACCCTCTCCTTCTGTCCAGAGTTGTCTCCAAGGTTAAGGTGCTCCCTTCCCTGAATGAACCCTAACAACGGGGATAATTCTGGGAGACTGAATGCAAAAGACTGAAACTTGGAACATCTGATAACATTCAGATAGGCACCACCTCTGTCAGCAGACAAAACTTCTCCTGCCTGAGAAATCACTTATGAATGATCCAGTGATCACTGCACAATGCGGTGAGCTCTCTTCACCCTTAGTATTCGTGAGTGAAGCCTTCAGACTCACCAAAGATCTGTGAATTGCAAAGAACCCCAAAGGAGATTATGCATATCATGGTGTATAATGCAGGAGTATAGACTTTGCACAGAATCTGCGTACACCACTCCGTTTCTGATGGTTTGGAAGGCATTTCAAAATATTACAAGATCACAGAGTTATTTGATTAACAGTATCCCCAG
Source organism: Crocuta crocuta (assembly GCF_008692635.1). Taxonomy (NCBI): domain Eukaryota; kingdom Metazoa; phylum Chordata; class Mammalia; order Carnivora; family Hyaenidae; genus Crocuta; species Crocuta crocuta. Next base: position 2,840,213 of record NW_027551559.1, read on the forward strand.
TCATCTGCAATTGCAATTTACTATATTCCAATTTTTGGAACGCTCATTGGTAAAACTATTATGATAACTTTATTGTCTAATGTGGCTGGCATTCAGAAATTTTGCTTCAAAAGCTGTAAAATTCTGATGCATTAGTATAAGCATTAAAAAAAAATAGCCAGCTCATGCACAAGAAGCCTCCCAGAAAACTAAAAGGGAGCTATAATGTGAGAATTTTCTAGTTTAAAATTTACCACTTATTCTTCCTTCTGATATCGAATTTTATGCACAGTATGCCTCTTGTAATATAACTACAATCAACTGCCAAACTAGTAATGCATTTGAAGAAGAGAAACTTGAAAGTATGTGTTTCCCATGGTAAGATCTTGACTTTGTGTAGATAGCGCATTTAGGGTATTGAGCCAAGAGCTAATTCTTTGTGGTTGCTAGAAACTGGAATGTGTATTTTGAAGGAATTAAAACAAAACAGAATTCATGGTAGTTCCCTGTTGTTCAGCTCTGGTTGGCCAGCACACAAACCTGACATTGTTGTGGTACTCTGTGACAAACACTGATGGCATGTGTATCCAGCCTACGGTGTGGAAGCCACTTTGCGGTATCACTTGTTGGGATAATTTGTCAGTCAACAACTCCATCAAAATTAACTTAGGAGTATGAATTTCCCTTGCCTCAAAATAAAAAGAAATTAATAATAGCAATTTGGGTCTGATTTGTTTTCTTCCAAGGTTTTGAAAATGAGTTTTTTTACTACAGGAAGAACAGTAGTTGTTGCCAGTAAAGCCATTTTGTGCTGGTCCAATTGGAAAACTTACAGTTTAAAAGTGAGTCATCTTCCTTTGGAAATCACAGACTGCCTTTTTTTTCTCTACAGCTTTAGTGTAGAAAAAAAGACAAGATGGGCAATGTAAATTCTGCAAAGCCTACAACATGTTGGTGTGATAGTATTTATTGGTCCCCAGTACGGACAAGTTGAATTGCATGTGGTGGACCTATGTAACTTTCAATTCCATGAGTTGACTGTGCTCTTTCAGCCTTCTGTTGCGCATGTGATAATGAGAGCTTACCTTTATTTTTTATAATGCCTCCTACGTTCCCCCACTATTCTGTGGGTTTTACACACATTGGTTTTCAAAAGATCCCTATGGGAAATTCTAGTAAATCTCCATCTTATAAATGGGGAAACTGGTGGTTAGAGAGATTAAATGGCTTGCTCAAGGTCCTACGGACCTGTGTACAGTAGTGTCTTGAACATACCTTTTCCTGCAATGACTCTCCCAGCTTTGAGTGCTTGTTTTCCATGTCTCTATCAGACTCCAACGTCCTGATGAACTGGCACTGCGTCTCTGTTCTGTATGCCCAGAGCCACGAGTGCTCACCAAGGGTTTATGCTGACTCTGTTTCCATTTTCTCCAGGACTGGCTATGACCGACAGGCTAGGCACCACAGCACTGTGCCTGGGTATTTTCTTAATGCCCATTGTTCTCATGTCCCCATGACTGTCCCCCATTTTAACTCTCCTACATCAGACAGCAGTGGGCTCCCAAGGATAAAACAGAGTAAGTCGTAACCTACAGGCCCATAAACCATGTTAGCAGTGTGTAATAGAATAAGAAGCAATTCCATACTTGCTCAGATAGTGCCAGGTGCTGATCACTTGATAAATACATCGCTTGATATAAACTAATTTATTTCAGTCTCAGCATGTCTCCACTTATGCCCAGAGGGCTTAAGTAACTTGCCCAAAGCGTCCTAGACTGAAAGTAGTGGAGCTGGGCTCCAGTCTTAGGGAGTCTGTCTTGTGAGTCCATGCCCTTGGCTACTAGTCATGGCCCCCTGGTTCGGGAGCTCTCTGGCCCTCCAGCTAGCTGTGGTAGCTCTGCAAACATTTTTATCATAGCTGTAAAAGTATATTTCTAATGAGGAGAGGTAAAGCAGGAAGAAGACGTGTGATCTAAGAAAGAAACAAACATGGCAGTTGTATGGCAGAGAGATTAGGACATTCATTTAGGAATATATCGCAGATGCTCTTAGAGACCACAAGGCAGTAGAAGGAAGTAAAACCAGCTCCACAGAAAGTTCTGGGGGGAGCAGGATTCCTTACAAATCAAACAAATATGGTCTGGGTGCAATGCAGCAAACAGCTGCCTACATCTCCACCATCTCCTGCTTCTCACCATTTTTAGTGAATATGTCACATTGCCACGTATGTGGGACTTTTGACCAAGGTCATTTTATCTTGCAGCCAATACCCATTCTTGTGATGTGGCTGCATGCAATACTAAGAAGTATTTTATGGTAGAGTACAATTTTAGGTCATACTGACATCATAAATATAAGAGTCTTTGTCGCTGTAGGCAAAGATCAAACATCAGTTCTGAAAACATTTATTTCACAGTAGTTTCTCTGGCTTATGTTTTAGGTACATTGCTTAACTTGAAAGCAAACTAACAAAAGTAAAACCCTCATAGTTCCTTGCCTTTATTTCATTTTGAGTCATATTGTGAGCAATAACATCATACGATACAGTGTAGAAATTGATGCTCTGGGCATCAGAAGGCTGAAAAAGAAAAAAATGGAAATATATTTGTGCAGGTTCATGACAGACAGAGTAGCTAGAGTAATGGTTTGCTTTGTGTCTTTTCCTGACATTAAGCAAACTCTCTGAACTTCCGCAGATATATATTAGAAGTGGCCTGAAGGTGGGAAAGGTGGGAAAGGATCCTATCATGCTGGAAATGATGAGGGCGAAAATCACTTCTCTCAGAGCTCAAAGGTTATTCTTTGGTCTAAACTAGTTTTTCCCCAACATCATGCCCGCAGAACTTGAGAGTTATTGGCTACTTACTTGAAATATTTAAGCTTGTATCAAAACATAGCAGAAGTGATCATGTCATTTTTATCACAGAGAAAATAGACACAAACACTAATTACTCTCTAAAACCATTCTTTTCCTCTATTATTTGGACTTAGATATTTCAGATTTTTTTTTTTTGCATTATTTGAATTTCAGCTATGAGTGATTCTATCAACAATGAGAGTATTATGTGGAACTGGGTCACCAAGATTTATCTCAGCATTGAAGGAGACATTTCTAAATGTAAGAACCATGTTTTCCTATTGCAAGCAGCTAAGGCATTCCTAAGTGAATGTTAACGTGTTTCTTCATTTTTCATGCAATAAAACATTAAGAATAAAAGAGAAATCCCCTTTTACCCTCCTCAGACGTTTCTCTCTAATCTCCCTCAGAGGCTACCACCATCATGAAATTCAGTGTATAAGGATGCCCGGGAGGCTCAGTCGGTTAAGCAACCGACTTTTGATTTCAGCTCAGGTCATGATCTCGCCGTCATGAGATCAAGCCCCGTGTCACACTCCGCACTGAGCATGGGGTCTGCTTGGAATTTTGTCTCTCTTCCTCTGGGACTTCTCTGCTTATACACACTCTCTCTCATATATATATGTTTGATTTTAAAAAGAAATTCAGTGTATCTTTTTAATCTGTGTTTATATGATTTTGCTCAATAGATAGACAGACATAATTGAAAAACTAGTTAAACCAAAGAATAACCTCTATGTATATATATGTGTGTGTGCACATATGTGTATATGTAGTTATACACAATATCGTTTAGTCACTGTTTTTAAAATTCACATAATTGGGATCATATAATACATATGTGAAATTTACATTTTCCACTCTATATTTTGTTTTTGAGAACTACCTAGGTTGCTCCATGATGTATTTGGCTAATTTATGTTAGCTGCTGAATCTCGTTGATTCCATATATATGTTCTCTATGTATGCAATCGTAGTATTCACATTTGTCCATTCCATATTACTGACCACTTAGGTTATCTCCATTGTTTTGGTACTGGTGACATGTAGGTATGAGCCGTCTTGTACAGGTGTCCTGGGCATAGGTGCCCAAGTTTCCCTGGAAGTTCTACCTAAAAGCAGACTTACTGAGTGACTAGGCATCTGCATATAGAACTTTGCCAAGTATTGCCTCACTGCTCATCCAAGTGACTGGTATACTTTCTCAAGTGCAACGTATGAAAGTTCTTGTTTTCCGCGTCTTCTCTCCAACACATAATATTGTCAGACATTCTAATTGTTGGACAGCCTGTGGAGTATAAAGAATTGCCTGTGTTTGGTTTTTACTCTTTCAGTTACTAATAGGCTGAGTATCTTTTAATATGTTCCATGACGACACATTCTAGACTTTTTTCTACTATGCATCAGCTATACGTATACTTACTGACCTTCCCTCTGTTTGACCGTTTAATCTTTATCTTAAAAATGATTCGTCGGAGTTACTTTAATGTTTATAAGTTATCTGCCCTGCAAATATCTTCTCCCAGGACATGGCTTATTTTTCAGCTTGGTTTACAGTTTTATGTTTATGTTTTTGTTTTTATCACATGGGGGTGTAATTTTGATGTCGCCAAATCTGCGAATAGAATGGTAGTTGAGAATGCGGCCTTTAGAGCAGGAGACCCCGGGTCATAATCCGCCCTCCGATGCTTGCTGGCTGTGGGACCACCAGTAAGATCCTGAACATCTTGGGGCGCCTGGGCGGCTTAGTCGGTTAAGCGTCCGACTTTCACTTAGGTCATGATCTCGCAGTTCGTGGGTTCGAGCCCCGCGTCGGGCTCTGTGCTGACTGCCAGCTCAGAGCCTGGAGGCTGTTTCAGTCTGTGACTCCCTCTCTCTCTGACCCTCCCCTGCTCACGCTGTCTCCCTCTCTCTCTCCTAGAAATAAATAAAACATTTAAAAAAAATTAAAAAAAAAAAAAAGATCCTGAACATCTTTTTCCCTCAGTTTCATTACCTGTAAAATGGGAAGATAGTACCTATCTCAAAACTGTTGTCATGGAAATTAACCATAAATCAATTAGAATATTGCCTGGTAGAAACTTAGAGCTATGTAAGTTGTTAGCTATTAGTAGTTGTGTTTTTAATGTATTGTTTTTAAAACTCTTTCCGAGCACTACTGAGTTACATACATATTTATGTATATGTTTAAAGGTTAAATGTTAGGTCATGTTTGTTACAAATATGTATTTTTCTCACAGTAATTGGGTTCTGGAACGTGTACCTAGTTTTACGTTTAAATACATACTAGCTAATCTAAATTACGTATATTTTTATTAAATGTAATTCTTTACAGATTACTTCTATTTGAAAAAACAGCATTTTGGTAGTAAAAGCAAACTTTCGTTTCTAAAACTGAACACGCATAGAAGGTACAACTGCTTCAGAAATAACTTTTATGTGATACTAAATTGAATGATATAATTGGGAGGCAGTTCACCATGAGTAATTTCCAAACACTTGAAATCAGAATGTCAGACACAGGCATAATCTGTGGTTATCAGATAAATAAATAGTTTGTTAGCTTTTTAAAAAAAAATCCACCTAAATGTAGCTTTTAAGAGAAGAAATCAAGTATATAAGGTATACAGTTGCATACAATGCCTTAACAGAGAGAGTCAAGTGAGCACTTAATGGAAATAAAATCCAAACCAGGTTTCTCCTGGGACTTCTATTTTCTGTGATCAGTCATACATTTAATGCATTTTACCCGTGCTAAAGGAATCAGGAAACCTTTTAAATGATTAATGCTCTTTATCTGGTGAAAAGGAAGCTTCCTCTGCTTCGAGAGGATAGTTTCATATTTGCTGTGAATGGTATTCTTTCCACTGTAAGAAAAAAAATGTCTCTTCTTGGATGCGATGCATCATAAAATGGAAACACTTTTGAAAGAGACGAACAAAAAGTAAATATTATAGGAAACTCTGATGTGTGCTTTTACACATAAAATCACCCATCATTGTATGTGAGCAGATCCATCTCACAGGATGAGTAAAAGCTGTCACACCAGCTTACTTGTGTTGGAGTGACCGAAGACATTTTCTCCCAGCACTCCACCGCAGAAATGTAAGAGAAGCAAGAAACACCTTACAAACTCAAACACTGCCACATTTCTGCATTACTCACTGTGACATTTATTCAACAGAAACAAACTCCCCTCCGACTCCAGAGTTTTCACACAACAGTGGTTTCTGTCTCACTCATGCTGTGTCTTCTCTGGGTTGGCAGAAATCTTCCTCCTACGCAGGGACCTATCTCAAGGGGGGATTAGGAGAGAGAGAGCATGAAGATCTCCTGCCTGCCCTTCTGTGCTTGGGGCTCAAAGCTGCTCTTGTCGCTTCCTCTCACGTGGCCCCATCTACATGCAAAGGGGCATGAAGTGCGCTCTTCATTGTGCCTGTGAGGAGAGGAGTGGCCAGTGTGATGTCTTCTATTGAGTCACTCGTACTGGTTCAGGTGGGAAGCCACCTGAGTGTGTTTCCCTCCACCACATGTTATTGTGAGTTAGGAATATGAGCTTTGGAGTGAGACAGATTAATTTACATCCTTGTTGAGTTCCTTATGATCCATGTGGTCCAGTTATTTAACACCAAAGTAAGCCTGTTATTCGCCTAAAAAGAGCATTGTGGTTGACAGGGATCAGAGGAGCCAAGGTATACAGGAAGCACTTAGTAAAGGCTTATCCTGACAAAAGGAACATAGCAGCATAGATAGTAGTAAATCCTGGAGGGTGTAACATGAGACCATTTTTATTGTACCAGAAAAATATTGCATCACTTTCCTGGAGCCGCCATAACACATGGCCACAGCTGAGTGGCTTAAAACAAAAGAAATGTGTTCTCTCAAACTCTTGGAAGCTGGAAGTTCAAACTCAAGGTGTCAGCAGGACTGCGGTCCCTATGAAGGCTTAGGAGGAGGATCCTTCCTTATTTCTTTCAGGCTCTGATGGCTCCAGGCATTTCTTGGCTTGTAGATGCATAATTCCAGTCTCTGCTCCCATTTACATATAATCTTCTCTTCTGTGTCTCTCTTATAAGGCCCCTTATCATGGGATTTGGGATGATCTCATCTGAAGACATTTAATTTCAACATCTACTAAAACACTTTTTCTGGGGCGCCTGGATGGCTCAGTCGGTTAAGCATCCAACTTCTGTTCAGGTCATGATCTCATGGTTCGTGAGTTTCAGACCTACATCAGACTCTGTGCTGACAGGTTGGAGACTGGAGCCTGCTTCCGATTCTGTGTCTCCCTCTCTCTCTGCCCCTCCCTCACTCGCATTCTGTCTCGGTCTCTCTTAAAAATAAATAAGCATTAAAAAATATTTTTCAAAAATGCTTTTTCCATTTGTAGCCAATACAGTTTCTAGAGATTTAATGTGGACATACTTCTTGGCGGTGAAGGGCACCATCCAATTACTACAAATATGAAAGCATTTTTTTAATTCCTATTTAAAATGCCGCTTACCAGGGCGCCTGGATGGCTCAGTTGGTTAAGCATCTGACTCTTGGTTTCGGCTCAGGACATGATCTTCACGGTTCGTGAGTTTGAGCCCCACATCGGGCTCCATGCTGTCAGTGCAAAGCCTGCTTGAGACTCTGTCTCTCCTTTGCTCTCTCTGCCCCTCCCCTGCTCTCTCTCTCTTTCTCTCTATCTCTCAAAAAAAAAAAACCCCAATAAACTTAAGTTTATTAAAAAAATAAACTAAAATTTACTAGCTGACTGTGCATGCAATTTTTAAAATATTGACTTTAGGATTAGATTTCTAAGTGTGGGTCTTTATAGATACATATTACCACTATATGGAACATACCTTTTTGAAACAAGAAAAAGTTGCATTGGATTGCGTTTGTAAAGTTATCGTTTCATGTATCAGTTCTGGGTATAGTTTTCACCATTGTGAAACTATATTCCAGTTTGAGAGAATGGACTGATCAGGGAGCAAGATACCCAGGAAAAGTCACATGTCCATTAAGGTACTATTCTTGTGTTCATGCACACCAATCATAGCTTCTCTGAACACTGATTTATGCCAGAATCCCCTTTTCCTTTCCCCCTGTAAATGTATTCAGAAGCCATCGCTAAAGTACAGATTAAAGGTCTAAAATCCACTTGCTGTTGTACAACTGATGAGCTATTCACAGAAGCTGGTTGATCAGAGTAAAAGATTTAGTGAAATAAGTGTAGAAAATCATTCTCAAAATGATACCTGTCCGTAATTGGCATCTAGATTTCTACCAATTATTGACATATAAAAAGGGGCATGTAGAAAGTATTTGCATGTGTAATGAAAGAGTTATGCATCTTTAGACATGTTAAACTTTATATCCTTAATAAATCATTCAAAATTAACCTATGTTGCCTCCATAGATGAACTTTGTGCATTGCCTTTGGCATATCATGTATGTGAACAACCCCTTCTCCCTAAGTTGTCTTATAAGACATATTTGCAAAGTGAGGATTTGGGACTGTATATTCAATTGGTGGTAAAGTGTTATTATAATTTGTAAATGACTTAATTTAAACTATAATCAGCTGAAAGGAACTGCTCATGAGATATGTCTAGAAGAAGATATAGATTTATTATGTCTTCTTTATAATGCAAAATGAAGTTCTTTCCTTCCTCGACAACCTCACAAAGTCTATAGGAAACTAGTTAGACTCATAGTTTAAAATAACTAAAGTTGGGCAGGATAGGACTGTATCTATGTAAAAGCTGTTGTAAGAGATGAGTAAAATAGGTATGGCTTTGTAAAAAAAAAAAAAAAAAGGAGCAAGGAGCTCTTCTCTGAAAATTATTGAACGATGTCCATTTATCACACTCTAGTGCCTGTGAATCAAAAGAGATATACATCAAATGGAATAAAGTTAAGATTGTATCAAAACGGACCTTCTTTTCTCAGTAAAAATCTAACGGACACACCATGGAGCAGCCATTACTACTGTAATGCATCTTTGTGTCTTCTAGTCTAGGGACCTTGGTTTCCAACCAGTGCCTTATATCTGTGTATTCTCTTTTTTACAGTTCAGCAGAAGAGCAGTTTCACTGGCAATCACAAGGTAAAGTACAATTTCTACATGTATGCCTGCTGATTAATATTCTTGTGAACTTCAGGAAAAAGACTGATGAAAATGAGAACACCCTGACACTAAAATTAAATGATCCCTTGATAGCTCGTGATTTCCTGAGAGTTCACTTCTCTCAATTCCCTAGAAAACTTTATGTTTTTCATGCATGCCTGGAATTGCTGCTGGCCTTGGTTTGTGATACTGGTTGACCAAGGATTACAGTGTGAAATCTAATGAGAACTTCATGAGGTAATGTCTTTGGTTAGGATACTTTTCATTGTTAGGCCCGAAGCTTTAATAGTAACAACGTCGTGTGTTTGTTCATCACTTTAAAATTTTGTGTTTCAGATGGTCAAAAAGACATCGAAGATGAACTTACCACAGGTCTTGAGCTGGTGGATTCCTGTATTAGATCACTGCAGGAATCAGGAATACTTGACCCACAGGATTATTCCACAAGTGAAAGTAAGTCAAATGACAATGATGCTTGAAGACAATTTTAAAATAGAAGAGAATACTTTATTCTAATATAATTAACATAATAAGCTCTATCTAACAGGACCTCAACCTGTGTTTATACATGTTTTAGCTATTTCACTCCACTCTCATCTAATTCCTTGCCACATTACCCTGTGCCAACTCACATTACATCGTAGGCTCTCTTAGGTCAGTAATTGCATCTAGATTTCTCACTAATTACTGACATAGTGGAGATTCTCACCAATTTTCTGATATCCTTTTTGGCACCTAGCCAGATGATCACATTGAATGAACTTACCATATATTTCTTAATCAGTACACTGTCTGCTTTGAAATTAATTGTGAATGCTTTACTCATACAGGTCATTGTTGGTAGCGATCATAAACAGTACAACAACTATACAACAAAATAGAAAGAATCAATATGCAGTACTAACTACTTAGTATTATGCTATAGTACTATGCAATAACCCCTTATATTTCTATATGTAGCCACCTTGCATTGCATATTAACCTCAACAGAATATTTAAAAATTTCTTCAACTCCTCCTAATTATATATTTTTCAACCATAGTGGTTGAAGCTTAGGAATAAAAGTGCTATGAATTGAAATGGGCTTCACTTTAATAAATCATAAAATTCTCTTGCCTTAGTTTAACAAAATCCCACAAAAAGCTAAAAATTAAATCATTAAAACAAATAGCACACTGGTAATTTCTGTATCAGAAATCAGTGGAGCATTTTATTTCTTAATTTAAAAAAAGTAAAATCTCCTTGAATAGCCATCAAGGTTTGCTTTAAAGATATAAGAATAAGATACATACTGATCTTGAAACCATGAAATTTACACATTAGTTCACTTTCTCTACAATTTTTATAATACTCTTAGGATAACATCAAAATGAATATCCAGATTTATTTAAACCCATTTGTGTCCCCTCAATAAAATTTCTAAAATAAGATGAATGATCTATAGTATCCTTGTTATCTATAGTTTCTATTTAAAAATGTAGCATTGTTACTTCTCTCTCAAAGTCAATAAATGTATTTCTCTTATAGGGGTAGTTATAATCTGACTTATATTTAGTTAATATTTGAGACACATGTACTCGCTTTGTTAGAGTAAGGAAAACAGAGATAAGATAGTATGTCTTTCTTGGGAGGGAGGTGATATTTGATACTAAAATTTTCATATAATAATAGAGAAACATATTCTATTGTGAGCCTGGGAGAGGGAATAACCTTCAATACACAGAAGGTGCAGAAAAAAAGAAGGAAGAAAAGTAAAATAAGAGGCAAGCAAGTTGAAACAGAAGGGATGAATCAAGTATATTAGTCTAGCACTACAGGTGAGCCACACGGAATTCTTTGAAAAGAATAAAAAAGCTCTAATAAACAAAGATAAAACAGTTATGTGATGTTGATAAGGGACACATTTATATTCATGAAGTAAACATTGACGTTAAAGGAACAAAGTAGTAACAGCAATTATCATCAATATAAACTGGGATTGGGAAGAATTTGTGAGATGAAGCGGAATTTAATGCAGGAACACTCAGTAAGGTCAAAGAGGAATTATCTAGTGAAAACGCCTTGGCTTATAAAGATGCAATAAACTCATATTAACATCTAGTGAACATGATGTACCAAACAGAATAGCATATGAATATGAAAATAAAAATTATTAAGGGGCACCTGGGTGGCTTAAGTGTCCAACTTTGGCTCAGATTATGATCTCAGGGTTTGTGAGTTTAAGCCCCATGTCGGGCTCTGTGCTGACAGAGCCTGGAGCCTGCTTCAGATTCCGTCTCTCTCTCTCTCTCTCTCTCTCTCTCTCCCCCTCTCCCCCCCGCTCATGCTCTGTCTNTTCTCTCTCTCTCTCTCTCTCTCTCTCTCTCTCTCCCCCTCCCCCCCCAGCTCATGCTCTGTCTCTCTCTCTCTCTCTCTCAAAAATAAATAAACATTAAAATTTTTTAAATAGGAAACGAAAAATAAAAACTATTAAGAATGAAAGGAGAAATTGATGAAAAATACTATTGTGAACATTTCAATACACAGAATGCAAGAAGAAAAAGACACATAAAATTGGAATAAATAATTAACAAACCAGTGTAATAAATATATCTAAAAAGTTAGATCCATTGAATGGTAGTATATATTTATTATACATGTCCAGGAAAATTTATAAAACTTGATCAGCTATTGGGCAGTAAAGACAGTCCTAAAAATTAAAGAGGATAGAGGGGCGCCTGGGTGGCTCAGTCAATTAAGCGTCTGACTCTTGATCTCTTCAGCTCAGGTCATGATCTCATGGTTCATGAGATGGAGCCCTGCATCAGGCTCTGCACTGAAAGCATGGAGCCTGCTTCAGATTCTCTCTCTCTCCTCTCTCTTTGCTCCCTTACCCCAATGATGCTTTCTCTCTCTCTCTCAAAAAAAAAAAAAAGCATTTTTAAAAAAAAGTATAGAAACACCACCTTCTTTGATAATGACCCAGTAAAATTAAAAGTAAATAAAATGATAAAACATATTCACTATTCACATTAAAGTTAAGAAAATGCCCTTGGATCTACAAATCAAAATAGAAATAAAAAAGAAACTTCCATATTATTTAAAAAGCAAGTAAAATAGTGGGGTGCCTGGGGTGGCTCAGCTGAGGAAGTGTGCAACTCTTGGTTTTGGCTCAGGACATGATCTCACAGTTCATGGGTTTGAAGCCCGCATTAGGTTCCATGCTGATGGAGCAGAGCCTGCCTGGGTTTCTCTCTCTCTCCATCACTCTCTGTCCCTCCCCTGCTCTATCTCTCTCAAAAATAAATTTTAAAATTAAAATATATGTATATATATGAAGGAAATAAAATAATGATATTTTATAATGAGAACAGAAGGGTAAGGGGGAAAACCTGTACTGAGTAAATCTTAGCTTTAAAGACAAGATAAAACAATGTAGTACTTACTTTGGTGAAACCTTAAAAAGAGCTAAATAAACCAAAGAAATTAGAAAGATGGGAATAATAAAAGTAATGCAGATATAAAGCAATATAAAATAAAAGAGTGGAAGAGATGAATAAAGTGACAGAAGGGATAAATATATGAACTTTTAAAAAAAATTTAAATCAACTAATTATCCTGAGCTTCCCTAACTGAAAACCTCTGCTACACATGAGAGAAATGGAATGAGTTTTTAGTGTTCGCTTTTGTTTTCCTCTATTATATGTTCAAAAATTATCTACAAATGATGTATCTTTTTGTTCCAGGAAAGTTAAATACTCCATAGGGTTTTTGGAACGTGCTTGGCAACTGCTGGAGTTTTGTCTTTCAGAAAGATTTGTTACATCCTGTTATTATGTCCTGGATTATCTTTTTGAAGACTCCTAGGATTTTAGTTGTTTGTCTTCCAAGTCCCCGCTTTGTTGTTTGAGATAGAAAGTAACAAGTCAAAACAAACCAAAACAAAAAACAAAAAAAACAAAACAACAAAAACCGAGGGCTAGCTATCACCATCCAAAACTTTTATACCAAAGGAGGAAAAAACCACAGTAAAGAGTACTGCTATTCTGTTTTTTTAATGTTTATTTATTTATGACAGTGAGAGAAAGAGCAGGGGAGGGGCAGAGAGAGACACACACACACACAGAACCTGAAGCAGGCTCCAGACTCTGAGCTCCCAACTGTTAACCCAGAGCCCAACATGGGGCTCAAACTCATGAATGTGAGCTAAAGTCAGATGCTTAACCAACTGAACCACCCAGGCGCCCCCTATTGTCATTCTTAAGGCCCACTTGTTCTTAATATTTTCAGAGTCCCTTTGAGACTGAACTAAGTAAAATTGGGAAATTAATTTTAATGTTTTTAATGCTTTATTTGGTTTTGAAAGAGACAGGCAGAGACAGAGAGATGGCACAAGCAGGGGAGGAGCAGAGAGAGAGGGAGACACACCGAAGCAGGCTGCAGGCTCTGAGCTGTCCACACAGCCCGGCACCAGGCTTGAACTCACAAACCGTGAGATCATGATCTGAGCTGAAGTCAGGTGCTTATCCAACTGAGCCACCCAGGCATCCTGGGAAGTTATTTTTTTTAAATATTGGGTAGGTAACTATCATTTTAGGGATCAATTATGGCTAATTTTAAGTGTTTAGAAGGGCATAAAATAAAAATATTCATTGCTTTTGTATTTGTATCAAGGTCCAGCTGGGAAATAGATTCTACCCAAAAGAATTTAACCACCAAGAAGTTCATTAAGGGCCTATTTACAGAGGAGTGGTCAAGAGGGAGGGAATAAACAATGTCTGTTGAGGTTACTCAGGGAGCAGCAACAGAGGGCAGCCCTTACCATGTGGTGAGGATGGAAAAGTCCAGGGAATTGTACCAGCAGTTCAAGAAGCGTGGCAGGGACAGAAGAATAAATACCCTGACTTCTCTCCTCCTGCTTTCTGATGTCCACATGCCTACTACCGGCCAAATCTCATCACAAACCAGAGAATAGGGGACCCCCGTGAGACCCTCTACCTGGCAAAAAGGGCCGAGAATGATTATGGGGAGCAAAGCAAATAATCTGCACAACATCCCATTAAACGGTAGAACAACATACCAGGTTTACGTTCTTGTTTTAGAAACTCTACACGTTGATACACGGCGGCTTTTTGACGCATTTCATATAATTAGCGCAAGCCCATCATATTCTGCTCGCCCCCTGTTTTTGTGATTACTCAACGGATTACATTACTAGAACAGACATGAAATAGCTAACATTAAATTGGACTTGACACACTGCCCTCGAGAGCCAGGTCTCTTAGTCCTAGCTCAAAACAACACTAAACACAATCTAAAACCAGCTTGAAAGAGTATTAAAATGGCGACCAATCTCAACTCCCGTAGTACTTAATTTGCTGTGTTCAAAAGCTTTTGTTATTTTTATTTCCAGGATCTGATTAAAATAAATGTGTACCTTAGTAAATCCATCCTCTTGACCCTAAGGCAAGCAATCACAGGTCTCCCATACTGACTATAGCGTCAAACAGCAGTGCTTTCTGACTCTTGGCATTTTTTAAAAAGTGCTGTTCTAAACAGTATGTAAATCGCGTGTACAGCCTTTGCCACCTACCACTATTTCATGACTGCCGGCTGCGTAATTTCAGTTCTAACAAATATGTGTCACAGAGTCACTAGGAGAATTGCTACTGTTTACTGAGTGGATAAAAGTTACAGAAGCTCAGGGCCGTTAGCTTCTCACATAACGTACAGCTTGACCCAAACTGCTGTGGACTAAGTACCTTTTTTTTTTAATTTTTAATATTTTATTTATTTTTGAGAGAGAGAGACAGCGCGAGCAGGGGAGGATCAGAGAGAGAGAGACACAGAATTCAAAGCAGGCTCCAGGCTCTGAGCTAGCTGTCAGCACAGAGTCCGATGCGGGGCTCGAACCCACGAACCGTGAGATCATGACCTGAGCCAGAGTCGGAGGCTTAACCGACTGAACCACCCAGATGCCCCCTAAGTACCTTATTTAATCCATGTATCCTTGGAGATACAAACTCAGAGAGAAGGGTGACTACATCTTATCCAAAAATTAACCAGAACTATTTGCCAGTCAAAATCAAAAATAGAATGGACAACTTGGGGGAAAATGGCATATGTTTATGGACAATGTTAATTTGCCTAACGTATTCTGAAATAGTAATTATTTTTACCTGTAGCATATTGACAAATTGAAATTCTACCATATTCTAGAAAATCCCAGCATTCAGGAAAAATTTAGGAGCTTATTATATTCTGAATTTTATGGCAAAGAAAGGAATGTTATTCTGAGTTTTCAAATCAGAAGGTACTCAAAAAATCAAGAATCAATCATGGAAGTTACCATTCTGAGCAGAGAGAATCCAAATTGAATAATCATATGTAGTTGGACCGAGGTGAATATGTTATTTGCTGTTGATTTACAGTCTGTCATTTTTATTTAATTACTGTGATTATACTTAATTGTTATGCAGCAAGAGAATTGTTGAGGAAGCAAGTTAGTAAGATACTGTATAAAATATAACCCCATATATTCTTCTGCAGTAATAATAATAAAGGTGAGGGACATCTTCATGAAGTGAAGCTTTTCATAATTCCTAGTAAGCAAGCCACCAAAGGATGCAGAACTGGTTTAGGAATAAAGCTTCTTATGATAATTAAAATAATCAAAAAATAATAGATCCAAAATAGATCATGGCTCAAAATACTGATGTCATGCTCAGGGAAAGAGAACCGGTTTGCTTTATTTTCTGTTATGGTGGAAACCAGGCCTTAGGGAGACCCCAAGAAGAGCCTCTCAAGAGGGGTACAAGGTAGCCCAGCCCACCCTGGGAGTCAGAAAACCTGGATTTAAGAGTCCGGCTGCTCCCGCTTCTCCAGCAGTGGTTGAGAACTATCACCTGGGCTAGAGATCTTTCCCTGGAAATGCATTTATTCAAGTTAGTTGGGATCCTCCTTGGATTGTTCACTTCCTGTTGAAATCACTTCATCTTTGCCTTTGATTTTTGAAATGCAAATGACAGTCGTCTTTCCAGAAGTTTGTCATGGTTCCAAGTCTAAAATTATCTTTAAATACTACATGCATCCATTTGTCTCCTTTCAAAATTCACTCCCTTCCATTCCCCCAACTGCCTTTGGTGCTGTGGGGCCAGTGGGAAGTTAACAGTGGCAGAAATGGGGGGTATGAGCAAGAGTCAAGGGGAAACACCTAGGTGGCACCCAGGACATTGTAATATCCTCCTAGAAGCTGTAATTCATTTCCCTGCCAGATGCTACCTCTATCTGGTCTGCAACTAATGTTCAATTTGTTTTTCTTTGATTTCCTTCTATCACATGGATACTTAAGAGACATGTTGTACCTTTTCCAAAGATGCAAACATAGGAATCAAAGGGATAAACGAAGGCATACAGTACCCAGGCTCCTTTTCTATTCCCAAAGCAAAGGAGAACATGATATAATTTCTCCTTAAAACCCTCATTCTCACCTGTGTTAGTAGGGTGCCCTGGGGTCAAGCACAGAGTTTAAAGCCTGATGGGAACTTTTAATAAAAATAAAATTGTATTTTGAAGTTGTCAAAGTATCCAAAACATAAATATGAATATCAAACAAAAGCCAGTGAAAGGAAGGAAAGTATCAGAACTGGCATGAGTATAAGAAAAGTTAGAGAGGCTGAGAGCTCTGATGAGAAAATCAGAACAAACAAAAACTTTTTCTCAGGAGACCATGAGAGAAGGGGCGTTCTTGTAATACCTTGTGGAGCCGTCTTGTGGGACTCCCCCAGAAGTTAAAACACTAAAAGTGCCCCCGACCAAACAGTAAGCCACTGCAATAGCACCTGAGATAATCAGACCGTGACATGTGGGTTTTATTTTCTCACGATGGGCACAGGTGACAGTCATTCATTTTTTTTAAACGTATGCATTAAATACGTATTAAAGGCGGCCCAGAGAGTCTCTGCTCTTGTGGCATTTACATGCTAGTCAGAAAAGACTGAAGTAATCTGAATACTTACTATAAGGTCAAGTAGATAATTGCTACAAGCTAAAAAAAAAAAAAGAGGTGGAGTAGAACAGGGTTCTCGAAGTGTTTGGAAATCATGGGGGGTCCTGAGACCCTTTCAGGGGGGCTGCCTCAGCTTTCACAAAACTCAAAACTCCTACAGTGGTGTTTGCTTTTCCAGGTTCATTCTCACCCAGTGAGGGGGAGGGCGTCTCACTGGGGCAGAGTCACAAGAGTTTTCCAGAGGCTGTCTGGTGCATGATGGGGTCATTGCTGTCTACAATAAATAGCATGCTATGTCACCTGTATAAATAAAGCTCTTTGTGGTCCTCAGTGAGTTTTAAAAAACATGAAAGGATTATGAGAACTGCTCTAATTTTGGAAGAATGATCAAAGGGACAGGAAGACCTCTTTCGGGAGAAGATATCGGATTAGGGACCTGAACAGAATGCACAGCTAAGCCGTGCAGATTTCTAAGGGAAAGTCTGTGATTTGTGGCAACTCAAACACTCGTCCTTTAAGTTAGTATACTCCATAAATACATTACAGTGTTTTCAGGATTTAGGTTTTAAATTTCATTTTCTTGTAAACTGATTTCCATTAATTTTCTATTCCTTTTCACGATTCTTGATAATAAGAAATATGGCTCTATTATCTTTAGGCAATTAATTTATGAAGAAATATATATAATGCTTTTCCTCTGTGTGCCCCATTAAGTTTTTTAAATGGTAAATAATCTGAAGATAAAACTTTATAAGGAAATAGTTGGAAATTGTAATGAGCTATAAAAAAATACTGTTCTGTGATTATAATATCGTGTAAAGTCCCATGCATAATAAAATTCTTGAGCGATACATTTTAAATGAAAGTTACACATTTGAAGTCCATTTTGTGGTAAATGTCACTTTGTTCATTTCCGTCTGTTGGATACAGCTGTAAAGACACTAAGTGAGTTATTGCATAAGTGTGAGTACATTACCTACCTCCTATTTATCCATGTACAATAGGAAAACTTGAAAAAGCCTATTGATTAAGCCAATAGCATTGGTTGACTCTAAATCAGTTTAAAAACTAAACTGATTCTCATCCTGGGACCACTAGTTTTAATTTTCACCTAGAGCATCACACATTGAAAACAGCTGACCAGACAAAATTGACATTCTGCAGAAAGACTTATAAAGGAAGTATAGAAACACTGTCCTTGGAATAATTCCCCATCACTTGGAGCTTCCTTAAATAACACCCTCTTGAGCTTTTTTTCTTTGGTTAATTCTAGGAATAGCGGATGGGCTTAATTACCATTTTCAGGGAAAATCTTCAGTGAAACTTCTACATATGAGCTTTTAAAGTTACTAGTGAAGATTAGAGGAAAATAACTAGTTTTCCACTTCTAGCCACCTCTATTCCAAGTAAGTTTAAGCTGACAAGTTTTCCAAAACTCATAAAGAGGAAATAGTCACTATAAATGAAACTGATTAGTATTTCAACTTAAATAAAAGTCAATACTTATAAAGTTAACTTGCATTAGATAAAACCAAAGTGCTATGAGCTTATTAAAATCAATTTGATAATCTTACAAATAATTGACAACTTCTCACTGATTTTGTGATTTATAACAGCCCATTTGTGTATGTGTATATGATTTCCACCAACTATTTCCTTTATTCTTATGCAACATTTTTTTTTTTTACAAAGAAAGATCTTCTCTTTATGCAGCGTGGCTCTGAAAATGTACGCCCATTTAAAGTACAATAACACTTAACCTTCAAATCATTCTTAACCTTCCAGAAAGACTGGAGAATGAGAGGGTGGAAATGAATGCAAATTCTGTCCGTTATGGATGTATGTGAATCTTGTTGGCATTATTCTTTATGATCTACATAAAGATACGTTTTTATATCATTTTGACAGAATCAGTTTAGCCTAAGAGTAACTGTTTCTAAACTTCCTGACAAATGTGAATCTAAACAAAGGTGCCACAGTCAGGTGTCCAGTCCTGAAAGGGTCTGTCTTCGGTTGGCATATTTATTATTCCTTTGATAATTCTGAAATAACAGCCTCAACAGAATATTCATGGAATGCCTGTCTGAGGCATTGCCTACTTCTAGTAGTTTATTTTAGTGAATTCTTGTTAGGAACACTTTATTTTAATGGTAAAAATGACCCTTTGTAATTAAATCAATAACTTAATTACCCCTTAGAAACCTGTACTTTTTTTTTCCCCCTAAGTGTATTTATTTATTTTGAGACAGAGAGCAGGGAAGGGGCAGAGAGAGGGAGAGAGAGAATCAATCCCAAGTAGGCTCCATGCTGTCAGCACAGAGCCCAACCTGGGGCTCGATCTCAGAAATCATGAGATCACAACCTGAGCTGAAATCAAGAGTTAGGTGCTTAACCCATTGAGCCACGCAGGCGCCGCTAGAAACCCCTGTCATTCTTGCGGCTTCTGCTTCCACTGTTGATGACTTTGGTAGCTACATCTCTGTCCCAAAGGGTCACTTATGTACAATCGAACTTTGATCTTGGAAGTTATGTAAGACCTAGGAAGATTAGGTTTGTCAGGTTATATTTGAGCCAGTATTAAAATCAACCTCAGAGTCCCTTTCTAACTACATAAATCATCTCCTTCTGCTCTGTAACTTAAAAATCAAGCCCATCCTTCCGTAAAACACACACGCACACACACACACTAATTTCACTGCTTGGGAAGACCACATCCTTGGGAATGTCTGCTTTTCCACACTCATTTGTGAGTGTTTGTTGTGTTCTGGGACAGGAGCTCAACTAAAGCAGATCGGAATTAGTAACTCCAGTAAATCACCTTAAAACTTATAGATATAGAAGGTGCATGCATGATTATGACAGCGCGGTACTGTCTGCTCGCTTTTCTGGAAAGACTTACTCGGCACTGTGGGAACCTCCCAGGCGCCCACTGCGGTGTGTTCACAATCAGCTAAAAGGCAGAGTCACTTTGTCTCCCCTTCACTCCCACCCACTTAATCACTGAGTCCCCGTAAACTTTTCTTTTACAACATCTCTCAACTGCACCCCTTTCTCTCCCTTCCTAAACTGGCCACCACTTAAGCTTTCCTCAGTTACAGCGGGTTTCCTTTCTCTGCCCTGCAGGGAATTTCTGGTCCTAGTCACTCCTGATTCTAAACCACGTCCTGCTGTCTTCAGCGTAAACGTTCAGAATTCTGGGGCACCTGATGGCTCAGTCCATGAAGCGTCCACCTCTTGGGTTCGGCTCATTTCGTGATCTTGAGGTTCATGGGATTGAGCCCTGCTTTGGACTCTGTGCTGACATTGTAGAGCCAACTTGAGACCCTCTCGTTCGTGCTCTCTGTCTCTCGCTCTCAAAATAGCTAAACTTAAGAAAAAAGTTCAGAATTCTGCTTCCATCCTGTTACCGTCCTTCTGGAGAACCTGTTGCTGTGTAATACTCTACAAATCTCTGTGTCAAATAATTAAAATTTTCTCAGAGTCTGGGCTGCTCAGAGGGTTAAAGCAACCTAGTAGGGGTAAGGCGAATTCTCTCTGAGCCATCAGGCATCAAGGCAGGCTGCAAGGAGGAGGTGGCATTCAAACATCACTTTAAGGATGATGAGTTTTGATATTGACCGAGAAAGGAACTTTAAGCTGAAGGGACAGAGAGAACATTTGCTTTCTCATCTCTTGGCTCTGACAACTAGGTGGTGTTTGGGTTTTTTGTTTTTTGTTTTTTATTTTAAGCAGGACATTTTAATGATCTATGCCTTGAATGTCTCATTTGTAAAGAAAGCTCATGAGGTATCGAAGGAAAACATTAAGGGGTATATGGCATAGTACTCTAATAAGATTTTTGGGACAAACAAATCCCAATCAAGGTTTTGTTATTACCAGACCATGCGGCTATGTAATTAGATAATAATACTAAAAGCCGACATTTGTGAAGCAGTTTGTATTTGTGCAAACGTTTTCTCATCCATCATTTCATTAGGTGCTCAAATTTGCCAAGATTAAAATTTATAGAGACAGAGTAATGGAGTGTGGTTAAGAACACACTCTCTGAAGTCAGATGCCTCACCTGTACGTGGCCCTGGCTGGTCTCAGTGTCCCTTTCAGTCCTATTGATATAAACAAGAGGGTGGTGCCTTCCCCACTGGCTTCTTGTGAAGACTTGGTCAGCTACCTGATGCCGGCTGCTCTGGACTGCCCCCAGAACCTAGAAAGCCCTCAGTAAAGGTTAGCTTCTATTACTGACACATCAGTCTCATCATCATCTCTGCTTTTAAAAACATGGAGATTACAGAGTTCTAATCCTGGGTTCTTTTCAACCCACCCCACTGGCATGACTGTGACCTACATAATGAATTAGGGATGCCACACCCTAGGTCTCTGGCCTTTTCTGTGTTGCAAAGTATGTAGCTGAATTAAGGTTTACTATTTTCTGAGATCGATATTTAACTAGAGCAGGCAAGAAAACAATTCCAGAAGTCTCTTTAAAACCTGTGCAGAACAAGTGCATATAAATCATGAAAACTCTAGAATTTCTAGCTCAGTTAAGAAGAAACAGACTATATAGTACAGTATATGTGTTAATACTACCTATGAGTCTGAATTTTTATGTACAAAATTAGCCTTACAAGCTTTCTACCTGCGGAGGCTGATCTCTGCCTCACTGATGCCCAGAGTCCCTAAGGAGAGGTTCTTTGGGGGAGTACCACAGTCCGAGGCATAGAGATTTCTCCTGCAAACAAATCGGCTTCTCTTTAGGGAAGAATTTTTCTACCTTAAAATATTGGACTGTGTATAGGACTTAATGCTGCTTGGATACTAAACAACACCTGCTCCTGGACTTGAGGATAGAAGGTGGGGATCTGATTCTCATCTTCGTTTTACCAAGTGCATGACCCTGGCTGACCAACCCCTCAGCCTCTCCACACCTGTTTGCATTTCTGAGAATAACTGAGAAGACTCAAGGATGATTGTCTTCACAGATTCCTATGTGATCTCTAGTCAATTCATGTATTTGAAAACACACTGAGAAATTATTGAGATGCTAGTATTATACTCAAGATGCATTGTGTCAGGTATCTTTCTAGGGCCAATGGCAAGTTTTGTGTCTCTCAGGTCTGTAGTTCCCTTGGAATTTCTCCTCTCTGTCCAATTGGACCCTGTGTCTTGATCAGATCAAGGACACATATTATCTTGAACTTTATCTATTTACCAAAGATTTAGACAGCTTTGCTGTCTAAAATTGGAATGAATAAATGCTGCTCATATGAAACCTAGTGAGCAAAGGAAAATCATTCTAAAAGGCACATAGTGTTTCAGCTATTGTCCTGTTTTGTCCTTGCTAGGTGATATGTCAGCGCCGTAATATTATGATACATTGCTCATTGTTGCAATTACCTTTGTCAGAGCGCATCTAGGTTTCATGCTTGCGATGTGTGAACAAAGTAATGAGATGGAGAATCTCGGTTTGTTTTCGTTGAGTATTGATCAAGTACATGACGGATTCTATAAAAGATGAGCAGATCATTTCATGATATATATTCCAGGAGCACATAAATCACATTTTTAATTGAAATTCCTTTGCCAAGGGCCTTTAATTGCTCCCTTTAAGACCCTGCATGGAAGGCATTTGTAGGTTTCTGCCGATGATTTTACAAGTCTATTCAGAATTTACACAATTGTTTCACTTGCTATCTACATAGGCAGGAAAGTTCATCAGAGCAGAGTCATGCAATGGTCCTCAAAGGCCAATAACCGGGACACACAAAGTTCTCATGCTTTATAGATTCTGTTTCACTATGTACATGAAAGTAAAGATTGTATTTTGTTTTCTTTCACTTTTACTGAAGTTTCCAAAGGTCTGTGCATTGTTGTGTTTCCACCTTTACTTCCCTGGAGATTCACCACGATGGGGGAGGGAGTGTGACCAGGAGAAGCCATTACCTCAGGGTAGAGAGAAGTAACCAAAGGAAGTCTCCTGGGAAGCCACCCATTGTCAAGTAGAATGGTGACCGCTTATCTTAAAGGGCCTTGCCTCTGTCATCATAGCTCACTCTCCTCCACTGAGCTGTGATCTTCAGTAAGGTGGCGACCAGGGGGATTGCCTTTAGCCACAGTTTGTAACTGTCCCCCGGTATCTCCCTCTTCTTCCTCCTCCTTGCATTTTAGTCCCCTCTGCCCCCTTCACCCCGGCTCTTCTTTCTTCCAAGGACTCTTTCCTATCTCAGATCGCCCCTCACCTGGGCCTCTTGACTGTCTGTGTGCCTCGAAGTTTCCACAGCAGCAGTGGGGACAGTATGTTCGTGGCATCCACAATGAAACTCTGACTACACTCCCTGTAGGACATCGTATTTCTGGTGATTAGGCCTATAATACCATCAGTATGGATTAAACGATTTTTTTTGCAGCCTATTACAAACTTCACCATCTGGTATATACTGTTTGCTTGGGACTCTATTCTCTAAATTACCAAAAAAAAAAAAAAAGATTACAATTGTACTTTTGTTATGCCCTTCATGATGAAATTGGGACTGGATGGGAACATTTTTATATCCTCGCTTGACTTTTTTTCCAGATTTCAAAATACCCCAGTCTTACCTGTATTAGTGAATCGGCTTATTATTCAATATCCAATGATGAGAAGGCACAGTTGCATTGTTTAGAAGTCTCATCAAAGACTTAGAGGGGAGGCGGAAGAAATTCTTAAATGGCAAACATAGGAACTGATGCTTTTTGACAAATGTGCATTACTTTTCTACAAGAAAAAAAAAAGAAAAAGAAAAGGCCTATTGGGTGTCAAATCTGCGGTTTCATTTGAAAGATGAAGCCATGTTATAATTCTGAAAAGAGAGAAGTAAGGAACTTGAACTTTGCCCACATTTATTAGCAACGATACTATTGTGTAAAACAGCCAAAGAGGGAGATTAAGGATGGGATGATGATTATAGCATAGTCAGTGTGTATATAATTACACTCTCTAAAAAAGGGAGAGCCTTTGTGCTATGGTGAAGATAGCACGAGAAGACCTGTACTGCCAAGTCCTCCCCACCCAGCTCGCTCTGCTCACCCCAACCCCTTCTCAGCCATGCCCAACGGGAAATGGCAAATGTGCTTATACTCTGTATACTCCTTTTAACTCCCAAAGCGAGTCGGGAAAGCATTTGATTAAGGAAATTTGCTTAAAAAGAAAGTAGCCAAACTCTCGCAAGGAGCCCGTTGGAATAGAACGGAAGGCAATGAAGCACAGTTTCCTACCCAACGGGAGCGGAAGGCCAGGAGCGGATTGTCATATCCGCCTCACTTGTAATATCAGCCACATTGGCAACACCAATTTGAACACTATCTTCTCATTGTTGGGCAGGCGGCTGTGATGGTTATCCTGTGAGATCAGGGTGAATTCTACATTGTTTGAAGATCTATTAATATTTTAAACACTGTCTACCCTTCAGGCATTGAGGTATTACATCACTGTTTATACAGCACAATTTGCCACTGCTCAGAAGGTTTCGAGTGTTTCAGCATCCTGATAATTAAGTAGGAGAGAGAATTATATTAACACAATTAACAGGAGCCAAAAGGTAGAATTTTAAATCATTTCAAATGTTTCTGATATTATGTAATCCAAAAATAACTCCTTGATTAACTAATTTGTCTCATAAGAAATGTCTCTATGTAGGTCAGGATGAGATCATGAAAAAAAAAAAAAAGAAAGAAAGAAAGAAAATCTACTCTTTGGAGAACTTTTAAACCGCCAAAAAAGAAAAATCTCATTTAAGAGCTGGAGTCAAATTATACGGTCATTTTAGTTCTCAGAATTCAAAGCATCGATGGCTGGAATCGTGTGCGTGTGATAATTCTAGGCTACTCTCAATAAATAATACATGTCATTTCTGCTTCACTGAGGCTGTCACTTACTGCTCTAAATGACTTTCAATGCAGGGCCCAGCCTGCTCTCCCAGAGTGCACTTCAGCTCAATTCCAAACCTGAAGGGCCCTTCCAGTATCCTGCTGGCTACCATAGCAACCAGACCCTGGCCCTGGGTGAGACAGCCCCTTCGCAGCAGCTCCCGGCCCGAGGTGCGCAGGCCCGCGGTGCAGGTGCGGGCCACGCCTTCAGCCAGGTACGTGTGGGAACGGGGACCCCTGCTGTATCGGTCCGGTCCATGGGGGAACAGGTGAGGCGCAGAGCTGTGAGCTGACCACGGTGTTCCCTCCTCCCCCGTCTCAGGCATGCCCGTGACTTAGGAAAGTACAGAAAGATGCCTTCAGGGCTGTGAGTGAAGGAAATGAATAATAAAATACGATTATCAAGTAACACTGAACTGTAGATTCTACCTTGGGGAATGTCTGTGAAGCACTCAGGCTCTGTTGACTTTGTAGAGGCGCATCTACGTGACTGTGTGTATAGTTACTATTTCTGTGTCTATACGGGGTATAAATATGACAGACACTCTTGAGTTTGTGAGTGCACCTGGAACCAATTTTTTCTCCCAAAAGAAAAAAAAAACATGAAATTATTCCTTGGGCGTAATCGTATCAAGGAACATAGTATTAATGCGTAATCAAGTATGCAGAACTCTTCCGAAGATAACTGTGATTGGTTTAGGAGTGGCTACACTTTGTCAAGTCTGATTTTGAAATGTACCTGCAATTGTTTCTTTGACGCCGCACACTTACTCCTATCGTTTCGCAGCACAAATTGATCAGGTGCAGCTAAGATCAGCTCTTGGCAAAAAGAACTAGCTACTCACCTGAATTTTTTTTTCTAGCAATATGTACAGGTTATTTACATGTTAATTTGGGGGTGCAGGCTCTAGTTGATCAGCCCACCGGAATTAATGTATTGATTGGAGGGCGATCTTGTTGTAAGCTACCTTAAAACTTATTTTAATCTCTGCGTTTTTACTCCTGGGATGAAGAGCCGGCAACCTTAAAAGCACCCCTTTAAGCTGATGAGCCTGATTTCATCCTTTCTGCACTAATGCACAGCACCCCTGCCACGAACAATTCCCCAGCCGCGCCACCCATCATGGGCTCCTCTAACGACCAAACCCATCCACCTCTGGTATCAGGGTATTGTTACTACCCGTCCGTGGATCTTTCCACCTAA
The DNA here is from genome assembly GCF_008692635.1 of Crocuta crocuta. NCBI lineage: Eukaryota > Metazoa > Chordata > Mammalia > Carnivora > Hyaenidae > Crocuta > Crocuta crocuta. The sequence goes on from NW_027551559.1 coordinate 2,866,257, forward strand.
ACTGAAAGGAAATTGAGGGCAGGGCCATCTTTATCTTTTATCAGCAGCCCCTAGCCCTCCCCATGACTCCCAAGAAATGTCTGCAGACATACAGGTAGGAGGGAAGGCGAGCCAGAAAGGTACAGTCACTGTGTGATGCTTATTTTTGGTGGCACGGACATAGTGAAGCATAACCTGAAAGGTCTCAGTGCATTTCAATTATTAAATTATTGCCCTGACAATATATGAAAAATATGATTACCTCCTCCAGGCAACACTCTTGTCCATCAGTGGCTTTGTGACTTTTACCTTCTTGTGATGTCAAGCTATAAGATATGTGAAATATCAAAGGGATATTTGAACAATCAAGCTATAGGATATGTGAAATATCAAAGAGATATTTGAAAGGGATATGTGAAAAATCAAAGGGAGTGGTAAATAGAACGTTCCACTGAGAAGACTGGCCAGCTGCCCTCTCGTGTATGACCCTTGTTCAGGCAATGCATCCATTTGGATGGAGAGATGGGGTGTGCGGTGCTTGAGAGGGATGGACCCTCAAGTCAGGGTCTGGGTCACACACACAGACACTAGCCCTGGAGCGATTCTGTCTCCCAGATGCAGGATCACTGTTCTTTCACTTTTTAAATGTTTATTTTTGAGAGAGAAAGAGAGACAGACAGGACATGAGCAGGGGAGGGGTACAGAGAGAGAGAGAGAGAGAGAATCCAAAGCAGGCTCCAGGCTCTGAGATGCCAGCCCAGAGCCCAACACAGGGCTCAAACTCACAGACAGCGAGATCATGACTGGATCCGAAGTCGGACCTTTAACCGACTGACCCACCTGGGCGCCCCAGGGTCACTGTTCTTTAAACGTACTGGTCTGTTCCATTTCCCTTAAAGAAAGGTGCAAGGATATGTGAGGGAATATCTAACAGTGGTTTTTAATTTATTAGAAAAAATTATATATACAAATACACATGCATTTATCACATATACATAATACTCCGTATTTTTTCATTGCCTAAGAACATTATATGATGTTTGAAATATTGGGTGTTATCAGCATACGAAATATTATTAGATTTTCTTAATCTAATTTTATTTTATTAAAAGATGAGGGCCACCTGGGTGGCTCAGGTCATGATCTCAGTTAAGCCTCTGACTTTGGCTCAGGTCATGATCTCACGGTTAGTGGGTTTGAGCCTGGCGTCGGGCTCTGTGCTGACAGCTCAGAGCCTGGAGCCTGTTTCAGATTCTGTGTCTCCCTCTCTCTCTGACCCTCCCCTGCTCATGCTTGCTCGCTCGCTCATTCTCTTTCTCTCAGAAGTAAATAAAAACATTAAAAAAATTTAAAAACAATAAAAGATGAAATGGAAGCTGTGATTTCATTATCTAGATATAGACTTTTTTTCCTCAAATGCATCCCATCCTTGAAAGGAACTATATTTCTTCTCATCTGTCCCAACCCTCTTTGACCATGAAACAGTGATTGTGTTAGAATACACTCAATTTTGAATTCTTTGGAAGCAAGTGTATTACACACCCTTTTATCCTTATATCTGACTATCTACTTCTAGGTCTAAGAGGCCACATTCAGAAATGAGCGATATTTTACACTCAAATTAGCCTGTGAAAGCTATGAAGATAGCTTTTACCAGCCGCCTAGAACTTCTAAGACACAAAGGTAGTAAAACAATAAAGTTCTATCTTTTTTTAAAAAGTATCTTGAACTCGTATTCCTCATGTTTGGCTTTCTTTTTCATAAATACCTAAGACCTCTGTAATTTGAGTTACAGTTGAAACACTAAATCATTTTTTTTTTTTGAAAATCTGTATTCCCATAGCTGAGCATCATGGAAAATAGAAATGTCAATACAAAATGAAATATCAGTTAACTTATCAAGTCATCTGTGAGCATCTTCTAAGCACAATTCACACATAGCTGTATAATGATGAGTTGTTAAAGCAAAGCTTTCTTATAAAATTAATAGCTACCATTTATTAAGCACGCAGAAGTAATCTGTTTTACATGCACCCTCTTATTTCATCCCTACAATGTGCCCATATTAGCATCTACACTTTAAAGATGGGAAAATTCGGGGCACCTGGGTGGCTTAGTCAGTTAAGCGTCCGACTTTGGCTCAGGTCAAGATCTCACAGTTCATGGGTTCGAGACCCGCGTCGGGCTCTGTGCTGACAGCTAGCTCAGAGCCTGGAGCCTGTTTCAGATTCTGTGTCTCTTTCTCCCTCTGCCCCTACCCTGCTCACACTGCCTCTCTCTTTCTCACTCTCTCTCAGAAATAAATAAAACATTAAAAAAATTTAAAGATGGGAAAATTCAAAGTCATCACTTTGAGAGACATTTTCACACACCATTTTAAGGCAGCAGCAATAGTAAAACTGGGCACAGAATCTGGACTGAGTTGAAGTGTAGCGATGCCAGGAGTGTTTCATAGGTTTCCTTTTATTATTGACCATTTCAACAGCTTGGACCTAGTAATAGGTCTATAAATGTAGACAAGCAATATGGTGGTTTATCTGCTTCCGTGTTATAGGACTTCTGCTTGGAGCTAATTCTGTCATCCAGTAATTAACACGGGAGTAAAACAGTAGAAACTCAGAATGACAAGATGGGGCCTCACATTAAAAGCCCGCTTTAAAATTTAATCAGAAAATGTAGCAAAGTTGTAAAGATATCAAAGCCATGTATTTGAAGTCATCAGAGTTATAGTTTGAAGTTGTCTGTAAATGTGCATGTTCAAGGTGATAAGTTTGAGGCAAAAGTGACTGGCATACTCATTTACTCTGGCAGGTGGGTGGGTGGATGGAAAAATCTGAACACTCAAAGCAGGGGATTGTTCTAATCCACTTGATTAACAGGAGTGAGGCTGTTGGCAAATATCTAAATCTTATTTATTTTACTAAGTGGTGGATCTTGATGCCATGATTCACTTTTAGTTTTTCTGGCTGCAGTAGGAAAGGCATGCTTTATTGAATGTCCCATATGACCTCTGACTCCAACATAATGTCAGAGAAGCGTTGAACAAGTAAACAGTATTTTTATTTTCCTTTAGCATTATACCTAGAAAGTAGGGGCACCATGCCCCATTCTAATCACATCCCCTTTGTTCAGATTATCTCGAGAATCCCTCTATTCCAGTGGCTTCGCAGAGCCCAGTGACATATTCTTTTCAATATTGTGACTGGTGTGAAAGCTCATTTCTTCAAGGCTGGATTAATTTTTAGAATACCTTGTAGTTAGAAAGTGCCAAAGGGGTTAGGGAAATTCAAATCATCGCCAACAGATGCCAGACCAGGTCGATAAGGTCAACAATCAATCAACACAAAAACATTTCTCTTTTTTTGGTCTTAAAAAATATGTGTAATTCTAAAGTAAAGCAAATGGTTTTGGGTCTGGCTCATAAATCATGTTACCATGCAATTTCAAAGGAGTATCATACATGTTCAAAGATTCTAATTTCAATTAAAACCTCTGGCTTATTCAGCAGAATAAATGTTTGTGGAGCGATCATCACCCGACTGTACACCAGACCCTGACAATACATGCATGACTTCCATTGCCCCATCATATCAGTCTGCAGGTAAAACTAAGAGTCACAAAATGTGCAATAGAATATTGATTTTCTGGCGTTGCTCTAACTACAATCCTTGGAAGTCCTTCTCCTCAGGCACTAGGGTGAGTTTAGGGGGCTGGGAGGCACAGAAAGGAAGACTCTTCCCATCCACCCCCAGGACCTTTCTGTGAAGTAACATAAGCCAATTTATGGTTATTCTTTCCCGCTCCTTTCAATCTCTATGTCCCAGCCTCTAAACAGGCTTTGTAGATAGCCTCTCCCTCCCTCCTCCAAGTGAACCTTGTGCTTTATGTAGCTCTCGTGAGTGGCCCAGTTACATTTGTGTATCTATGGGTTATTCTTTTTTAAAAAATATTTTTGAGAGAGAGAGGTCAGGGGAGAGGCAGAGAGAGAGGGAGACACAGATTCCCAAGCAGGTTTCAGGCTCTGAGCTGTCAACACAGAGCCAGAATTAAGGCTCGAACCCACGAACCATGAGATCATGACCTGAGCTGAATTCAGAGGTTTAACCAACTGGGACACCCAGGTCCCCCTCTGTGGGCTATTCTTGAACACATCCTGGATGCTTTGTGTATCTGTCGTAAGCCATGTGCTGTTGTATGTGCTTGGGATGCAGTAGTAAAGAAAATAGAATCCCCATCCTCAGGGAACCTAAATTCTAGCAACAGCATGAATGAGAACGCAGAACATTGACACAGGGAATAAGTAAATTATGTAATTGGTTAGAAAGTGATGATTTCTATGAGAAGGAAATTATGCCAAACAGGATAAGCAGGATCCAAAGTGTGGGAGGGGTGTGGTATATGGGGCCTTGTGCAGAAGGTGAGGATTGGTAAAGTCCTAAAGGTGCAGAGAGAGTCAGCTGTATGTAGGGGTGTCATGGGAACAACAAATGCAACGAGTGGCTCCCGGACCAGGTGGCCTGGCATCTTGATGGAGCAGCGTGGGCACTAACGCGGGGTGCAGGAGTCTTCAAAGGGATGAGAAACCCAGCCAGCGATTGTGAGGATCTTGCCTTGTACTCTCGGAAGCCCGGCATGACTTACGCGTTGAAAGCATCATTTCTGCCATATCACATATAACACCTGTAGTTGGTCACACAGGAGTCTGTGTCTTCCGATCAGACGGCCTTGCCACACCCATAGAAACCACACATAGTTGACCTCCATATCTCAAGTGACCGACCCAGGGCTCACCCGGTGTCCATCAGGCTCCTTGAACCCCAGCCTTTCTCTTTTTAATCATACCGCAGAGTTTGTGGGTAGAGAGCCGATAGAGCAACCGACTCTCCTCCAGGCTTTGTCTTTTTCCACTCCCATAAAATTCCCTGTGGATTATATGAAATACACTGAGGAGTCTCTAAAAATGCCGGTTTCTCTCCATGTCCCAACATTACGTAGTCTCATCACACATTTCTAACCTCAAAGAAACAAAATGCACAAGAGATAAAGTGTATATCTGTATAAAGGGCACTGGCAAAGTAGCGTTGGACCCCAAAGATTTTAAAACCATTCTTCAGAACTGAAGTAAGTATGTGCATATTTATAATCCTAGAAAAACGCCTGCTTGCTATAAGAAAGTCAGAATTGTATGATAGTCTTGTAAACTAAAACTGGACAATAGTCGATGAAAAGCAGTAAGCTTTCTCAGAGGCAAAATTGCCGTCGCTTTTTGATGTGGCCGCCTTTTTTCACGTGGCACTGACTTTTATGTCTTAAAAGTGCTCATATAGCCTCTCTCATAATTATAAATATACCGTCTCCTCACTTGGGCCAGTGGCTTGGTGTTCGTTGAATTTGGAGCACCTCTCAGCTGTGGCATAGTCTCATGTCAGGAAGACGTGAAGATCGAGGGGGTGGAGAGCTCTGTGGATGGTGGCTCCGTGGACAGAGACCTGCGTGGTGCAAAGGGGAAGCAAATCCCCAATAAACACCTGCTTATTGACCATTCAGTGAAGAGGGTCATACATACAGCTGGGGTGACATCACTCTAATTTGCTTCATTATGAGACAAGTTGTTGCTCGGTAACATTAATGCAGAGAAAAGTCACCCATGACCTTGGGAAACACAAAATTATAGGGATGTATTTAGAATATACACAGTACGTAGCAGTTAGAGGAGGAATTGTGTCATTTTGTCTACTTTCCTTGACTGGTTTGTGGGAAACTGGTGGTTCTTTTAAGACAGTTTTCAGATGACCACCTATTGGAAATCTTTTCCTCATTGCTCTGCTTGAAAACCTTCCCTCTCCATTTTCTGTGTCCAGTAAAAATCTATTTAATCTGGCTTCAGTGATTGAAACATCTCTCATTGCAGGGAGGGTGTGTGTGTGTGTTATATTATAACGTTTCCTCTCCTAAGCAAATATTTGAATTGGCTTCTTGAAGTAAATATTGAATGAACCACTTGCTGAAATAAACCATTTTTCTTGGCCGTATATTTTTCCCAAGGCCCGTTTAGTTTTTTGGAAAAAGTTGCCATCCCGAAATACCTCCTTATGTATTCTTTAAGGTAAATTTATGTAACTCATTGTTTTCTATCTCTTTACTTTCTTTCCACTAGAAGAGCCTTTTAAGGGCCATATGAAATACTTTTCTGAATATTTATTGATAATGACCCTAATCATACTTTTTATTAAACAGAGGTTTAGAGGGTAGGAAAACCCATCACCCAGGATGCAAAAATCTACACCACCTTGTTTTTACTAGTGTCTGGGAAACCTTGGAAAACCGGTTCCCTACCGCCTCCAACTCACTATGGTCACAGGGGTGATAGATTTGCGAGAGCAGGTGCTCTCGCTCTCTCCTCTCTCTCACTCTCTCTTATAATTGTGAGACCCTCATCCAGAAAGAAACCAGTGAGTGTGCTCTCCATTATTATCTCAGAGATTATAGCCCTTATGGTCCTTGTAATTAAGTTGTTCTCCTCCGAGGAAGGAATTTCTTCCAGACTCCTTGGTGTTTTACAATTACTTAAGTTGGCTTTGCTCTGGGCACCACCTCTAGCTATTAAGACGAGGTCACCGCCAGGTAAACCCTGCGCTTCTCTTCTCATCCAGCAGGGAGGGCTCCAGGGACAGTGTGAACTGTGGCCAGAAGCTGTCTCTGTATGTTTCCTGTTAGTTTTTACCAAAAGCAGTGCTCCTCAAGGGAATCCCTAGACAAAGCTCTTGATGATTTGATTTGGCTATTTCCAAAGCCAAACCTTTCTCACAGCACCAGACTTTTCTACCTTGGGAATTCTTTTAAAGAGTGGCACTCCTTCTAAAGTTAATTTCAAAAGAGAAGTTATCAAAATTGGGGGAGCATTGGTAGTAGTGTTCAGATGGATGTATTTCATCCCAGGGAGTAAGTTTAAGGGCACGAAACTTATTTGGGAATGTAGCTTCATTTCAATTGTGTCATACTATAGGAACATTTCCGATCACACCTACATGAGACTGCTTTCCGTAGGTGTGATTTCTTCTCGTTTCCAAGCTGTGAGGGTAAATGGCTTTTTCCACCTGAGCACATGAGTGTGCTGGCCTAAAGCCCCTTGCACACTTACCCTAGGAAATTTCTCCATGCGCTCAGGTGTTTTAGTCAATAGCATGTGGCTAATATTTCTAAACCGTGTTACCAGGTTGTTATGGTTTAGAAATGCATTTCTTCAAGGATGTCAACTTGTGGGGCGCCTGGGTGGTTCAGTCGATTAAGTGTCCGACTTTGGCTCAGGTCATGATCTCACCATTTGTGAGTTGGAGCCCCGTGTCAGGCTCTGTGCTGACAGCTCAGAGCCTGGAGCCTGCNATAAAAAATTTTTAAAAGTTGTCCTCTTAAAGCCATGTCCTATATTTTAGTATTTAAATGCTATTCAAGCTTCTTAACTCATCAAACAGATGTTATTCAGTCATTGCTTTTATTCTCTTATTTGCCTCAAATAGCTGCCTGCCCCTTGCTCACCAAATCAGTGTCCTCTCCCGTGTTCCTGTTCTTCTGCGTCCTGGCCCTGTTTCATCTGCCTTCCTTTGAAACATGCTTACCGGCTATGCCTCTCGTGATGTTGTTTTTGCCCAGGACCTCGTTGGTCACCACAACCAGGAATGTCTGCACCATGCGTCATTAGGTCCACCAGTCTGATGACAATCCCAGGAAAACAAAAGTGATAAATGAGGCCGAGGAGGGAAACAGACAGCTGATCCCAAGTCGCCAGGGCTCCCTGTGGGAGGCCACGAAGCAGGGACTCCCTCTCCCCATTCCTGACAGCGTCGGCCCGGCTGCCTGGCTTTCCGGGCAAATATTCCTCCTGACCCAGAGTTAGGGGTCTCGCCGACAATTCCAGAAACTTGGCAGGTCTAAATGCATCTTCACGGGGACTGCCCATAGAGCATGGGCCTGCTTTACAAAACGTTGTGTTGCTCAGTGACACTGCTTACTCATGGTTTGAAGTCAAGATTCCTTAGACCGTCCAGGTTGTCAAGTTTCTTTTTTAACTGGCTGTAAGCATAGCTAGGTTTTGTTTTGCGTTGTTTTGCGGGCACAGCCTAATCCCCAAATAATGAGGATGAAGTAAGTTTCCAAGTTTGGAGAACTTTCCCCCTATTTCACCCCGTCCCCATCCCCACTCTGTTTATGGAAGATAAAGTAGAAAGGGATGAGGAAGTATGTAGAGGCCAATGCCACAGTCTGGCCCAGGAGTGCCTTATTTTCAGAGATCCAAGCTTCCCGAAAAGAACAGTGTCAGAATTGTTAACATGGTATTATTCTGTACACGTAATGATAGGTCTCCACTATAATGTCAAGGCAAAATATTTCACACGAGAGGATCGCAGAGAGGCCTTCAGGAACAAAGTCCTCATTCGTACATGGAACATAGCAGCAGCTACTTAATGATTTATTGAGTTAGAGAACGAATTAACACGTGGATCTTGAATACTGTTGGTTAATGGGTGTTGGAAATAATGTACATATTGCCGAAATTCCTATTTTAGTATTTTTTTTAATGTTTTATTTATTTCTAGGAGAGAGAGAGAGACAGCGTGAGCAGGAGAGGGTCAGAGAGAGAGGGAGTCACAGACTGAAACAGGCTCCAGGCTCTGAGCTGGCAGTCAGCACAGAGCCCGACGCGGGGCTCGAACCCACGAACCGGGAGATCATGACCTAAGCGAAAGTCGGACGCTTAACAGACTAAGCCACCCAGGCGCCCCTACTATTGTTTTTACTACACTTTGAAAATCCATTCTCTCCTTAAACACTTACATAAAATAGATAGAAGTGCACTCCAGAATTACACATGAGGCCTTGGTGTATAAATGTATACACACAAACATAAATGTACAAATCATAACTAGTATTTTCTAAATCTGACCCATCTGAAACTTCTATGTAAACTATTATGTACACGAAATATCTAATCCATAAGAACTTTGAAAAATGTTATGTATTGCTCATGTCTCATTAAAAAACAAAAAAAAAAAAAACTACCTACATTTTTTTTTAACTTGAGATATAATGTATTTAAAGTATCCATTGGAAGTGGAATAATGTTGCATTTTTCTCTTGATGAATTTCCATAATGGGAAGCAAGAAAGGAAAGACATTTAGTATGTACCAAACTCAGCCTATTGGAAACTATTTAATCAGAGTGTCTGTTTGGCACTATTCTACTTCACATGGGTGGGTGTCCTATTTCAGAGGGGTAGGGAAAAGAAATAAAGTAGCCCTTTGGCTGGAGTCTGTTCTAAGGAGCTGAAAATGAAGACCCCAACAGAAATCCTCCTTCTCAAAAGCCCATACTGTGATTGATCTAAGACAGTCTTAGGGCACAATCTGCTCCAAGTATGTAAAAAGCTTTATGTCATCTTAAGGCTCTCATCATCAATAAAAACATTATTTCAATTCTTATTTCATTTCCAAATATCCTTAGGGAAGAATGGTTTAATAGTCATTTTTTTTGTTGATATTGTTGTTTGGGGGCTTTTTAACGTTTATTTTTGAGAGAGAGGGAGAGAGAGACAGTGAAAGCAGCAGAGGGGTAGAGAGAGAGGAAGACACAGAATCTGAAGCAGGCTCCAGACTCTGAGAGGAGCTGAAGATGGATGCTTAACCAACTGAGCCATCCAGGCACCCCTGTTTGTTTTTTTTTTTTAATGAAGTTTTGTAACTCTACCTAATGTAAAACTGGATTTACAGTTTTATAGCATTATAAGTACAATGCACTTTTAAGGTAGAATTGAGCTTCCATGACAGTAAAGTGGGTAACATTCTATGTGTGTTGAAATCTGTTTATATTATTTTAANTAACCAACTGAGCCATCCAGGCACCCCTGTTTTGTTTTGTTTTTTTAATGAAGTTTTGTAACTCTACCTAATGTAAAACTGGATTTACAGTTTTATAGCATTATAAGTACAATGCACTTTTAAGGTAGAATTGAGCTTCCATGACAGTAAAGTGGGTAACATTCTATGTGTGTTGAAATCTGTTTATATTATTTTAACCCAGTGACCTAGGTGGTAATAAACCTAGTTCTGGGGCACAGATCCTGTATCCTTAACTAAGGATAAGGCTAAGAGTTGCTAGAGAAATTACATAATGGAGCCAAACATAAACAGAAGAGCAGAAACAAGTTCCCAAAACGTTACTGCTTTTGTCCAATTAATGCTGAAAAACAGAGTTCTCTGCGTAGCCAAAGAATCATTCTTAGCCCCTTATTACTCTACAGCCATCAGAATGGAGTATAACACCCATGGATTATTTACTGAAAACCGCAAAGGGAAGTATACAGTAGTCAGTCCAGGGAGGTAGGCCACCGCCTACAGTTGCCTATTGGAATTCAAATGAACTAAATTTAAGTAGGTGTTAAAATCTAATGCCGACTTTAAGTACCCAATAGACTCCTGTGTCTAGTGGCTACCCTACCACACAGTGCAGATACAAAACATTTCCACCATGAACAATACCAATCTTAAAAAGCACGTAACATTTTATTTTTTGTGTTTTCATTTTTTTCACATAAAAATGGCAAAATTTCACCAAGATCCTACAGTATTTAAAATATTTTTGAATTAGGACACCTGCGTGGCTCAGTCAGTTGAGGGTCCAGTTATTGATTTCAGCTCAGATCATGATCTCACAGTTATTGATTTCAGCTCAGATCATGATCTCACAGTTCGTGAGTTCAAGCCCCCTGTCGGGCTCCGAGCTGGCAGTGTGGAGTCGGCTTGGGATTCTCTCTCTCTCTGCCCCTCCCCGCTCTCAAAATAAATAAACTTTTAAAAAGAGAGAGATTTCTGAATTGGCTGCTATAGCCTGTCAAAATATCTGGAGCTAGTATGGTAGTTCTCAGAACTTCTACAGACTCAGGGGCCACTTAAAGAATATTTGGAGACAATAATATTTAATAGCTAACGCCCCAGAGACTAGAAGTTTCGATGGATTGAAAGGAAAATTAAACATGTGCAAAGTATGTTCTTGTTTTCCTGCTACCCACATCCTTCTAACATTTAAACCCCAGAGTTCTACATAACATTGTTTTAACTCATATTTGTATACTTTAGTATTTGCTTTATTAAAGTCCGTCACATAGGGTTATTAATATTATATATCCAGGGCATAACACAAAGAATCTGTTCTGTTCTAATCAGGGAGCTCTCCTGTGAGCCTCTGGGGTTCTTTCTCCTCCTTATGCTCCTGTGGGAAGGGTTTAGAGAAAATTCCTGTCGTAGGCTTTTATGCCACTTGTCAGCTGGCTTCCGCACAGATGAACGTAGCTCGGGCCCCAGGAGAGCTTCAGAAGAAAAGCGAAAGAAGGTCCCTGTCTGCAGCTTCATGGTGGTTCTCATACCAGCAGCATCCGTCTCCGCCTGGGAGATTGCTAGAAAAGCAGACTCACAGGCTCACGCCAGACCCCCGAATCAGAATTTCTTCTAGATCTGTGGCTTGTAAACTCTAGCGAGCCCCATAATCACCTTTGGAACTTGTTAAAACAGCTCCCTGGGCCCCCACGCCAGAAGTTCTGATTCAGTAAAGGTGCACTGACTCTGACTGCAGGCAGGGACCACACATGGAAAACCACTGCTTTAGGGCTAACTTGTTGTCATATTTGGTGGCACACTGGAATCATGCAGGGAGCTCCCCAGTAGCCTGATGTTGAGTCCCACCCCTGGGGATTGAGTGCATGAATATTGAGATTTAAAGAAAAAAGCACTCCCATGCCATGATAATATGCAGCCAGGTTTGAGAAGCCCAGCCTATATACGTTTCATGCTCAGAACTTCTACCCAGACGGGGGGCGCCTGGGTGGCTTAGTCGGTTGAGCGTCCGACTTTCGCTTGGGTCATGATCTCGTGGTTCGTGGGTTCGAGCCCCGCGTCGGGCTCTGTGCTGACTGCCAGCTCAGAGCCTGGAGCCTGTTTCAGAGTCTGTCACTCCCTCTCTCTCTGATTCTCCCTTGCTCACGCTGTCTCTCTCTCTCCTAGAAATAAATAAAACATTAAAAAAAAAAAAAAAAAGAACTTCTACCCAGACGGAAGAAAAAGTGGAAGCAAGCAGCATCCTCAGGACTCTGGATGGTGCTAGACTATATCTCTGGGGCGCAGATGAGCACAGCAGTTTTACAGAGCTTCTCCACCATCCTCCACACATAACCCCGCTCCCCTCCCCCCCATTGCCAAAGCCTTGGGACCAACTTTATTAACTCTTCCTTTATGCTGCAAATCCGTGATATCCGTGCTATGGATCAGGCCTTTCTCTAGTTGCTGGAGACCCATTATTGAACAAAGTTACAGAGTTTATTTTATATTTTACTTTCACTCCTACTGTTAAATTCAAACTAATTGCTCAGTGGTGTTAAAGGAAAACTAGAGCTGGACAGTAATTAAAGTGGTAAAGATAGATTTTATTCAGGAAAAAAGAAACACTACCGTAGTAGACGGAAAGAGACCTTGGTAATGAACTAGGTTCAGTCTGTAATTCAACAAGGAAAAGTGGGATTTATGGCCAAGGAGCACGGTGGAGTCCCTGGGCAGCAAAGAGGGGGAAGGGGGGAATTAAACCCACCTCACCGGGCTCTTGCTGAAGGCCAGCTGGGTGCTCATAAGGCACCAGGCAGGTGTGGGTGTGGGGGGGGGAGGGTGGCGGCTGAGGAACGAGGTCCAATCTGCAGGGTGACCCGGCATGGAGCACAGGGGCCTCTGGCTAAACTAACTCAGCAGAATTCTTGCTAAGACTGGAGAAAGCAGTGGTGAACGAGGAAGGACCCCCAGCCAGGGTCTAGCTGAGAAGACAGTTCAGAGGAGCCTGACCGGAGTTGGGTCAAGGAGAGAATATACAGAAATATGTAAAATACCTACATCCTATATAGATGCACACACACACTCATACACACGCAGTGTCTTTTGACCAACTGCTTATCTCCTCTCAGCCCACTGCCCTTAACAGAGAATTTTGATTTTGCTCAGTTAACTCCCTCGGATCTTCCCATGAACCTGACACCAGGTAAAATTTGGAATGGTGCGTGTGTGCGCGCACGGGCGAGGGATGGAAGTGCCCAGCCTGTTATTTGCCAGTTGCCGTTCCCACCCGGGTGGAGAGGCAGCATTGAAACTTTCAAGGGACGGCGTCTGCGCGGGCCCTCTCCTCCCTTCCCTGCAGCTTGCCGGCTTCCTCCTTCCCACTCAGTTCCCACCCGTAACTTCAAAACCTTCCTTCTCAAGCTTCTCTCTCCGTGCACAATCCTACCCTCTTTTCACACCAGCCGGCTCTCGGAAACCTTTCTGCTCCTCCGGGAACGCCTGGAGGATCCCAGACCTCCTGCCCAGAAGTGGTTGACAATGTAGTGTTTTCATTCGAATGCAAATTTGTCTCTGGACAAGATTCAAGGAAAGTGCTTCCCCTCCAACCCTTTCTCCAGCTCCGCCCGGCCCTTGTTGTCTTTTGTGTTCTCCTAAATAAATGAGAGGCGACTGGATTTCAATGTGAAGACACAGCTGCAGGGGGCTCTTAAAAGCCAGCTAGAGAGAGACGGACAGAGAGAGAGGAGAGATGCTGAAAGATTTGTTAAAATCTAGAAAAGGGAGGCTTTTTTAGTGTTTCATTTGCAATTGCTCTGATTCCTCGAGAAATCCCCAACCCCCATATTGAAAGACCAAGTGTATTTATTTCGACTTCATATTTTCCCCTCCTCCTAACTTTTCTGGTCCAAAAGAAGAATCCACACGACAATAGCAACAGAATACACTCTGGGAAGTAGGCTTATTCTTGATGTCCTCCGGATAAGTATGCAACTTGGCCCATGTGGGGGCAGAAACGGCGTCCAGTGGAGCGACGGTGGGGGCGGGGGGCGTTGCGTGCCTTGACTTCTGGCTTCAGAAGGAACCGGTGGTGACCGCATGCAGGCATAGGTCACGGTGACCCTGTCGGGCGGCCTTTTAAAGTCTTTCTGTGCCTCTTGTGGGGATGAGCCCTGGGTGTTGTGTGGAAACTAATTTGACAATAAACTATTTGTAAAAAAATAAAAAACAAAAACATTAGCTAACAACAACAAAAACAAAAAAATCTTTATGTGCCCGATGCGATGCCTCTGCCCTTCCAGAAGCATCTTACGTATGTAAGCAGACACTGCCCCAGTCTCCAGACACGATTCCCATCTCACTGTCGGCCTTGGCTGGCGGGTCGCCCCCTGTGTCGGAAAGGACCGTGCCCGAGAAGATGGGGGGCAGAGGGGGGGCTCTGCGTCCCGATCCCGCGCNAAGTCCTACAGCACCAGCTCGCCCATCAACATCGTCGTGTCCTCGGCCGGCCTGTCCCCGATCCGCGTGACCTCGCCCCCCACCGTGCAGTCCACCATCTCCTCGTCGCCCATCC
>NW_027551559.1:2880819-2963579 GCF_008692635.1 Crocuta crocuta
TAGTGCCCAAGACAGGCCCGCCACTTCTTTGGGAAGTCATGCTGTCTGTCTCTCCAACTAATTTCTCTAGATCTCAACCCCTCTCTCTCTTTCAACTTCTCTCTCTCTCTCTCTCCCTCTCTCTCTCTCTCCCCCTCCCTCCCCCCATCTGAAAACTTAGACACCCAGAAGAGTAAGTTCTATTTAACAGAGTCACACAGACCTGTTGATTAATATCCAGAAAAAGAAGCCAAGCAAATAAAATTGCAAAATCCAAGCGATCACCTACATTTGCCTGTAAAATGTAGTTTTCATAGTTACCTACATTTACTTGTAAAGTGTGTGTGTGTGTGTGTGTGTGTGTGAGATTTCTCCCAAAGCAGCCGTTGAGTTTACATAGATCTCAATAGTAGTGAGAAAGGAACCAATGATTAATTGCTTTGAATTGTTACTACTTTGTTATGGCTCTCATTTCTTCAAATTTCTTATATTTTGTCTAAATGTAGTTACTGGGAAAAGTAAAGGACTCCTCCCTCCCTGTCCTTGCAATTACATAGATTCCAACGATGGGGATAAAGGAACTGGGAATGAAGTCCCAAGAGTTCATTACCTGCTTATTGTAGGGACAGAGGGGTTGCTGGTAAGAAACCTTTCCTCTGCCAGATCGGAGGAGGTGACTTTTCTGTAGGCATCGTGCCCGTCAAAGACCAGGCCGAGCTGGTGATTCTCTGCTCGTAGCACCATATGTTCAGCTTAGACCAGGCACTGTGATTGAAAGACTGTTTTGTCTCCTAAAGCACCTGAGGACTAACCTGGATTTATTGTTGATATTTTTTCCCTCTTACGAAAGTATTTGGTAATTGTGTCACTCTCGTAACAGATGCTCTGATCATATGTTTCCTTTCTTGACACAAATAGATGACTGCATGATAAATAGGATAAAAGGAAAGAAGGAACTTGTTGCATATAAGAGGCAGGTGTCCAAGGGCTTCTTTAATTCAGCCCAGTAATTGCTAGTGTGGACTGGCCTGCTGTAACAGGATGCGGGCTGGCATTCAGCTGCCCCCGAATTGCGCTAGCTGTGTGTACTGAGATGAAAAGGTTTTCCCTCACACACCCCTCTCTCTCTAATAGAATTTTGGAGGTAGATGATCATAAATGGCAACCCCATAGCAGAACCAAAATCTCCAAATGTAAGGACTCAGGTTTGGCGGTGTGGATGGCAGAAGTGACTCGGAGATGTGTGTGGAAACTTTGTGTATATGTTTGGAAACTTTGTTTTACAAATTTGTGCAAAAGTTACTAAATCCCGGAAGGAGTGGAGAACCTGCTGCAGAGCTTGTACGAGACTGAGCCCTGCGTGGCCCTCGGTCACAGGGGAGGAGCCTGAGTCCCTGAGAGCCCTGCCATTGCTAATGGCCATTTCATTTCCCGTGCAGACCTGGGGAAGGAAACCCAAGAGCGTAGCCTGCGGTTCTTTCTCCTACTGCATGTATATCCTAAACATGTGCTTGTTCTGCTTAATGGTTAAAACGGGGAGTATGGGTTCGTTGGAGAGTTTGGGGGAGTGTGAATGGGGCAGGCGGAAAGTCTAACTGCTCTGTATGTCACTAAAGTTAGAGGTTTTAAAAGTAAGTATGTTGTGAAAATCGCTTGCTTGCTATAAAAGCCTGAATGAGTGTTTCTAGGATCTGATGTGGGGTATGGGTATGTGTGTGTTCGGGGGTCCGGAGGTGCTGGCCACAAAGAGGGAAAACGTTCCTGGGATCAGCACAGTCCCCTGTGACTTAGCTTTTCCTCTGCATTTCCATCTGTCCCTCAGATGTCCTGACCGTATTTCATTTTTGCTACCTGGCAGGGGAGGGTGGGAATCAATGTGCCATTGATGATTCCTCGTTTTAGAGCTACAGTGAACACGTTTGATGTTCGAATTACTTTGTTTAAAATTCATGCTTTTAAATATTCATTTAAGGATTTTCTCATGCACATTACTGCTGGTGGTTTTTGAGTTTAAAATTACTCCATAACTCTGCATAAATACTTGAGTGGTATAAGATCATCGTCCCCATTTAGGAATTAGAAATCTATGGCCCAGAAAATGTATGAGGACAGACTCCAGTATTTGCAAGAGATCAGGGCTCTTGGAGCCTTCGGACCCCATAGCTAAATCTGTGTGCTCTGTACCATACCAGGCATTGTGAAGTTTGGATCCACCTGGTTTGCTAATTGAAAGCATGATTAAAGTCAAAACTGACAAACAGCTTTTAGATTTTCAGGGTGGTGATTTTGGAGATTTGTCACTGATAACTAGGAAGTAAAATTATGGGATAGGTAGTGATTTTCACTACTGAATGACTTAATTCACTCAATGATTATTAGGTACCTCTTACCTGCTGGCCCTGATTGAGGCCCTGGGATCCCGCAGTGATCAATATCAACCAAAATCCCTGGCCTCCTTTCAAATGGAGAAGACATAAAATCAGCAAGGAAAATAGTTTAGGTAAGAGTGGCCAGGGAACACTCTAATTCAAAAGTGACTTTTGAGTCCATCGCGAAGGAGGTGAGGGAGCTGGCCATATTGATACCCAGGGAAACTGCATCCTGAAAAGAAAGAGTAGCAAGTTCCAACTCTGGTAAGTGGGGGTGTGTCTGATATGTTTGAAGAACAGCAGGAAGTTGGGTGGGGGCAGATCAGAGCGAAGGGGGGCAAAGAAATGGCACGAGATCAGCAGAGTGAGCAGCCGGGTCAGGGCGAAAGGTGAGGTTAGGGAGAGCCTTGTCAGCCTCGATGAGGACTTGAGGATGCCGGAGCCGCCGAGAGTTCGAGCCGAGGAGTGACACAAGCTGACTTAGTTTGTAGCAGGGTCTCTTTGGCTGCGGTGTGGACAATATGTTGAAAGGGGTCAAGAACAAAAGCCAGAATGGGAGGTTATTGCAGTAATCTAAGCAGAAGAGGATAGCTTGAGCCAGATGGTGGCGGTGGAGGTTATGAAAAGCAGTGTAATCTGGATGCATATATATGGTGGAGTTGACCAGATTATCTCACAGCGTAGGTGGTGATGGTAGATGAGCGAAGACTCAGGGAGCCCCAACAGCCAGAAGAACGGAGTCCCCATGGACTGAGGTGGGGCCAGGTGCAGAGAGGTCTAGTTGGGATTGAGGCAGTGCTAGTGAATATTAAGATCTTGGTTTTGAACATGTGGTGTCTGTCAGCATCAAAATGCACATGTAACTCAGACCGTTGGATCTGTCGTTCAGAGTTCAGGGGAGAAGCCCCTGAATGAGGGAGACAGAAGCAGGTGGATGATATTAAGACCATGAATCTAGAAAATACTACCTAGGAATTAAGTGTAGAGAGAAGAGGTCTAAGGGCTGAATGCTAACTACCCCCTCCCCCACAGGTGTAAATGTTTGGGACTTGAGAAGAAGCCAGCAAAATAAAGAGAGAACCTCAAGTGTAGGTCAGTGTGGTTTCTTAGAAGCCCATAGAAGAGCATGTCTCAAGGTGAGAAGATCAGTAAACTATGTCCAGTGCGATTAAGAAGTCAAGACGCAGGAAGGCTGTTTGATGATATTGGTGGACCAGTTGCAGTGCAGGGTGGTGGTGAAACCCTACTGGACGCAGGAGATGGTCCACAAAACAACTAGAGGAAGAAAGCTGGAGACTAAAAATGTGCAGAACCTTTCCAGGGAGTTTTTCTTGCTTTGCTACAATCACTTCCAGAGATTCAAAGTTCTGTCTGAGGATTTCAAGGCACCAGTGGTAGTGGGCGCTTGGTAGAGAACACAGCTTCCACATTTTCCTCTGGATCTTCCCAGTGGCCAAACTTTGAAAAAGTCTGGCCAGAAATCTCAGAGTTCCAGCTCTCTGGGAAACCACCGTGATTCAGATCAAACCTAGGAAAGTATGATTTCTCAGGTGTTAGGTCATCAGGATCAAAAGACCTCTTAGAACATTTTATTTCTCTCCACTCCTCATCCTCCTCCTTCTCGAAATCTCTTCTGACGATATAGCAGTGCCTGAATGGAAACCCAGCTCTGCCTTGTGGGAGATCCCTAACGTTAGGTATATTACACACCTTATTCAAATTGTTCTCTTATCCAGGGGATCACAAAGTATCTTCCTATCTTTATAATTTCAGACATAAATAAGATAATGTGTATAAAGTACTAGCACATTTCCTGGCTCAGTAAAAGTTAACTTGTATTATTTAATAATACCTACCATACGAACGTGGATATGTAAGGAAGAAGTCATTTGCTTTTGCCTCGGACACAAAGCAGGCCTTTTGAGCCCCCAAACATGCCAGTTTCTGTGTGGGCCATGCGAAGATGAGTGAGAGATACCTTTTGCCCCCAAGAGACCCAGCCTCGGAACAGATACATGAATGGGCAGTTTTAGACCCCGCGCTGGGATAAGATAGATTTCCGTTACTGTGGGAACACACTGCAGGGGCGTCTTACAGTAGGTGTTCAATGTCTGCCATTGATGTGTCCTTGATGTGGTGTCTCCAGAGCCAAGTGGTGTGAGTGGAAGTGCTGAGGAATGGTAGCTGGGACAAAGTCCAAGAAGAGAGGAGGTGGGGAGCGTGCTGGGTAGGGACTGCAGCGGGTCTGGGTTTCCGGAGGGAGAAACGGATGGGCCCGGTGGTGAGAGTAGGCGAGCAGGAGAGGAGGAGTAAGAGCTGTGTGAGCTCATCCTCCCAGCGGACAGCTGACATGATCGTATTTGCACAGTAAAAAGTCCATTCCTCGGGGTGCCTGGATGGCTCAGTTGGTTACGTGACCAACTTTGGCTCAGATCATGATCTCACAGTTTGTGGGTTCGAGCCCCGCGTCGGGCTCTGTACTGGCAGCTCAGAGCCTGGAGCCTGTTTCCAGATTCTGTGTCTCCCTCACTCTCTGTCCCTCCTCCACTCATGCTCATGCACTTTCTCTCTCTCAAAATAAATATAAATAAACATTAAAAAGAGAAGAAAAAACAGGCAGGGAAATACAGCAAGGCATCGGAATAGGCTTCCCAGATCTAGTTATTGAAACCCCCCTCAACACACACATACATAATTGTTGTGCAAATGTGATTGTTCAAAAATTATCACTAATAAATGGTAGAGGAAGAAGGCTAAATAAATAGAATAACTAGTTCTTGCACTTTTCTCTTGATAGACAGGTGGCTTAATTTTCTTTTTTATAGTTTAAAAGTTAAATTTATTCATTTGGTGCATGATGAATAAAATTATGTTAAAAAAAAAAAAACCCACCCTGCAACATAAAGCATTTGCTATATGCTGGGCTCTGTGCCAGACATTTCGCAAACTGTATCTCATGTAGTTTCCAACAACTTAAGGAGGTAGGTGTGATTTTTGCCACATTCTACAGATTTGGAAACTGAGGCTACTCAATGGTCAGTTCCTTGCCCAGAGTTACTTGGCTGGAAGTGACAGGGATAGGATTTGAACCTAGATCACTTTGAGTCTGGCTTCTCTGTACTCTTAAATATACATAATAAGGAATAGAGGCAGTATATTTTTGTTGTTGAAGAAAAACACCAGGAATAGAGAGATACGGTGTATGTTTTTTTAGCTTATTTAAATAACTAGTGATTTTGAAGAAAGCAAAAGCATCTCAAAAATGTGTCAATATCTTATTGAATACAACTCAACCAGTATCCATTTTTATCCACTTTTGTAAAGAAAACAGCATGATCCGTTCATTTTCTGGGTTAGAGCAAAATTAATCCTAGGAATCTGAGTTGTAAATATGTATTAAAGTTAAGTCAAACATTAGAAGCTTATTTTGAGGTAAAAATGGAATGAATTAAATGTAGGTTCTTAACCAATGATTACCATACAAATTGGCCTAATATGGACAGGATATTTGGTCAAAGTATCCACCTTTTTACCTCTGCCTTGCACACATAAAACTCAGTATTTAGAATGTATCACATACTGTAAATCTCGAATTCTGCATCCTGGGTGATTTCAATTCCATTCTTTGACTTGCTAATGTTCCAGGTGCACCTGCTATAAAAAAGAAAAGGGGGGAAAAAAGCCTAATCGCATATAAAAGCTTTGCAATTTCCACTGTCAGGTTCTCAGAGGAAACATGAACTGTACTCAAATAATGAGTGAGTTCGTTTAACACCCAACACTTGGGATGTGGTCGCGATCCAACGTGATATCTTGCTGCCCCTCCTCCTTTAAACTGCATTTCCCAAAAGCGATCCTTCCCTGCCAGGGGACACTCAATCAGTTTTTGTGAACCTTCCACTCACCCTTAAGTAAAACAAAAATGTCTAGTTTACATTTACTAATTAGAATGTGATCAGCCCGTGATATAATCAACACTTTAATCTTCTTTCAAAGGCGGTTAAGGCTGACTCGCAGCCAAAACTTCCAGCCGGCTTTGGATCCAGACCTCCCGCGCGGGTCTCCTTCCCAGCCACACAGGAGCTCTGCTGCATTCTCTGCTGGCCCAGAATCTTCTTCAGAAGTTCTTGCTCTCAGAGCTCAGTCCCTGTCCAGGATGTTTGCTAGATCTGCGTATACGACAGTCTCCCTCCTGCGTGCCGCCTTCTGGCGCCCCGCACCCCAGTGGACATGGCAAGTGCAGGCAGTTCCGACACACTCACCCTCTCCTGCTTCCGCCAACAAAGCGATTGTTCTGTCAGCCATTAGCCCTCTAGAATTCTGGAACCTCCTTTTCCAGCAGGGAACTCACATCCGAGTGGTCCCACGGATGCCCACCGTCTTCAGGCTTTCCCTCAGGGGGGATGGTTACTAAAATCTCTTCAGCAAACCCTCTCTGCGCTTGTTGACCCCGGTCTCACAGCCTCCCTCTTTACTAGAACGCGGGAGACACGGAAGTGGCAGTCAGACATCCTTTGTGAAGTCACTCCATCCAGCGGCTGATCATACTTCTATTGGTATCTGATTTCTGTCCAATTTCTGTCCATGGCAAACTTGCCTTGGGGAGGCTGCCGTTTGAACACCCCATTGCAGTAAGTTAGTGGCTGAAATCTGGAAGTAAATGTTTGGGATGCTAGGTGGCCAAAAAAGGCCTACCTGATTTCTGTTGATTCACAGAAATTAATACCTTCCCTTCCCTTCCCACCAACCACATTGGCAATCTTGCTAGTTGAAATGGGGCAAACAGGTCTTTTTTGTAATTTTGTAGGAACATGGCATCTTTACCCACAATTCTATAAAAAGCCTTTCCAGTATCGCTGACACTTAGATGGTTTTGATCATACTTTATCTCGGACAGTGGTTCAACGTGGCATACTCTGACCATGCGTTTGCCTCCTCTGTGTCCAGACCCTCTGAAAAATAAAGTACAGAACTACAGTGGGTAAGCCACAAAAGAGACAAGAACACAGAGGCCAGTGGGTGGAGCTCATCAAAAGCAAGCCATGATAGGGGCGCCAGGGTGGCTCAGTCGGTTAAGCGTCCGACTTCGGCTCAGGTCATGATCTCGCGGTCCATGGGTTCAAGCCCTGCATTGGTCTCTGTGCTGACAGCTAGCTCAGAGCCTGGAGCCTGCTTCGGATTCTGTGCCTCCCTCTCTCTCTGCCCCTCCCTAGCTCATGCTCTGTCTCAAAAATAAACAAATGTTAAAAAAAAAAAAAAAAGCAAGCCACGATAGGAATTTTCTAGAAAGCAAAATAGACAGGAGTGATGAGCAATTAAAACAGAAAAGGTTTCTCTCAAGAATCTGTTGTGTCAACATGATGGAGGTAGACTGACTGTCTTCAGTAAATTCTTGGACAGGCTCCGTTGTCAAGGTTAAGCTAGGGAGCTGGGGAGACACGTGGGGTTAAAGATGGAAAGACTCCCTGGAAGTCAGTGCTTGATACAATTTTCAGTCTGCTTCTTCCTCCCACTCACATATCCTTTCTCCTACCAAGATGGCGACCCCGTAGCCATGGCTTCCTCCAAACTGAGAAACAGGAGTGGTCTCCTGAAGAAACTGGAAAAGCTGTCTGAGAAAGTTAGACTCCGATTTGGCTGCCGGCGGCTTAGATAAAGTTTATTTCCCGCAGGCATGGGGGTGTGTAGCCTGTAAGGGGGCTAGGGCTGTCCTTCACTCACTTTCTCTCATCCCCAAGGAAGAATGCCAGTCCCAGCTCCATGCCCCTCCCCTCCTCCCCCACCCCCTGTTATAAATTCTAACTCAGGGACATTTAGTGGGGGATATTTCCATTTAGGTTGTAGTCGAAGAAGCCACCACCAGGTTTTTCTTTCTCAAATATGATAAATTAGTAAGGATTACTGAGGAATTGGAGAGAATTAGTGACATGAAAAAAAAATAGAAAATAAAAATGAAATGTGTCTCAGAAGAAACAGATAATTTACAGAATAAAGGAGATTAAAAACAAAGAGGAACTTTTGGATCTGTACTGAGAAGGATTTAAGAAGAGCTTGTGTTTATTAAATAAGAACTGGGTGATACACGAGAGGATCAAAGAACAAGAAGATCTTTATAGGCTGTAAAAATAGCACACCCCAAACAAAAAATGTGATAGAATGAGTGGGAAATAGTCAAGGAAATCACTCAGAAGGTTGCCATACAGGGAAGGAGACAGGAAATACAAGAAGAATGCAATAATAACGCACAGAAGACACGTGCATGAGGTCTAACATGTTAGGAGAGTCCCAGAAAGAGAATGTAGGGAAGCAAGCTGCCGAAGAAGTCATACAGAGCAATTCCTCAGAGCCGAGGGGCCTGCACCTTCATAGGAAAGACCCCGTGCTTGCAATAGGGCATTTCCACATTCTGTATCGTGAAATTTCAAAGCACCAACATAAAAGACCCTAAAGCCACTGGAGAAAGAAAACATGCGCCACCTGATTGCTTCAGTGATACTGGGTGGTGAAGAACAATCAGGGGATGCGCTCAACGTTCTGGGGGAAAGTTATTTTTTAAATGTTTATTTCTTTTGAGAGAGAGAGAGAGAGAGAGCGCAGGGAAGGGGGAGAGAGAGAGAGGGAGAGAGAGAATCCCAAGCAGTCTCTGTGCAGGGCTCGAACCCACAAACCAGGAGATCATGACCTGAGCTGAAACCAAGAGTCTGACACCTAACTGACCGAGCCACCCGGAACCCCTGGAGGAAAGTTATTTTTATACCAATTTGTCCATATAAAGGGAGAATGTACTATTTTCAGTCCTGCAAATATTGATAAAATTGATCTCCTTAGGTCCCCTATCCTGGAAAGTTACAGCACTTGGTGGATATTCCTGGCTGAGTCAGGGTGTAAAACAGGAGGAAAATATGGTACCCAAGGAACAGTGCATCCCGACCAGAGGATGCTGTGGAGATATCCCAGGGGGGAATAAAAGACATCTGGGCAGTAAGCTATCAAACTAGGAAAGGTAGGACTCAACACATAACTGTTGACAGTTATGACAGAAGGCAATGGTTAAGAGAGAGCATGGATTGAGACCAGACGTGGGTGCATCAGTTAGTAGTTTGGGCCCATCATTTACTTGTTCTGTGGCCTTAGACAGTTGAGTTCAATCCAACAAGTATTTACTGAACTCCTATTTTATCCTGGGTGTTCTAAGTGGCAGACACACACCTGTACACACTAGAGGCCAAAGCGCCCCGTCCTCTTGAAGGTTATGGTCTAATGCGGGTAGGATATTCTATATTAAGAAGAACCACAGAGAGAAAGCGTAACGAAGTAAGAGTAAGAGTAGGAATATCAGAAGGTGGAACATCCAGGAAGCTTTCCATGATAAGGTATCTACTGAGCAAACACTTGAAGCAAGGAGGTAGGAAGTTATGTGCATATCTGAGGAAGAATGTCCCAGGCTGAGGGAAGAGCCAGTGCAAAGGTCCTGAGGCGAAATTATGTTTGGCCTGTTTGGGGAACAAAATGGGCCTTCTCCGAGATTGTTTCTATATCTTGTGGTAGGGATAACATACTGTGACACTTATATAAGTCATTACAGAGATATAAGATGGAGAGCCTTCCTACCAACTGTTTATTAGCCTGCTCACATGTTAAAAGGGCTCAATAAATTATAACTATTGTTACTGAAGAATCATGGCATCATCCATGCCCTACTGGAATGTCCGGTGTAGATAAGATGGAAGTGATAGCTCCAGAGGTTTTGTTTGAGTGGAAGGAGGGGGGGAGTGACATTATAAGACTGTATAGTTGTGATGTGACCTAGGGGAGAAGACCAAGGGCTGGGATATCTCAAAAGGGGAGGCACATCCTGATGTGAGGATCAGCTCTCCAACAGTTCTTGGTGGAGGCAGCATCTGAGATTGGATGTAGCAAAAGTCACCTGTGATAGGTGCAGATAGAAGAAGAGGCATGCAGCGTGGGAGGGTCAAGTTTCATAATAGTTATAAACAGGCATCCAGGGGCATCATGCGTCCTGATGGCCTGAAGGTCAAGCCTGGGCACTGAAGATAAACTGGAGCTTAAGGCTATACATAGTCCAGGGTCTGTGGGGCACCTGGGTGGCTCAGTTGGTTAAGCATCCAACTTTGGCTCAGGTCATGATCTCACAGTTTGTGGGTTCGAGTCCCACGCTGGGCTCTGTGCTGACAGCTAGCTCAGAGCCTGGAGTGCTCAGAGCTTGGAGTGTGCTTCGGATTCTGTGTCTCCTTCTCTCTCTGATCCTCCCCTGTTCATGCTCGCACTCTCGCTCTCTCTCGCTCTCTCTCTTTCTCTCTCAGAAATTAAAACAAAAACAAAACAAAATAAAACATAGTCCAGGGTCTGATCTCCTGAACTCTCTCTGAGGAGGTATGACCACATTTTTTTATCCTACTTTTTTTTTAATATAATTTATTGTCAAGTTAGCTAACACACAGTGTATACGGTGTGCTCTTGGCTTCGGGAGTAGATTCCCCATGATTCATCCTTTACATACAACATCCAGTGTTCATCCCAGCGAGTGCCCTCCTCAGTGCCCATCACCCATTTTCCCCTCTCCCCCACACCTCATCAACCCTCAGTTTGTTCTCTGTATTTAAGAGTCTCTTATGGTTTGCCTCCCTCCCTCTCTGTAACTGTCTTTTCCCCTTCCCTTTCCCCATGGTCTTCTGTTAAATTTCTCAAATTCCACATATAAGTGAAAACATATGGTATCTGTCCTTCTCTGACTGACTTATTTCACTCAGCGTAACACCCTCGAGTTCCATCCACGTTGTTGCAAATGGCAGGACTCCGTTCTTTCTCATTGCCAAGTAGTATTCCATTGTATATATAAACCACATCTTCTTGATTCATTCATCAGTGGATGGACATTTGGGCTCTTTCCATACTTTGGCTGTTGTTGAAAGTGCTGCTATGAACATTGGGGCGCATGTGCCTTGAGGTTAAGGATCCCAGGAGCATGCGCGTGATCTTTGAGACATGAGGGATTGAAGGCAGAGTGACAGTGTGCACGAAGTTTGAAGAGAAGTGGATTAAAACGGGACCAGTTGTGGGGCTCCCCTAAATGAACCAACTCACAGGCAATTTCCTTTTCCTCTTTGAGAAATAGGCCAGGTGACGTGCAGCCAGGTGTTTTGCAGGTACTGAACCCTGAGAACTCGTCTTACTTCCCAGAGCTACAGATCAGATCAGTGTAAGGCAGAAATAGGAGTCCACCAGGAAACTGTTCATAGGCATAATATTACATCAGGGAAGGAAGTGACAGAATGCGAAGAGAGAAGTGAAGACACACACATAGTAATCAGGTCTGGAAGCCAGGCTACACATGTACCATTCGCTGTTGTGTTGCTGGGGTTTAGGCTGCCCTGACTGTGGACCGTTTTCCTGGCTGGGTCCCCGGCACTCAGCAATGGGGAAAGGCTGGCCAACGTCTGACCTGTGGCGTGGGTTCCTCCTGCTCCTCAGGCTCTGTGGTGCTGAACTTAAAGCCAGCAGGGCATTGGAGGTAAAATATTCCTGGGTCTGTTTTCATTGATGGCTCCTTTCAGGTCACAGGTGTTAGTTAATGTGAACAAACGGGCGTCTGTGCTTGCCACTCACCTTACAGGTGAGCGCATCAGTTCAATGGCGATTGTTACCCGATAGCGCTACGTTAATAAATACGATGCTTTTAAATATTTATTTTCTTTATATCTAAGCAACAGGGATGATGTGGAGACCAGCTATTTTAGTAGATGTACGCATACTCTTAAATAATTAATAGCTTAAAATCTCTCAAAACGGAGTCAATTTGCAACCAAGGCTGCATCAAAGTCCCTCCTGCCACTGTATCTAACCAACGTGCATTCTGTAATTTTAAAAAATGTGTCTATATATTTACTTTATAAGCAAAAACTGTAGCNATATTTATAAATATATATATTTAAATTTATATATATTTATATACATATAACCTACCATTTTCTCTTATTATTTATATATATTATGAGTATGACAAAAGTTACCATAGATACAATTATTTATACATATACATACACACAAATGCATATGTATTTTATATGTACATATAAAATTGGCATTTCCTGTGGATAACTAATGTGAAATGTCTGAAATCTCTAAAGGCTAATCCCAAACGGGTCTATATGTATTATCGCAGTGCTCTGTATTGCCAAAGAACTTATTTAGATTACAAACCAGGAAGTATCTTGAATTATCTTGAAATCCTGGCAGAGCATTTCCATAGTGAGACTATGGGCTGTCAGCTACTGAGACTTTCAGAGTTCAGACATTCTCAGAACTCCTCACCAAGCCTCTTCTAGTAGGTATTCAACAAACATTTTTTTTAAGATTTTATTTTTAAGTAATCTCTCCACCCAGCGTGGGGCTCGAACTTACAACCCCAAGATCACGAGTCACATAGAGACACGGCCAGCCAGGCGCCCCTTCAACAAGTATTTTTGAATGACTGTTGTAAAGCTGTTTATGGGTGCAAGTGCTATATCCCGTTGATAACCAGAAGTCGTCCTTAGCATAGCGAGAATACAGAGAAATACCAGGTTCTACCCAGAATGAGTGAACCATTAAAAACTTAACAAGTAGCCACCAGAAAGACTTGGTTCAATGCATATTGAGAATCTGTAAGGTAAAGTGCGCCCTCTCACCTCTGAGTTTCCCAATCCTTTGGAAAGTGGCTTCCTGTACTTTTCAGGTGTTGGTTGCAGCATTAACAGAGCCATGGGGAGCAGTCCGAGGAATGTCACCGGCTCACCTCTAGCCCTAGCAGCTCTTGATGGGTAGCTCCAGAGAAGAAATCATAAAAACAGACAATTCCTACTCTGTGGCGTCTGTAACTGACAATCCTGCAGGGAGAAACTCGGCAGCAAAGGAAACCCAAAGAAAACCATTAATTATTTTTGTTCAGTAGACTCTCGTGGCCCCTCCAATTTCTTCTTGCTATGTTAGTATCTTCATATAGACCTGATAGCATGGGTTTTTCTTGTTGGGCTTCCTTGATGATGCCTGGGCACCCGCGTGCTCTGCTGCTACAGATAGTGCCTGGGCACATAGGTGCTGTGCCATTACAGATGGTGCTATGCCTGTACCGTACCTCAGATGATATCTGCATTCCCCAGTGTTTCTGGCTTCAACCTTAGAGCTCCCCTAGAATGGACCGACAATGCGGTAAAGTCAAAACCTCCCTTACAAGATAAGCTTCATTTTAATAATTGATGTAGCAAAGGGAAGTCTGTATACATTTCTCTGTAGAATGAAGATAACACACACACACGCACACATACACACACACACAAGCACGCAGGTACTATCAGGTCTTAAGCTCAGCTGGTTAGAAGCATATAATACTACAGTCCCCTCCGTGGCTGAGCCAATTAGTTGGTTATAGTTGACATGACCCCAAACAGCCCCCTTCACCTTGACAGCCTTCTAGCAAATATGTAGTATTTGTTTTGGACTGCAAGAGTCAACACAGGTGGATTTCTGGGCTGGAAAACCATCACGTACATCACTGCTGTGCCATACCAATTGGTGGTTTAGTGGTAACTTCTTTGGATAAAGAAAATGGATGAAAAATAGGGCGGGGAAATTACAACTATACATCAGTCTCATCAGAGTGCTCGTATTAGGGATTTAATGTTTTAATAAATGTAACTGGTATCCAAATAATAATGCATATATAATGCATTACTAATTGGATTCTAAAACCCATAGACACAATTATGAAAGCCTTTAACCAGAACAGAATCAAGGAAAAATTTTAATCCTGCTCAGAACTGTTTATTACACAGCATAATCTCTCTTCTCAAACCTTTTTTTATATGCCAAATAGTATGTTGAGTAAAATAATGAAAATGTAATAAAGTGTTGACACAAAGACTTTATAAAATGTAAATATAGAGAATGAGTAATCTGTGAAGCAATTTGCTTGCCATTTCCCCCGCCCCCCATAAATGATGTTGAAAGTTAATGGTCTCTTCTTCTGGAATTAACACCAGAGCTCTCTGTGGCTGTCAGTAAGATATATAAACAAGTGGAAAAATGATACAGGGAGAATACATCTGAACTTTGCATTACAAAAGCTAAGTAAGTTTTGAAAAGGAATTTGCACAGCCTGTCTATAGTGTATCTAACAGAAAGTTAGCAAAAAGCCCTGTGTTTGGAATGTTGAGATACAAAACATCTTAGTTCATGTATAGTTCAAACTATTTAAACCAATTAATGAAGAAAACTACTTAAGCCTACTTGCATCGGCTGAAACTTTTCTCCTTGTCTTTACACTGAGAATTTCATCGGTGCCCTTTGAGGGGCACATACACAGAAAATGAAAATTCAACTTCGGTTCTGAAGACCTCCGGTCCCTTGCAGCCGAAGCTGGTCTGTCTGTCCTACTTTGTATCTCAAAAACAAAAGAAAACAAAAAAAGATGGGTCAGGAGCACCCTGTTCTGGCTTCTTTCCATGGAAATATCCATAATTACCCATAGTAATTAGGTCCTGAAGCCAGTCTACAGATGTATTGTTCCAGTATTGCACCGGTGGGGTATTGAGAAGCAGCTGTTGAGAAATAAAATGACACTCATCGAATTTTATCTGCCTTGTTGATAGAGAAGAGTATCTGTGTGAATATGAGAGTAGCCATTAAAAACTCTGGTAAGTGACTAATTAATAAAGCACCAAATCGTAGATCGCTCTGCATCGGTAGTTAATTAGGACCATAAGATAGTGGTGAGCCTGGCTCTTGGTCCGTTTTACTCAGAACATGGCAGCCAAAAGCTTCTCTCAGGGCGGAGATGGGGTCCGAAGCAAATTTTAAACAAGAGGCCCTCCTGAGTAAAACATAACATTCACAGATCAAACTTGTTTATAAGTTAATCTGAAAGTTTTGACTTTAATGGCAAGTCCAAAGTCAGGTTATGTTGCCCCTCTGCACAAAGGTATTACAATTCATGATTCACCCCTGCCAATTTTGTATCTTCCCGGTGTCAGCTGAGAAGGATTTGGGGTGTCTGGGTGGATTGTTTCAGGGAGTCATTCTGTCAGCTTCACTGGGACTGTCTCTTATCTGAATAGTTGTTATTACATGGACGTTATTTTTAGAAAGATTCCTAAGTGTTCACAGGATATGTGATTGTCACTGCAAGGACCCCACCCTCACCTGATGTAGAAAATCAGGCAACTCCCAGCCTAAATGTCCTTTTCCCCAAAACCGCACTGTGTCCAACCCAAACACATCTTCTGGAGACCCACAGAGGTGAAGGGATGTATGGGAGAGGCAGGAAATGTCCTCCACACTACGCATGTCGACAGTCTGTGAACTTGGAGGACTTCCCAACAAGAAGTTAATTGCAGCACAGCGTATAGCATAAGTGGACAGACACCACCCTGTACTTTTCACTCTCAGAGATTTTGCTGCCTTCCTGCAAAGTTCAGAACCTACACCTTCCTCCAAGGAGAGTTACTGCCTTCCCACCCAACCTGATATTCCTGTGAGTGTTTTAAATCTCCAGTCTTAAGGGCCCTGCTGAGGACCAATCCTTGACTCTACATTGACCCTAAGTCTACCAGGCCTGTCCCTAACCATCCAGAGCTAGATCCTGTCTTAGAAACACCTGGAGAGTGTTTGAATCCTTCTGTTCCCTGGGCCCATCCCCTCAGGTCCTAATTCAGTAGTCTCGAGGGGCCCCCAAAATTAATACTGTTAATAAGGCTTCCAGGTAAATGCCATGTCTGTCCTCCCAAGGCTGAGGAGCACTGAGCTGAACCCATACATAGGTGTGCACGGAGGCACCAAAGCACGCGGGGAACCCAGACTTGCTTCCCCAGAGCCTGCCCACAAGCATAGCAATAGCAGCAGAAACTTTCTGGTCCACCCATATGTAAAAAGTCTGCCTTCTATAGGCAAGATGGGCTTTTATATGCCCCTCGGTGCCTGAGCCTCGGCCACCTAGAGCTAAGATCATCCATCACTCTGTAGCAGCCCACATGTGGAAGCCTGACCCACAGGCCAAGGCAACCCATGGCAGCCAGTACGATGCCTGCACGTGGTGGCCAGCACAGCCACCTGCTGGACCCAGCTTCCCATGAGCTTGCTGATGCCCCATCAGCCTGGTCAGCATCTGGCTGTACCCTTGGCCTGCACCATGGTTGATGCACTCCTGTTTGCTTAATTAAGGCAGGAAGAGATAAGGAACCGATATGTCTGTCCCCGGGGCTTCAAAGTTGAAGCCTTCTAGCAACCAAGATACATACCCATGGCTAAACTAGTAGGTCTGTGGACCATCCGCACCAACGCTGTCAGAGAACTTGTTAAAAATGCAGAACCTCGGGGCCTCCCCCAAACCTACTGAGCCAGACCCTACCTGGACTCATGCCAGCGGTGTTGGGGAAAACACTGAAATCCATGGCTGGTTCATTTGGAGCAGCTCTTTCCCTCGCCTGGGATGAACGAAAAGCAGATAAGAAGGACACATACCAGAGCACCGCTAAGTTTACCAGGTGTGTTTCACTAGCATCTGTACCATCTTAGACAAGTGTGTTTTTACTCAGTGTTCTGAGTTTGCCATAGGACACCATCCACTCCCCTGCAGACACAGAAGCACGCACCTTTCACTGCAAATAAACATAGAAACGGTCCATCCTAAGAATGTGAAGATAACATACTTCTCATTGCTCACTATTCCCTGTTATTGCTGTCTCATTAATTTACACGTGCCTGCCTGTCACAAAAGGAAATGAACAAAAGAAGTCTGTTTTTCTAACAGCTTGGAAAGAAAGGCTTGTAGTAAGAGAGAAAAATGCAAGAAAAAATGAAGGACACCTGCTATTATAGGGACACGATCGCATGGGCACCGTACACACTACTTCCTGACCAGTGATGTTCCACTTTTAAAATATGCTCAGTGGGAAGCATTTGAGCCCAAACAGAATACAGTGTTCATTTGGTGAAAGGTGTGGTGACATCTCATAATTAAGCTGTATTGGAAATGCATCATCAAGTTACAGGAACAAATCTTGTGTTGTGTACCTTGTCAGAGACGGTATGTGCATTCAAGTTATTTGTGATAGCCAAGTTACTGTAATAGATGAAAATCTCGGATTTATGAAATACATACAACAGGAGGGCATTTTCTAAAGCTTTCCAAAACAGACTTTTCAAAGGATCGTTTTATACCATCAGATGGTCTGGTGCATTGAAATTATTAGGTTCAAATGCAGATTTTATCACTGAATATATATGAATAGTTTCCCTTCCAAGCGTCAGTCTGAAATATGGCTTGTAGCCTGTATAGGAAATGTGTTCATATATCTTAACATTTACAACAACGTGAGATAAGATGTCTAACTAATTCAATGAATTAATGATCGTTTGCAAATGAAATTTAGCGCATTGACTTGACTCAAGATACGTAGGAAATATTTGGGGGGTCTTTTAAATACTGAAATTAACTTGTGAATTAGCATAAGAGTAGGGAGTAGATGTTGGAATTTTGACTTGAGTCAAAGCAAAAACCCAGAATTAAACAAGTCTTTATTATGGCAAAGTATTCCTTAGATCTAAAATGCAATATTTGCATCTTTGAGCAATTTACTTAGCACACATTTATGATATAATATCCTTAGCCAAAATGGCTTTTTAAAAATTTCTAAAAGTGCTTATTTGCTAATATCATGTTTCTCTCTTGAGTTTAATAATGACAAATATCAAGGGCTAGAAGTTTTAAGAGCTTCCAAATCGACAGAATAACTGTTCCAGAGCCATCAACTGTCACAAAGCACAGGCTACCTGCCTGCATGGGCTATGCTGCCTGGCCACAGTGCTTAGTGATGCCCGTATATCAGCAGGGATCATGTCCCTGAAATCAGAGTATTCAGTGGGAGAAGGAGTAGAGTGGGAACTTGCAAGAGGAAAATCTGCTACTGTTCCAGAAACCACAGTTCTCTTCACAAGTTCTATTTGGGGGCTTCTGGGTGGCTCGGTCAGTTAAGTGTCTGACTCTTGATTTTAGCTCAGGTCATGATCTCACAATTTGTGAGCTGGAGCCCCGTGTCGGGCTCTGTGCTGTCTGCGTGAGCCTGCTTGGGATTCTCTGCCTCCCCTCTCCTTTTCTGCCCATACCTTTTCGCTCAAAATAAATGCCCTTAAAAAAAAAAGTTCTATTTTGCACTTCTAAGATGTAGTTTCACTAACAAACATCGATGTTGAACTGGATTCACAATTTTTAAGAAACCTGAATTCCTAGATTTTACTTTGGCCTTTTCTTCATAGCATAAGAAGTACTTCTGAATACAGTTCTTTTGGTTAGAAATGAAACCACAGGTCTGTGCCACCTGTTTACAAATACCCAGTCAGCTTGCTCTGGCCACCTAATTGCTATGCCATTTGGGTCCTTATTTTTCTCTTTCCATTTCTTTGCCTGTGAGCATTTGAAAATTTTTTAAATGTTTGTTTACTTTTGAGAAAGAGAGAGACCATGAGCAGGGGAGTGTCAGAGAGAGAGGGAGACACAAAATCCAAAGCAGGCTCCAGGCTCTGATCTGTCAGCACAGAGCCTGACATGGGGCTTGAACTCACAAACTGTAAGATCATGACCTGAGCTGAAGTCAGACACCTAACCGACTGAGCCACCCAGGTGCCCGCTTTGCCAGTGAGCATTTGAAACCAGCTCTCAGATTTGAAAAGAACAGATAATGGTAGTGTGTCCTTAAGAACCTAATATTAATATTCCCAGATGAAAACATGCAACACTTATTTCTTTGTAAAAGCAAGTGAATTCATATTAAATTAGAAGGTCATAAGTTATGTTATTATAGAAATAAAAGAATGTAAGTGGGTCCTAATGAAAACCCGTATGAATTCGTTTCATTCTGTCTGGTAAAGTAATTGGCATAATGTGTTAGTAAATTATATTATTTGAAGAAAGCAAAAAATGATAAATTGAATGTTGCCACATATTAGGGGTTTCTTTCTTTCTTTTGAATATGCCTATCTCCTCTCTCTCTATCTTATCTAAAACAGGGGGCCTCTCAGTGTGATTTCTACAGTAGATTAAACACACCCTGCCTCTCCCTGCTCAGACAGACCAAGTCCAAATCTTTCGGGGCTATGTCTGGGAATCAGCCTTTCAAAGAGTTCCCCAGATAATTCTTCGTGGAAAGGCAAATGAAAATTTGAGAATTAATCATGTTCTAAGGAACAAAAATACAAAGGCTATGTGTGTGTGTTTATGTGTGTGTGTATTACACATATATACATATGTGTATGTAAAATTTCAGCTGAATCTCTGATTGCGCAGCTCTCATGAACTTGTGTGTGACCTTCCACTGAATATCCCACATCCCTTTGAGATACATGCGGATACTGTGATGGTGAGATTTTGAGCTAAAAAGGAAATCTGTTCAGTTCTTACAACCAGTTGTAGTCTGAACTCATGAAGAGTCCATACACTGTGTTTCTTTTTGAAGACAATATGGATTAAGTAGCTACTATAAAATCACTTCTATAAATACCGTGAAATGAATCTCTTACTAAGGGGGTCCTTTGCTCTCATGGCCGGTTCCCTCTGTCTGAGAAACGCGTGGATCTTCCTGCATCATGGCTTTCTCTGACCTTAGGAAGTTTTCTGCTGAAATGCCAGAGAAGCAAAAAGAACTTTCTTGACCACCTTATCAAAACAGTATGTCCAGCACTTTGTCTGCTGTCTCCTTACCCTGCTTTACTTTTCTTCAATGTCTTTATCTTTATCCCTGTTTGAGTGTGATGACTTATTTTCAAGGCCAGGGACCTTGTCTGTCATAAGCACCCCAGTGTCCTCAACTTCTTGAAGTTGCCCAGATACCTGGTACAAAATATATGTTGAAGGAACGAATCTGTTGATGAATAGGGATTAGCCTGGTACATATAAATGGCAGATACAAAACTTAGCATGTAAAAATTCATTTGCACATCAGTCTAAAAATGATAAATATTTCATATTGCTGGTCAAATGAAAACAGTGCCTGCTGGACTCTGACCCAATGAAACTGTGGTGTGGAGGAACGTGACAAGCCCTTTCCGCTACGTGATTATTTCTCCATGCTGCTGGCTTCCTCCTGGATTAGCAGATCGTTACGATCTGTAAATTTGCAGATTTAAGTTATGCTATATCCCTTTCTAAAAAGTATTGCACCTTTTCTTGGTCATTTCAGTCCTTCTTTTTGGACCTCATTCATTCCTGAAATCTTTGCAAAAAAAACATTAAAAGCAGTGCTAAGGTAGGCTTTAGGATTCTTGTTCCTTGCCTAGGACCCTCGGTTATTAATGTTTGAATCATGGTTCCAGTAAAAATTTCCTCATCCCCAGTAAATGCTGGTTATAGAGGATTTTCACACAGGCCCTCACATCCTGTCCCCACTCAGAGGACCATCAGGTAGTTTTGTTGCTTTCT
This sequence comes from Crocuta crocuta, assembly GCF_008692635.1. NCBI lineage: Eukaryota > Metazoa > Chordata > Mammalia > Carnivora > Hyaenidae > Crocuta > Crocuta crocuta. The sequence goes on from NW_027551559.1 coordinate 2,901,634, forward strand.
TGGTGCATGTTTTTAGAGACTTAGAATCAAGGAGCATGATTAAGTTATAAGTCTAAATCGACCGGTGATGGTTAACTTTCATTTAACTATGTAACATTTGGATATAATGACTGTTTCCTTGATTTTAAGCTGGTAAGTCTTTGGCAATATGAACAAAGCCTCCAGAAGAAGGAAGAATTGACAGCAGGAACTCAAGACATATCATACTTAAATATATTCCTGGAAAATATGAACATGAGATAATATTCAGTGTGATGTTGGCATTTGATAAATCAGATGCAATGAACCTAATTATGCAAAACAGTTATTTTGAACCTATCATTCATCTGAACGCTATCTAAATCAGAGTTGATTTAATTACTAGCAAAGGGAAGGAACTTGCTTGCTCTATCCCTTCCCTTTCCCCAAAACACTCAGTAATTTTTATTAACACTGAATTCATAGAATTCTGAGCACTGCCCCAATCATTCAGAAATGCTGTTTTGTTTACTTAAATTGAAAACAGCCCTGTGTAAGGTATACCAGTAAAACATGTATTTATCTGCCAGCAATTTCAAAACTTTGTAATGGGCTTTTCCTCAAATATACTTGATGAGACTAGTATAATGCTTGGGGTTACATGATCCCAAGGAAGCAGTGCAGAGTCACTGAGCTTTGAAGATCTTGGCTCTAACATGGTCACGGGTGAAAGCCTTGGACGGGCACACAGACCTAGAGCTGCCCACAGACACCAGCAAAATCAAGGAATTCCAAAACCCCGTTGCTTTAGGATGGAATAGAGAGCTCCAAATTTGGGCTGTTCAGAGGCATCTGACAGTTAAATCCCAGCATGCCGGGGCGCCTGGGTGGCTCAGTCGGCTAAGTGTCCGGCTTCAGCTCAGGTCATGATCTCGTGGTTCGTGGGTTCGAGCCCCACGTCGGGCTCTGTGCTGACAGCCAGCTTGGAGCCTGGAGCCTGTTTCAGATTCTGTGTCTCCCTCTCTCTCTGACCCTCCCCTGCTCACACTATCTCTCTCTCTTTCTCTCTCAGAAATAAAACATTAAAAAAAAAATCCCAGCATGCCACATGGGTATCAGCTATGAAGGGTTAGCCAAGGGGTCTGGCCCAACATCCGCTGTCAGCCTCATCGGTTCTTGTGTGTGTTCTGCACTCACCGCCGTTAGATAACCATGTCTCCTTGCTGCCCCACACCCTTCATTCCCCCCGGGGCCCCCCACCCCGTCTGCCTCAGTGGAGAGGATGCTCCTGTGATTCTGACCATACCTCAGGCACCATATTGGCTCTCAGTCAATGTCTTCTTCTCCGTGTGTCAGCTTCACCTCTTAGCCCCCACGGAAAGCTCTGTCCTCAGGTCCGCAAAGGTTCCCTGGTCCACAGCATTGCTCCAGAGTAACACCTCCTCCCATACAACACAACAAAATGACACAAATAAGGATTTACAAACACGACAAGGCGAGCGATGTGTACACTCAATGTATAAATTAAACCAGTTAGTGACAGCCACTCATACCTTATTTTTAGAGGAAGGTAGACTGAATGAGGGGCTTCGGTTTGGAGGGTAAGAGTAAAAGGAAATGTGACTTGAATACCTGTTTCTTTAAAATCTGCTTCTCTTAGGAATTTAGGCTGTTGTGAGTCCAAACATTTCCATTCATTCATTGTCCGGGAAGAGACTGCTGAGAACGAATTCTGGCTCACTTTTCAGGAACAACATCAAGATGGGTTACCGCCATGGTTATTCGTTTGCTCATCATTTTAAATAATAATTTCGGTTGCAGAATTTAAGGTCCAAGGACTATGGGATAATGAGAGGTTTTTAGGTTTGAGCTGTTTGCCTGATTCCTTCAGTAAGGCAGCCAGCCACATTCGTTAGGCCGAGAAAAACGATGTTTCGCTGGCCCTGTTCAGGGTGGATTTATCTCAGAATCATCATCATCCTTATAGGGAGATCAGGTTTGGGAGCAAAGCAAGGCAGCTGGGTGATGCCGATAAGCCGATTAGCTTGACATATTGCTGCCATTTCATGCTATTCATTTGATTTTCTGCAGATTTCAACATTTCTGTGCAAAAAACAAATTCAAATATGTCTCTGATAAAACAAGCTGTTTGGATGTTGCTTGGGTCTTAATGTCCCCTATTTGTTTATTTCAGCTGGGTCCCGGGCCTCGTACAGCAGCCAGCACGGCCACCTGGGCCCAGAGCTTCGGGCCCTGCAGTCCCCAGAGCACCACATAGACCCCATCTATGAGGACCGTGTGTATCAGAAGCCCCCCATGAGGAGTCTCAGCCAGAGCCAAGGGGACCCTCTGCCGCCAGCACACACCGGCACGTACCGCACGAGCACAGGTGTGTATTCAGGGCCTACCCGCGTGGTCTGTGCAAAGTGGAGGGGGGCTCTGCCTGGGAGCTCATCAAAGGTGCACGCGCATGCGCCTCCACATCCTGTCTCCTCACCAGCATTATGACCTGCTTCTATCATGAATGTCTGGGATGATAATGAGAGAAACCAAATATGACTCATTAGCTCCTTGAGTCTCTTTTAAATGAAAGAAGTGTAACGGGGGTTGTAAGCTTATTTTGTCAAACAGGCAAATTGAAAGACGAGCTAATTTTTTGTGTGTCATTATTAACATACTTAATGAATGTAAGTACTCCAAGAAAGCGTAGTCATTCTGCAGGACAGAAAAGGCATATGTCTAACGCTGGTAAGTGTTCTTTCACGATACAGGCTACCTATCTGGCAAGCTTGGGGAAAACCTGCCTGTTTAAGAAAATGTCGCATATTTTGTAAGGCGAACTGAGACCTTACTCCATAAACACGATCAGGTCAAATCATATGAAATTACCATTTAAAGGTCAGATATTGACAATCGCATATGATTCAATCAACCCTATAGCTCTCCTGGATTAAATACATATTTTGAATTGAACACGACCACCGGGTATACAAAGAAAGGCAAGCATGTTCCAGAATACGTGGTCATTTGCAAAATAACTGGTTAAATGTCATGCATTAATGTGCCAGAGAACATTCATCTAAGTATAAAATTGATATAATTAAGAGGTTGAGAACTGCACTTATTACAAAGCCTCACATTGCTAAGGAAACTTAGAAAATAGCATGTGGCTGGTTTGCATACAGCAACTGATAATGTGTTACCCTTGAACGGGGGGCTGAGGCGTGGGAACAGGGAAGCTCTGGTCCAGAACTTGGCACACAGGGCCCTGCAACTTCAGCCTGTTGTAACCTCCAGTTACCAGGAAGTAGCACATCACAATTTTGTTAACTGCATCATGATACTAAATTACACGTTTTGAAATCCAGACAAGTTAAGCTGCTTTTATGGCTGATTATTGATATTTACATTTCAGTATTTCCCTGCACCACAAGAAAAATGGCACAAAATACTCTTTCTTTTATTTCTGACATCATAAATTCCATCCAACTTTAATAATACATCTTGGTTTAGATGAAAAGGAGTACTCAGTTAATCTTTTGTAAAAAATTTTTTTTATAATGTTTTTTTTATTTCTATGAGAGAGAGAGACAGCGTGAGCAGGGGAGGGTCAGAGAGAGAGGGAATCACAGACTCTGAAACAGGCTCCAGGCTCTGAGCTGGCAGTCAGCACAGAGCCCGACGCAGGGCTCGAACCCACGAATCGCGAGATCATGACCCAAGCGAAAGTCGGACGCTTAACCGACTAAGCCACCCAGGCGCCCCTTAAATTTTTATTTATTTATTTATTTATTTTTTTTTTGAGAGAGAGAAAGACAGCATGAGCAGCGGAGGGGCAGAGAGAGGGAGACACAGAACCTGAACCAGGTTGCAGGCTCTGAGCTGTCAGCACAGAGCCCGACACGGGGTTCGAACCCACGAACTGTGAGATCATGACCTGAGCCAAAGTCTGACGCTTAACCGACTGAGTTCACCTAGGCGCCTCAGGAATACCCATTCCTCTGTCAGACTTCTTTCATTGTCAGCCTGCGAGAACCACTCCTATCTGAGTTAGTTGCTTGCATAATATTAACTAAGGTCATTTTATTTCCATACACCCTTTACAAAAGTCAAAGATTACCACCTCAGTGATGTTCAATATGTATTTTTCATAAAAACTGACAACAAAAGGGATTATGCATTCATACGCTTTTTGAATTATCCTTTGTTAATAAACTTCTGGGGGGTTCATAAAAATGTATCTACAATATGAAAAAAATACTTCATTCTTCTTGTCCGATCAAAGACAGGGGAAGATGTTCACGCTTAAAACAAAACAAAACTAGTATTTTCTCTAAGCCAGGAGTCTGAAAACTCTCGCCCATGGCCAAAGTCAGCTGCCCACCTATTTGATGAGTGCTCATGAGCTAAAAATAATGATTACATTTTAAATGGTTTAAAGTCAAAGGCGATAATATTTTCTGATATGTAGAAGTTCAATGAAATCCAAATTTCAGTGTCTATAAATAAAGTTACTGGAATACAGCCACGCCCATTTTTCCTGTATCATTTCTAGCTGCTTCCACGCTGTAGCGGCTGACTTGAGTAGTTGTGATGGAGACCATCTGGTGGGTAAGGCTGAGAATATTTACTTTCTGGCCCTTGATGGAAAAAGTTTGCCGACCCCTGCTCTAAGCCATCAGGGGAGCACCGTGCTGAGTGAACGAACAAGGGTTTATCCTTCTTACAAGGGAAGCCGGCAGTGTCCTCTGAATGCATCAAGGAGAAAAACCTGTCTGCCTGGGTTTTCTCAGTAACAGCAATCCCTCCCCTGGCAGAGAGCTGCTGAGGTTGCGACATCCAGATGTCCAAGACCCCATCCCCGCCCGCCCTTTTGAGCTTGAGGCACTTTGGAAGAAATCTGCTGATTTATGCAACAGTATGGACATTTCCAGAAGTGCATGGATGGTCTTTGGGGATGCCAGGTGGGGAGAAGCCGCCTCTCTCCGGCTCCTAAGTATAAATCCACAGGCTCGCTCTCTCCTGCACCTGCTCGGGTCACTCCCTGTTTATGCACTTAATTCATTTCAAGTCCTTATGCTTTCTTAGCTAACCCTGCAACCCCAGGCACTGTCCCTCTCAAAACCCATATGTAAGAGAAAATGCCTTTAATGTGGGCATATACCCTTTACTTATGAATTGTATACATTTTATACAATATTATTAAAGTATATCTAGTAAAAGTCAGGATTACAAATTAATATAAAGAAACATTCTAAGATTGCTTTATTATATCCAAGAAGTCATTTTTCGATAGTTTATGTATTTTTTTATTTTTAAAAAATTTGTTAATGTTTTATTTATTTCAGAGAGAGAGAGAGAGAAACACTGTGAGCAGGGGAGGGTCAGAGAGAGAGAGGGAGACACAGAATCCAAAGCAAGCTCTAGGCACTGCCCAGAGCCTGACGCAGGGCTTGAAACCACAAACCGTGAGATCATGACCTGAGCCGAAGTCGGACACTTAACCGACTGAGCCACCCAGGCACCCCGATAGTTTATGTATTTTGAGAGAGAGGGAGACTCTTGGGAGCAGGCTCTACTCTGTCAGTGCAGAGCCAGAGGCAGGGCTGGACCCCACAAATCTTGAGATCATGAGCTGAGCTGAGATGGAGTATGGACCTTCAACTTCCAGGAGGAGGCGCCCCCAGAAGGTCATTTTTCACACCTTGTGGTGTGCACACCCCATTCTGGAGACTTCTCATGCAGAACTATGAGAGGCTTCCAGGCCCAGAGCAAATACCCCAGTTTCTTGTAAGGGTCTTATAGGGCCTCTTAGACACAGTATTCAGGGGCCACTGACTTTTGGCTTATTGTGGCTGAGGTGGTTTGAGCAACCAATCTTATGTCTCAGCCCTTGAGTAGCAGGGCACTGGTTGGAGTTCTTTCAGCTTGACCCCTAAAGCATTTCCAGATGTTACAACGAGGTGATGGGCTCAGGGAATTGAAAGTCATTTGCTCTTGTTCACATCAACCTTTAGGAATGAAGGCAAATGTATTTGCCTAAAAAATTAGGGGATTACTAGATGTCCCTACAGTAAGAGCAGGTGAGTCAGGATGACAGAGGCATGTTAACACGTCACTACTTTCAGGGATTGTCCTAAATTCTCTGAATAGATTCACAAGTCCTCAGAACCACCGCATAAAGGAGGTTCTGTTCTGATGCTCATTTTATATAATACTGAGGCACAGGGATGTCGAGTAACCTTCCCAGGGTCCCACAGGCTTTACACAGCCAGTCTTTAAACCTTTGCGCCCAGACAGTCTTACCCTAGAAGCTGGGCTCTTAATGTTCATCTTGGTTGAAACTGTATTTGTAGGGGCGCCTGGGTGGCTCAGTTGATTCAGTGTCCAACTCTTGATTTTGGTTCAGGGCACGATCTCACACAGCTCGTGAGTTCAAGCTCCACATGGAGCTCTCGGAGCCGTTTCGGACCTTCTGTCCCCCTCTATCTCTGCCCCTCCATCCCTTTCTCTCTCTCTCTCTCTCTTTCAAAAATAAATAATTAAAAAAAAGAAACTCCATCCTTTTCTCTACATGCCTTCTCCACTTCCTCTCTGACTCCCATAATAGCCACTCATCCCTGTTATTTACTCTGAAGACTAATTTATTGATTGATTTTTATTTTTAATGTTTATTTTTGAGAGAGACAGAGACAGAGCACAAGCGAGGGAGGAGCAGAGAGAGAGGGAAACACAGAATCCAAAGCAGGCTGCAGGCTCCAGGCTCCAGGTTCTGAGCTGTCAGCACAGACCCCAACATGGGGCCCAAATTCACAAACCATGAGATCATGACCTGAGCCAAAGTCAGACGCTTAACCGACTGAACCCCCCAGAGATCCCCCCCTTTTTTTTTGGATGTTTGAAGACTGATTTAAATCTCAGACATCAACTCAGACGAGGACTTGCTGTCTACCTCTGGGTCGGCAAAAAGATCCTCAAGGCCTTCCCAAACCACAAAGCTACCTCACCCTTCTGTGAGAGATCCTACGCACATGTGTTTATGTCCATTATTAACAGGTTAGGGGATCAGGGTGTCGAAATCCTACGTCTCCCCGCCTGTCGGCTCCAGGCTGTGGAAGATGAAACTTACAAACGAGGTTCACTACTCGACACTGGAAATCAGTAGGATGTTACTCAGCTGGTGGGCACTCTGCCCATCAGGGCTGTGCCACGGAGCAGCGTGTGAGGAGGGCCTGCTCACCCCCCACCCTGACGCTGCCCGCTCATGCACCCCGGCCACTCTAAGACAGGAACCGCAGGCCTTTGGCCCCCTCCACTCCCCCCACCGCCCGGTTCCAGCACCAGGGAGCAGGTTGTGAGCATGGCCCGCCGGCCTCCCTGGCCCCAGACGTGCTCCTGGTAGGAAGGCAGAGAGGCAGTGGAGCAGCACGCCCGCATTCCTGGGGACGGGATTGGGACAGAAGCCAGCAGTGTGGCCCCCAGAGATCTGGCCGCCCGCGAGGAGGCAAAACGGTCACTTCCTGAATCAGCAGTGGCGTCTGCTCAACAGAAAGGCTCCTCTTGCCACACAGGACAGCCACTCGTTCCTTGTAGAGCCAGTCAATGAGGAGGGGCCACCATCGACGTTCCGTCCCCGTGCAGGGAGGCGGAACTGTGTGCTCTGTGGCCGGGAAAGGCAGGCCAGTGAGTCCGATGGCGGTGCGAATTTCCCCACCTGCTTTTACAGGACATCAACCCAGTGTCTGAAGCTTTACTTCTTGCGTGATGAAAATTTAAAGAGGCACACTTTTAACTTGGATGTCTGTTTAAATAAAACATACCTTTCATCTGGGATAAGGCTTGTCAAAACCAGAGCTTCTATAACAAGAAGTACAGCCAGACACGGAGGATGCGATCTTCATGGGTTTGCTTACGATGAAGTCTAATAAGCAGACACTAAGTCACACGAATTTTTATTTCAAACTCAAACATACCAATAACTGTCAACTTAGGAGTCATTTGATGAACACAAATGCTTGACTCTGATACTCCCCCTCCCCCACCCTCCAAATGCATCTTTCTAAACTCACGAAAATGGCCAATGTCTGCCATGCTGATTGTCGCGTGAATTTACTTTGGGATCAGTGCATTTCTCAGTGAGTGGAGAAAACAAGCTGTCCGTGATGAATGTGTCAGCTTGTAATAAAAAACGAATTATCATAGGTGTGTTGCAAAGAGAAAACCTGCTAACTATCTCTGTGAGGTTGACAAATACTGTAACAGAAAAAGAAAACAGAACAGGATGAAAATATTTGCACATGTGGAGAACATAGTTTGAGAGATCTTAATTCTCCGCCATAATGGGCCACTACTCAATAAAGTGATACAGGCATTTCATGGAGCCTCCGTATTCATACAACTTTATTACGATTATTCACTAACCTATAAATAACATATACGATTAAAACCATCATTGGCATCCACAAAAACATGGCATATTAGCAGTTTATTACTTCTTAAATGCTGTTACTTCAAACTATAAAAGTGATTGCTTTCTATTAGAGTAAGTCAAATTAGATACTCCATAACGTCTTGGGGGTTTTTTTTTCCACTTTTTTTAAGTCTAGAAAATCAGGGAAATGTTATTAACCTACTAGAAAACTTTTAATGAAACCACTGATAAATATCCTCTAAAAACCACAAAGGGCTTCCAGATGCATACCTATATCCGTCACCTAAAGAGGTGTGAATAAAAAGTTGAGTTGAGCCTTTCTGTGACTTTTTTTGAACGTGCAGACAATTCTTCGGATTCTATTAAGTAACGTATACCAATATGCATGGTTTCTGAAATTTACTTTTAAAATCTAAAAAAAAATGTCTATGAAGAATCAAATGCATAGATAATATGTTAAGTTTACTTGGAGGCCAAAAACTCCAAATAATACAAAACACAAAACCCTTAAGAGAATGTGGAATTTATATGAACACGAAGTATGCATTAAAGATCTATTTCTACCAATAAATATTACAACAACAACAACAACAAAAAAGTTGAGTTGAGCTCAGCTGAAGGAAGGCAGAGTGTTTGCTAGTAGGAGCAGTTTTTTGGTAAAATCCAGAAACATCAACATCCACACCATAATAATGATTCTGTTACTACTAAAACCCCTGCATTAATGCCCCTCCCTGCAAAGGTAGTAGAAGTTAAAAAAGTATGTTAATGATGAGCCCTGAGTAATGTGTAGAGCTGTTGAATCACTATTTTGTACACTTGAAACGAAGGTAACATTCCATGTGAACTGTACTGGAATTAAAATGAAAAAAAAAAAAGATTACATTAAATTTACCCTCAAATATTTTCACATTGAGTTTAGCACAGATCAGCTTATAAAAATGTAGAAAATCAGTAGGCCTTTACAGTTGAGTTCTAAATAATAATACTGCTGGGAATGTGGAGGATCAAGTGCTAAAGTCTCTGTCTCTAAAATACCAGAGTTGAATTCTCTTTAAGAGAGTTCACGGCCATGTTCTTGGACCCGATGTCACCTCAGCTATCTTTATTTTCTGAGATTGCAGAGGAAATATTATTTAATTAATTTATTGTGTGCCTATTTTGTATTTATATAGTAAGTATAAGTGTAGCTTATGTTTTGATACTTCTGTATATGCAAATATACAGAAAAGTAAAGATAAGTAATACAAAAACAGAAATAAGGGTTTTTTCTTCTTTTTGTTGAGCTCTACTTTTTATTCCACCCCACCCCCCAGCTCTGCAACCAAATCTCTTTATGTGCCAGATTCTTATATTGCATTCTGTCCTTTTTTTTTTTTTTATGGTCAGTAAATAATGGATGTGACCATCTCTCATCATCCAAGTAGAATGTCTGGTTTATGAAAAAGGACCCCTCCTCCCCCATTGCAAGCAAATAGTACACATAAAACATCTTTTTACCTCTTTTATACAGTAGACCTTTATTTGTGTAGCCCTGGAGAAGACAGATAATTTCGTAAACAGCGTAGATGTCAGGTGAAGTATCAAGTCAGCTGCTGAACAGGCTGCTTTTAAAATCTCCCCAAAGATACCAGCAGCACGGCTCGCTGAGCTCTGAGAGCTTTTTGAGGGGAGAAGGGACTGTTTTCAGAGCAAGTGAGGAGAGAGGGGAGTGTTGAACCAGCTGACCAAGCACCTTCCACCTCAGATGTTTGCCCTGGAAGATTCCGTGAATAGAGCCATCCTGCAAGGCGGGTGATGTGGTCAGCGGAGCTCTAAAGCTCAAATAAGAGAAAATGTGTGATGGGACAGAAATTCAGGCAACGTGTTAAAGGAAAGTCTTTAAGAGTGTGACCCACTGATCCCTGCTAATGGGGGGCCATGGTTTGCATGTGCCACGCTGAGGTCTGAACAGGCAGGGCACAAAGGGAGAATTTAATGTGTGACGCCGAGTCATTTTTCGATGTCATGCTGAAAGAAATACAAGGCATTGCATTGTTACGTACTGATGGCTAGTTTGACATCTATTTGAGCCTCACACATTTTCTTCCAGACAGACAGTTGCGTGACCCACACTTTAAGAGAGTGTTTTTTTCTTCCCATCTGTATCGCATTTTGCAGTTTTCTTTCTTTGCACTGATCGGTCTCTTTTTTTCTCAATTTGGCAGTACGCATTTGAATTCTAATTTTATATGTTGAAATTCCCATCAGGTATCCTATTTATTCTGCCCTAAAAGTTTAAACTGTGGATTCAGGAATGATACTTCCGAAATGTCATTTATCAAATGCCACACGGCGATTATGATTTTCTAAGAAGATCTCTCCGGAAGTTGTTCACCCATCTTAGACTTCAGAGTCCACCCTCTTTTTTCCTAATTATAGTGGTATCAGTGATTAAACTAAGACTCAAAACACTTTGAGTGGTGCCTGGGTAATTCAGTCGGTTGAGCATCCAACTTCAGCTCAGGTCATCATCTCACAGTTCATGAGTTCAAGTCACGCATTGAGCTCCACGCTGCCAACGCAGAGCCTGCTTCCAATTCTCTGTCTCCCTCTCTTTGCTCCTTACCGTCTCACACTCTATCTCGAAAAGAAATAAACATTTAAAAAAAAAACACTTGGAAATAAAATTAAGGTAACTATGAGTATCCCTATTTGATTTTTCTAGAAATTAACAAAGTTAGGTTTTTCTATGTGAAGAATTTTTCCCCATGTTTTTCTGCATATCTCAGTAAGTTCAACTTGATGAGAAATGGTATAAATTAACACACAGACTTTTAACAATTTTTCATAAGCCTATCTATCTTATGTGTTTTTAGTAGGCATTTCCCTTCATTTGAAGCCTCTCATAAGTTTTCTTACCATGAAGGTAATTCAGCAGCACACATTTTGACCTTTTAAACCTGGTCCAGTTTGCAGTGGTGGTTGTAAGTGTAAACTATGGAGGCAGGGTGCAAGGGCTTGACCCCTTCCCTGCTAGATCAGGCAGACTCACGCAAGTTACGTAATCTCTCTGTGCCTCAGTTTCCCATCTGTAAAGTGAGAGTGATGTGGTCGCTCTCTTACAGGGTCTTAGCAGACAAAAAGCCTTTGTGGGAGCTCTGGAGCCTGATACCCAAGCAAGTGTCTCCCCATCCCCACCCTCCAGTGCAGTGGGTCCCATTCCCTTGTCTAGTGTTGATTTTAACATTGTTAATGGTAAAAATAGCAGTAGCTCATTTAACAGTTTCTACATATGAGATGTTTCATACCCTTCATGTCTTTAAAGCCATTAATGATCCCATAAGGCCACCTTGTTCTCTTCACAGTCAGGAAGGCGGAGCTTAAAAAGCTCAGTTATTCACTCATCTCATACCAAGAATTGTCCAGAGGCCTGGATAGGAACCCACTTCTTCTCTAACTTCAGAAGCCAGGCTCTGAATGAGTTCCGTGACCCTGACCCCAAACAGGCCAAAGTGAAGTACAAGTACAAGCCTAACAGTATTCATAAATCTGCCTCCGCCTTCTCTTCCTCCTGGAATACTGACATGTTGCCTTCCTGTTTCTGCTTAATTAGCTGCATTTCACACCCTATTTTCACACATGAAGCCAGTGTCCTTACAGGCTTTGCTGCCGTGAGTGTTGTGGGGTTTTTTTGTTTATTTGTTTGTTTTTCTTTTAAACCCTCTCATGATATTCTCTTTCAATTTAAAGTCCCTTGAGAGTTTTTGGCATGGTTAGTTAGGTCCCTCACCTTACTGTTACTACTTTTTTAACAAGTTTAGTTTTTTTGGTTTTTTTTAGATTTCAATATTATTTCCTGATCTCACCATGTTGTCCTTCTTTCCTGTTAATCACTGTACTTACTGTATTAATTATCAACACCTGGGAAGAGAAAAGGATTTATCTTCTGGTATTAGTAACCATTTTCAGCAAGCTTGAATGTAGGTATTGCTTTCCCAAAGAGGGAAAAAATGCATTTATCTAGAAAATGTCAGGTGTATTTAGTTTTCTCCTTTTGCCCTGGATTTGCTGGCTAGCTGGTCACAACTCTTCTAGAAAATGAAATTTTGTTCGCCTCTGTGCATTTGTTCTTCAGAAAGCAAGGTTATGCCTGGCCTCAATTTTAAACCCCCGTCATTGTAATATAAAGCACATTGTTCATACGTTTTTAAAACATGAATTCTAAGGACACATTTGTAAGTTTACGAGAAAATAGAACTCTTCCAGAAATTGTATAAAGACATAAGACAGATTTCCTGGTTCTGAACTTAAAGTTCATTAGTCTAAACTGATCATTTTGAAACTTAATCCATCAGGACAACCTTCATCATTTCAAAGACTGCTCCTCAGAATGTACATACATTTTTTATTCAGAAAGTTTTTCTTAAATGTGTTACTACTTTTCACCATGCCTCAGTGGCTGTTCTCCTCATTTTGATTATTTTAAGATTAACTATTACAATTCATTGGAAATGAGAAGCCCTGAACTCTTTTTTTAACCTTTTTTTTTTTAAGTTTATTTATTTTGAGAGAGAGAGCACAAATGGGGAAGGGGGAGAAGGAGAGGGAGAGAGAATTCCAAGGAGGCTCCACACTGTGTGCACAGAACCCAGTGCGGGGCTCAAACTCATGAACTGCGACATCATAACCTGAGCCGAGATCAAGAGTCAGATGCTTAACTGACTGAGCCACCCAGGCATCCAGAGAAGCCCTGAACTCTTTGTTTTTTAAATGTTTGTTTATTTTTGAAGGAAAGAGAGACAGAGTGTGAGCAGAGCAGGGATAGAGAGAGAGAGGGAGACACAGAATCCGAAGCAGGCTCCAGGCTCCGAGCTGTCAGCACAGAGCCCGATGCAGGGCTCGAACCCACGAACCGTGAGATCATGACCTGAGCAGAAGTAGGATGCTTACCTGACTGAGCCCCCAAGAAATCTAATGAAAACTCAGTTCTCAGCATTAGAATGTTTTCCTTCAGTTCACTTTACACCTTTTTTTTGTCATCTGACACGATTTCCTTAACTTCTTTTAGTAATCATTTGGTCAGTGTGACTTAAGTTTTTGTGTGTAATTTGGCATATGTCCTGTAGTGTGAGAGAGGGCAAAATAAGCTCTATTGCCAGCCACTAATCAGCCCTCAGAAATCAGAGTTGAGGGGTATGATGTATAATTGAAATCTTACTCTGCAGAGCACCCATGGTATATAAATGGTTGCATCCAAACACTGGGTGTATTTGGGATATCTTCTGATCTGCAATGCCAGAAAAGAAATGATTCTGGGTAAGGCTGGTCATGGCTAAAAACCATTGCAGCAGTTAATAACTGGTCACATTCTCTTAACATGAAAGATGCTGTTTGCATTGTACATGGTCATTAAACCTTGGAAGTCAAGTATTTTTGAGAACCAGATAAAAACAAGGCCATGAAATGAACTGAAAAGAATCCGCCAAGGAAGCAGAACTGAAATTCGGTTTGGAACTCGTCAAACTGATGTTAGTAACTGGTGGAAACTCTTCCCAGAACAATGTAGACATTTTGAAAAGATGCAGATGCTTTCAGAAAAGCCAGGCCGGCTCATTATTTTGTCTGTGTGGCAGCGGGGCTGGTCTTCACCTTCTCCCACATGCCTATCCTCCACCGAATTTATCTGCTACTATAACAGCTTTAGTTGAAGAAGGGGCATGTGAAAATCTCTGGGGAGTTGCCTCCCAGGAGCCGGAGCAGTCCTGTGTTTAATGCTCTAGGACTAATTGTGGAAATAGGGCCCCTGCCTCTCTCCACCTCCACCCCCAGGCTTGCGGTTTCTTTCTTTTATCCGGGAAAATTAACTACATGATTAACTGTGCTTTATACTCTTAATAAAATTAATGTTACATCACCTGGACACTTCCTGAATTTTCTCAACTTGAACGATAAAGAACTAACTATCCATGATGCCTCATAAAATATTCCCTATGCATCCTCTGGGTTTTGGCTTTTCAGAGTTTACCTTTGAGATGAACGGAACATCTCTTGGGGTTTCATAAGCAATCAGCACAGAACGGATGCATCCCCCGCCCCCCATTGCCCAAAGGTTTATTTATTTCGGAAATAGCATGCTAATGATCACGTTAGTGGGTAACATTGAATGTACTGGTTGAACGATGACAGATTATTGTTTTTATTCTTCCGAACCCTTTTTTTGTTCTTATGTGTGTAATTTCCCCCGCCCCCTGCCTAGACCTGGTTAACCGCTTCTGTGAGCAGGTCCTCAATTTTTTACTTTGTCCCTACTTTCCTATCCTAGCCCCATCTTCCCCCGGTGTCGACTCCGTCCCCTTGCAGCGCACAGGCAGCCAGCATGGCCCGCAGAACGCCGCCGCGGCCACCTTCCAGAGGGCCAGCTACGCCGCGGGCCCAGCCTCCAATTACGCGGACCCCTATCGACAGCTGCAGTACTGTCCCTCGGTCGAGTCTCCGTACAGCAAATCNTAGCATTCAGAAAGATCCCAGGTGGGTACAAAGCCTATTCTTTTCCCGACCGTGATGTCTAAAGAGGTTTTCCAAGCAGGTGTTGTTACGGCATGGCTTCATGGATGTCACACCATTGCGTTCATGTCACTGGCTGAGTATGAAAGGGCTGGCTTTGGGTTGGGTTAACACCCAGCTTTCCTTCGATTTGGAATATGGGTATTGATCATGGATCTCTGTCTAGTATGTTTTGTGGTTCAAAAGCAACTAATAATTTATCTAATAAGATTGGAAACAGCTCTTTCGTACAACAGAAATTGAGGAGCTGGGGACTGAGTCATTTGACCTCAGATATCCCGGTCTAAGTGCCTTCTTGTCTCAGTGCAGCCATGGTTTGTCACCACGTATGCATGTTTCTGCGTATCAGAGCGTAAACCGGTATGCCTTCTGGATTGTACCAAAAGTTGAACATTTAGAAGGTATAATTACCTTTATTTTTCTGTGTCCAAAAATAAACATTAGGTTGATGATATTTGGGCATTGCTAAAAACTTGGGTGTAATGTGTCAAAGAAATTCTTATTATGGAGCTGTGTTTCTTCGTTGCTTTCTTTTTTCCAGCAGTGGCGAGATATTTAGCGGTGCTCTACTTCTGAAGTTTAGAATTGGTTAAATGATGTTTTATTCATAGCCATTTGATTTATGCTGATAGAGTCCCATAAATATATATCTGCATCTGTGAATACTATAGATATGTCAGATTTCTGGTATTTCTTTATAGCAGGGCATGTCACTTGGCTCTGGTAAGTGTACTTAAAATTCGTCTCAAGGAATTTTCTCTGATAGAGCGCACAAGCACATATGTACTGGATTGAGAGGTTCCATAGATTCTTTTGTGAAAAGAAATCACGTCTACAAACATAAAAGGAAGAATGGGACCATTTTATAGTACTTTTTTGAGATAGCTCCTTTAGCACAATTCAGACTGACTTTGAGGGTCCATGTTGAATATTCTATTTGGTGGAGCCTCCATTATAAAAATATTGTAATAAATGCTCACAGCTAACTGCTAGAAATAAGAAGTATACTTACATTACATTGTGCAGTGCGTGCTTATCCAGATCTTCAGTTTCAAAGGTCCTGAAATCTGCCACAAAGTCCTAAAGCACTTTTGGTAGGTGTGGGTAGAATGTTCTTCAGATAACACCTCAGCACTCTCTATTTTTAAGTAATTGTTCTTGACTTGCTACTGAAAACATATAGAAAGAGATGAAGAGTAAACTCTTAGGAAACAGTAAATAGAAAAATACATCCTTGAATGGGCATTGCTTTATTTAACACCATATATTTAAATAAGGATAAACATTTTATCCCCAGCAGAAAGGTTTTCAATTTTCCTATTAGGAGAAAATGGCTTAGTAAGAAACCAAATGTGTTTGTTTCTCTAGCCACAGCTTAGCCTCTTTCTTTTATGCTGTATATCAAATGCATTTGATTTTATTAAATGGTATATCCTTTCTATTTTTATTACTGTCATCTTTATAACCTTCTCTTCTTTCAGTATATTGTCATGGCTCTCTTTCCTTTTGAAGTTATGGATAATGTCACTTACATTTACTGCATGCTCACTATAAACTGAAAAAGGGAAACACCAATAAGAAATGTTAATCATAAATAATACAGGCTGTTCATTTTTTGTATGTGTAAATTTTATATGTAAGTCATTGTGTCATATGAATTACAAATTCCCTGTTATTTTCAAGAATGCTAGTCATTAGCCCTCAACTATGTGTTAAATCTGAAAAAAGAATCGTACCAGCATCCTCAGCTCAGATACACAACAAAACAGAACTGTATCTAGAACCAGAACCAGATTGTCATGGCTTAATTATTACAAAAGGAACTCATAATCTGGCATCGTGCAGAAATGGGTGGAGCTTACAGTATGGTAATGCCTTTCTTGTAGAATGTTCTTTAAAAAGGGAGCATGTCAGAGTGTTCAGATTTAATTGACAGACATCTCAAATCTAACATTCAAGTTCAATATCCGATTCGTCTATGACAAGATTCTTGTATCCTCCTTTGGATAATAAATTTTGATTGTTATCAAGGTGAATTTTACTAGACCAAATAGGTTTAACTTCTGAGGGTCAGAATTATTTATTTTTGGCACTATGGCCTATGATGTAAACTGTTTGTCGTTAGACCTTTTTCAAGCTTTTATACATACATTTTTAAAGAGAATTTTTGAAGGTTTTATTTATCCTTAAAATACCAGACCACGTAAGCCTCTCCTGTTCCCAACGTATGTATCTAGCATGTTACATTCTCAAAGCACTTTTATTTACATCTTTGATGTAATTCTCCTTTGTGGAAGGAAACTGATAGGCTTCATGCCTCAAATAAATGGAGAGTCGGAGTGTTAAATGACATTGAAGATCACATTGCTGGCAGGTGGGTACATGGGCTGGAATGCATACTTTTAGGACATGGCAGCACACATTGGCATGAACATTCTAATTTTTTCATAATAAAGGAAAAGGAAAGAATATACTCCCATCTTTTATGATTATTCTCAGAGGGCGAGTGAATGGTAGTACCTGGTGTTTGGCTGTAAGAGTTTGGAATGATGAAGGAAATGATACAAATTACCGAGATGGTTCTCCTGGCTCTGCTGATTGCTAACTGGATGTGCAGTCTTTGTTTTATTTTTCATTTCTTTGGCTTTCTAATACCTGCCTTATGAATCTTACTACAGACCAGTGTATTTTTCCATGGAAGAGTTTTAGTATTTTTCTTTATATATTTACTTATTTATATATCTTCTGAGAGAGAGAGACGGAGACAGAGAGAGTGAGAGAGAGACAGAGAGAGGCAGAGAGAGCAAGTAGGGGAGGGGCAGAGAGAGAGGGAGAGAGAGGACCCCCAACCAGGTTCTGTGCTGTCAGAGCAGAGCAGGCTCTGTCCCACAAACCAATGAGATCATGAAGTGAGCCAAAACCATGGTGCCCTGAGTTTTACTATTATTCAGTGAGAAGTTTTCCAGAAAATAGTGTATCTTAATTCCTCTGAGCGACAGCATGCCAAAAATTGGTTCTGAAGGTTTGCATTTTCCTGATATGTTTGGCTCAGTCATATACGGGGGCAAAACTTTGGTCTTTACTTTTGACTGCCTCCGTGATGTACTCCAACAAAGAATGCACAGAAATCTTGTTATACAGAGAGACAATAAAATCTGATTTCCTTTTTAGAGTCAGCAATGACTGAGAAAATTTATATAGATTCTTTTTTCCAAGAATTTTTTATTTTTTAATTACATGTATGAATCTCTTAAGGATTGTTAACATAGCTAATATAATTTCAGTGCTCACCAAAGACTGGATTTTATACACTGTTGCATTCAGTCACACAGGTCAAATATAAATATTAACATCAAATAATACGAAAGAGGTTTTAGTGACGTTGGGAATGATAAGTCATAGCATCCTTAGCTTAGAAACCTGATTGATGAAATAACCAGAAAAACTAGAAAAAAAAAGTAAGACTGGTATACCATGTGTACCAAAAGTACTATAAATGTTCTCATCCATAAAAGGAAACTTATGGCTTAGCCATTTACCATCATAACTTAGTGTGTAGGTTGTAGTAGGAATAACATCTTTTAATCCTGTTAATTAATCTCTTTTCAAGATATTGTAATTTTTGATGTGTACAATCTCCAGCAATTTTTCAAACATACTGAAAGAATCTCACTTATTATAAACCTGGTTGAAACTTAAACACTGTCTTCTTTTTGTTACTCAGCATAGCAGAAATAAATCCAATGGCCCATCTTTAATGCTGAATTTGGGCCCAGATTTGCAACCAACTTCTTGTTGTTTCTATGAGACTTATATTCCATGTAGTTCCTTTGTTCCAAGCCACAATATTTGAACAATAATAAAAACATACGCATTTTTCTAAGGAATCCTAAAGACTCGCCTAGTGCATTTCTACTATGTTTTATCTCCTATTTTAAGATATTATTTAAGTTATTTTACTGTTGGGTGTTACATTAGCAAATATTATTAAGTGATGCTGCTTATAAATATCTTATCAGTAGGTAAACTGAGGTTCAGAATGTTTTCCAAAGGCTGTTTCTTCATCGCCCACTACAAAACCACACCTACGGCATACAGTGGATGAATACTCTGGAAACAAAATATACTACAACAATGCTTTTCAAAGGGTGAACGTTTGAAAAATAATTTTAAAATCTTTATTAGAGTTAAGGCACTGTTATGTAACTTAAGTCACATGGCTGAGGTGTTTATAGTGAACACCGTTACATGGTATTCTTCATTGTCTCATTTTCTTAGATGGTGGAATCTCTGGAGTCTCATTCTCTTAGATGATGCAATCTCTGGGAAGCTTGGTTTTCACTTCAGATGCTCAATAATCATTTATTTAACTGCGGCAAAATATAGCATTCATGACTTAAAGACCAGCCGAGTATGAAAGCACTTGGAAGTCACTTACTCAGTTAAGCTAAGAGCAAGCCTAACAACTGGCCATTCAGTCTCTGCTTGAATGCCTCGAAGCCACAGGCCACTCAGCATCTCTTGAAAGCATTTTATTAATTCTTGAGTAATTCAAGCCTTATCAACTTTATAGAGATACAAACTCTGCACCTCTTGTAAGTTCATCCCCTGACCTTGTTCCTGACCTTTGAAATCACTTGAGAACAGATCTATCCTCTCTCCCAAGGACAGCCCTTGAAGGCGGTTACACCCCCTCCCCAGTGCCCGGAGCTCCTGTCTCTGTGCTGGCCGCATCCCTTCCGTGAGCTGTCATTCCCAGGGCCTTCCTCTGGGAGCCCTTCAGTGCCCTTCCTGGTTATCCCTGCATCGCCAGAAGTGCAGGAAGGAACCAAGTGTTACCTTGGGGCAACCTGGGTCCATAGTAGTTTTTCTTGATAGTAAGATGAGAATGTTTGTGACAGTGATGATGATAACAATGATAATTTTAAAAATTAATTAATATATTTTGTACTCGGTGTTAAACTTCTTTGGGAGGATTTTTATTTTATTTTAATTTTACTTCAATTTACTTATCCCAGCTTTTATTCAAATTTCAGTAAGTGAACATGTATGGTGTAATGTTAGTTTTCGGTGTATTAGTGATTCCGTACATAGCCCAGTGCTCATCATGGCAAGTGCTCCCCTTCACCCCCATCACCTATTTCACACATTGCCCCCAACCCCCTCCCCTCTGCTAACCAACAGTTTGTTCTCTACAGTTAAGAGTGTTTCTTGGTTTCTCTCGCGCACTCACTCGCTCTCTCTTTTTGCCCTTTGCTCATTTGTTTTGTTTTTTAATGTCCACATATGAGTGAAATCATAGGGTATTTGTGTTGCTCTGAGTGACTTTATCACTTAGCATAATGCTCTCTAGCTCTATCCATGTTATCACAAATGGCAAGATTCCATTCTTTTTTCATGGCTGAGTAACTTTCCATTGTATATATGTACCACCTCTTCTTTATCCAGTCATCAATCAGTGGATACTTGGGCTATTCCCATAACTTGGCTATTGTAGACGCTGCTGCTATAAACATCAGGGCGCATGTATCCCTCTGAATTAGTATTTTTGTATTCTTTGGATAAATACCTAGCTAGTAGTGTGATTACTGAATTATAGGGTAGTTCTATTTTTAACTTTTTGAGGAACCGCCAGGCTGTTTTCCAGGTGGCTGCACCAGTTTGCATGCCCACCAACAATGCAAGATGGTTTCCCTTTCTCCACATCCTTGCCAACACCTGTTGTTTCCTGAGCTGTTAATCGTAGCCATTCTGATGGATATGAGATGGTATCTTATCATGGTTTTCATTTGTATTTTCCTGATGATGAGCAATGTTGAGCCTCTTTCATGTGTCTATTGCCCATCTGGATGTCTTCTTTGGAGAATGTCTGCACATGTCTTCTGCCCACTTTATAACTGGATTATTGGGTTTTGGGGTTTTGAGTTTTATAAGTTCTTTATAGATTTTAGGTACTAGCCCTTATCAGATATGTCATTTGTAAATATCGTCTCCAATTCAGAAGGTGCCTTTTGTTTTTGCTATTTGTTTCCTTTGCTGTGCAGAAGCTTTTTATTTTGATGTAGTCCCAATAGTTTATTTTTGTTTTTGTTTCCTTTGCCTTAGGAGACATATCTAGAAAGACGTTGCCACGGCTGATATCATAGACGTTACTACCTTTATTCTCTTCTAGGATTTTTATGGCTTCAGGTCCTAAATTTAAACCTTTCATCCATTTTGAATTGGATTTTGTGTCTGGTGTAAGAAAGTGGTCCAGTTTCTTTCCTTTGCATCTAGCTGTCCAGTTTTCCCAGCACCATTTGTCAAAGAAACTTTTTCCCTTTGCCTTTTCTTTCCTGCTTTGTTGAAGACTAATTGACCATATGACAGCATTAAACTTTTAAAGTATTTATTATTTAAGTTAATCCTCCCTAAGTCCCTATGGCACAACTCTTTATAGTGCCCATTTTATATGTGGATAAAGTGAGGCTTAGAGAGCTAGAAACTGGATCCATACCTATCCAAATTCGTATCCTGTATTCATAACTACTATGAATATTGATCCCAATATTAATGTTACAATCAAACAAAATGCAGTCTTTCCACATGTGACTTCTGCGAGGCTATACATTAATGACTCTTACCTTGAATTTTTAATTTTCTCTTTAACATAAATGAGGGGCTTCAAGTTCACTTCTTGTTAGGTCATTCCAGTATTCGATGCTTAAGAAATCTCTGGATCCCAATTTTGTCATCCAGCATAATTACTGAACGCACTTCTCCGTGTCCCTTGGAAACATGAAAGACGTACATGCATGTCCTCAGTGAGATTTTTTTCAGGACGCGGCGGAGCTGGCCCAAGAGCAGAGCCTTGTATGTATTCCTCAGACTTTGGGCTCCTCCCTCCAGGTGCATCTGAAGGCACCTGAATTCTATGTGGCTTTCCAGTGGACTGTTTTAGGGTGAGCTCTGTGGGTGTGATGACAGCATGAAAGCAGCTTTATTTTTCAAGGAGCTTTCAAAGTTATGTGAGAGAGAAAGGTGGACCCATAAATGACTACAGTGCCCTGCGTGAACAAGACAGACATGATCAAAGAAGCATGGAAGAAGAACTGAGTGTTTTTTGCGGTGTTCTCACTGTATTTTGCAGTGTTCTTCTTATACCCTGCCTGCATTCATAATGCAGAGGGAATGTTAGCTTGTACCCCATATGAGCATCTGTTTCTTAGGAAGTATAGATATAGTGTATTACTGTCCTGTGGCTGCCACAACAAAGTACCACCAACCGAGTGGCTTCCACCAACAAAATTCATTCTGCTCCAGCTCTGGAGGCCGGAAGTCCAAAATCAAGGGCTTCGCGCAGGGCCGTGATCCCTCCCAGGCTCCTGGGGAGGGTCCAGCTTTTTGTAGCCCCGGCCGTTCCGTGGACTCTGGCGGCCTCCCTTCCACCTCTGTCCCAGTTGTGACACACGGCTTATCTCTCCCCCAGCCCTCCTCCTCCTATGAGGACACCAGCCATTGTATTTAGGGTCCACGCCAACCCGGTGTGGCCTCATCCTAATTACATCTACCAAACCCTATTCTCAGATAGAGTCGTGTTCTGAGCTTCCAATAGACATGAACTCTGAGAGGACACTCCTCAGCCAACCACGCAGGCTTTAATGTACATTTATACTGCTTACGCCATAAAATAGTTGTACACAGGGCTCCTGGGTGGCCCTGTGGCTAAGCGTCCAGCTAAGGCTTAGGTCATGGTCTCACGGTTCATGGATTCCAGTCCTGTATCAGACTCTCAGCTGACAGCCCCGAGCCTGCTTCAGAGCCTCTGTCTCCCTCTCTCTGTCCCTCCCCACCTCAAAAAATAAACACTTAAAAATATTTTTAATAAAAAATAAAATAGTTGTACAGCAAAGATAGGACTTGAAACAGGATCTGTTAAAGATAAAGCAACATAACTGAAAGTTTTTAGGTCAGTTTACATTTTTAATCACAAAAATATTTCATCAGGAAGAGGGATAGGGTTGAATATGTTAGGTCTGAGCACATTCTCTCTGTAGTGCTCATCACTCCAGCTAGAGAGAGATGGTTGAGGTTAGCTTTCAGCCTTCGGGTATGCTTGAATTATTAGCGCTGCCTTGCTCATATTGTGAGGGTTAGTTTAAGCTAGCTAATATCATCTAAAACTTCACATGGGCTGACACCTGCCCAATAGCATAAAGGGGCCATAGGGGAGGTGCTCGAAGAAGCAGGTGGGGTCACTGTCACCCCTGCCATGGGGTAGCTTCCAACGAAGATGCACCATCATCTGACCGGGAGAACCAGTGAGCGGACCAATCCATAGAGTAAACAGGATAGTAATTCATTTCTTTATTTCATTTCGTTAAATAAATGAGTAGAAATTCAAAGGTTCTCCCCTCTTAGCCGGCAGATGATCTTACTCAGCCCTGCAGTGCAGGGTCTCACCCCAAATGGGAGGATGGGGGGGGGGTCACCAGGAGAAGGGGAATCACAGCCAATCACGTTCCTAAAAGTGTCTTTGTGTCCTTAGCATCCATGTGCATAAAACAGTAATGATAAGAGCACCTTCCTCATAAGCTTGTGGGATGAGAGGGGCTAAGACTCTAACATCTTTGAAATGGTTCCTTGCACGGGGAAGGGCCCATCATCAGCTCTGTCAGGACTGCTACCCGCCCCCCCCCAACAGCCACTAGTCTCCTATCCCCACTCCCACCTCACCCCCGCCATCAGACACCCCCGGGATGGAGTCAGAGCCACAGGAAACATGGGTGAAGGCAGAGAGGCTAGCACTGTCTGGTTGGAAGGTCAGAGATCCCAGGAGCTGGGAGGCCAGTGCGGGAAGGGATCTGGGGAGCCCAGGGCAAGGAGGCAGGGTAATTGAGAGCCCAGCCCTCGTGGCTGGAGAAACAGAACTGCCAGATGGAAGGGAAGACTTCACTGCAAAAGGATTTTTTTGGTTTGTTTTACAAAAGCCTCCTTTTTGGGATTCCCTTTATCAGCTTAAAGGAAAGCAGTGTTCTCACACAATACTTGTCTGTGCCAATATTGATTTTTCCCACAACCCAGAGTACTCATTTTGCTTCCTGTCTTAAAAATCACTTGTAACGAGTAAACAACTGTACTTTTAAAATAGCAACTCATTTCTAATACTACACCCCCACCTCACTGACACCAAAGCAGATTCTGGCCAGAGAGCGCCACGACATTCCGCGACGGTAAAGAGCCACGAAACAGAGTCTCGAGTGATGAGCACCTGTGCGCAGAGTACTAATGAGTTCATGGTTAACAGGCACTCCATCGGTTGTGGTGCTGGAAATCTCTATTTTGTGTTTTTCTGGTAAACAGACTGTTCTGTTGAGAACCGACCTCTTCTTTCCCTTCAGTCCACATGCTTTGAGTAGAACAGATGCTACCCCAAGTTTGAAGGGGAGAATGCAGTCCATGCCTGCTCCAAGAGCTCATGACTTATAGGCCCCCACAGACTAGCAAGGCCTCCAGGTGTGTGGATTTGTCTGAGGAGCCCATCTCTCTCAAGTAGGCTACATGCATTCTGCACTTTGCCAGCTCATGTAGGTCAAAAAGCCAAATCCAGGCTAGCTAGACCTAACACACACCCTCTTGTCTATAAAGTTTTCTGTCCACTGCCCGATCTCTCCGGAGGTGGCTGTGATGGTCTTAGGTTTGGTCTCCATTATTCAGCCAAGAATATTTATCTTGGGTAACTCCCCTAGGATGTCTAATGCTTTACTAGTGTATCTATCATATATCCTTATAAACTCTTCCCAGAACTTTCCTTTAACCCTCTGCCTAAAGCCAGCTGCACTCCATGTCCTAGAAATAGAGATTTCTGTCTTTCCCCCAATTCAAAACAACTGAGAAGTTCCATTCAATAATTAAATGATCATGAAATCTTTCCCAAATAATATCGACACCTTTCAGCATCAGGGTATCTTGGATCCCTAAAAATCAAAACTCTGTAGAGTGTCAAGCATTTTAGTTTTAAGTTAGGGCCCCCAGCAATGATAAGTATAATGATAACTCAAAATAAAAATAAAAGTAATTGGTGATTTAATGCTCTCAATGCTCTCTTTGACTCATAATTTGCATTCCTTCCTGCTTCTCAGTTATTCTGTTTTTTCACCGATAATCAGATTTATGTGCATGATGTGTGTCTCACCTGTTGGATTTAGACAGCTTCATACTAAAGAGAATAGGATCTTGCAGGTGAAGTCATGCCTTGTACCAATCATCTAGGATAAGCAGAGCTCGGAGATAGGAAGCCACAAATGGTAAGGAGGAAGTAAATCTCTTCACCTTTACTGTGAAAGAAATTATCAGAGTATTTAAGAGTACAAAAGAGGTGTGAATATTAAAAATGGTGCCCCGTGGGGGCACCTGAGTGGCTCAGTCGGTTAAGCATCCAACTTCTGCCCAGGTCATGATCTCACAGTTAGTGGGTTCAAGCCCCACGCTGGGCTCTGTGCTGACAGCTCAGAGCCTGAACCCTGCTTCAGATTCTGTGTCTCCCTCTCTCTTTCTGCCCCTCCCCCACTCGCACTGTCTCACTCTCAAAAATAAGCATTAAATTTTTTTTCAACTGGCACCCCTTGGAAAGAAGCTGAGAAGCAAAACTAAGGGCCTCCCTTTCCCTGAAATCTCAAGTGGGATTTGAGACCTGTAGATCCAGAGGAAGCTCCAGGATCCAGATGTTCCATTTAGGGCCCTGCCTTTATTTTATGTCCAAATGCTGCCTGTTTACCTCCCACTTGATACTGTTTAGGGTTCTTGGAGCGGGTTTGAAGGAATCAAAAGAAAGTTTTGTGCTTCAAAAGGGAATCAAAGAAAAATTGTACGGGTCTGCTATTGAAGGAGATTATAAACATGGCTGACAGCATCCCTCCCCGCCATTGTCGGTTCCTATGGGTGGGAGCCCCCACCACGAAAGAGAAACCAAGAAAATTCAGGGTGACAGAATTAGCTAAGCTGGTCAGTCATTCCTCAAGGACTGTCATTTTCCAGGGGGAGTCTTGACAATCCCAGATTTGATTTTATTAAGGAAACTGGCATGTGAGTGTGTGTGTGTGTGTGTGTGTGTGTGTGTGTACATGGTGTATAGATATATATGTGTGTTTGCTGCGTAGATTATGCGTCTTTGTATACATAGACTGTATGTATGTATATAGATACAAATAGATATGGTTTATGTGTTTACATATACATGTAGAAATACACAAATTATGTGTTTATTGGCTCTGCACACATTTATTAGAGATAAGACTTAGCAAAACTTACATAAGCATAAGGTGATTCACATGACAAAAAGACACAATAGCAAGGAAATGATTTTCCTTCTTCTCTCCTTATCTGCCATCCTGCTCTCTCAGCCTCACGCTTTGCCTTTATTTTGTTTTACCATTTTTTAAAGTCATTCTACAAATATTCTGTTGTTTAAATCAATCTTGATAGGGTGTTAAACGTGAAAAATATAAACCCACAAAACCGGAGAAACTCAAGATTTGTTTCCCCTGCAGAAATAGGGATCCACCACAGTAGCTATCAGAACATCGAAAAACACATTCTGGTTGTTTGTTTATGTATTTAATAGGCATCCACATGGCTGTGCTCAACCTTTTGAAATTATGAGTCATTTAAAGTGCATGTTACTTCTGAGAGAACTCAACTAGTTCTTAATTTAAAAGAACTTCCTTTCTTTACCTTCAGCTTATACTGCTGAAACTATGCAAGACCTATTTCATTTTTAGCATATCTCAATTAACCAATCCTCAAAATCTTTCTTGTTGATTCTCTGCAATCAAAATCTGAAATCTCATTTGGGCATTTCACATGCAAACCAGTTTTAATACATTTTGTGAGGTCTTAAGTCGCCTTTCTTCGCCATGTAACTTTAAACATTTGATTGAGGACGAAAAGGGAGCATTCAAACTTGTATTGTTCTTACAAGGAAAGTGGTAGTTGCCTGTCTGTTCATAACTAATGGGTAATTAATTTTTGTTGTTTCTTGAGGTATTTTGCCGCTAATAGCGCTCATTAATTTGGAGGCCCTGACATCTATAGAGATAAAATTAGCATTTTATAGTAAGAAAGATACATTTTGAACTGAAATTTCCATTGCCGTGATACATTACGGCTTGACAGATCTAGTAACCTAAAGTCTTTCATTTACTAAAGATCACATTCAACTGTCATAACCAGACTGCGGAACCAAGCGTGTCCTAGCATCCAAGTCATTCTATTATGAAGAGGAGGAGGAGGAGGAGAAGAAAGATACGGAGTGGGAAATTCAGAAGGACGTGCTCTTGCAATACAGAATAGTTTATGTGCTAAAATGCCTCTCACTGAATGAGATGAAACTTGTATTCGCACTTACAATTTCATACTAAAACATGGCCCATGACCCACCAGTTTTGGGGTCCTCCTCGGAGATGAACTCACTATACCAAGAAAACTCTGTGTTTGATAGCTGGACCATTTGCAGAGAAGACCCTAAAGTGAGGGACCCAGTCCACCGTCAGCTGCTCTATATTGAAAGATGCCACAGTGAGCCCCCACAGTGTTTCCTATAGACTCTGAAACCTGGCACAGTGATCCCCACCAGTTTTGGAATTCATACGCTAGTTACGTTGGGGTGCCGCTGTAAGGTGGCCAGAGTAAATAGTTGCCTCCAGCCACCACAGGAAAAGTTAACATGGAGTAACCTTAGAATACAGGACAGTGTTCTCAATCGAATGAAAGGGACCTTATAAAAAAAGCAAAGTTGGTTTGTAAATAGATGTTTGAAATCAGTGGCTTAGAAGCCACAATCAGAAAGAAATCACTTCTCCGAACATGTGAGTTACGTCAAATTGGCTTAAAATACTCACATATGTCCCAGTGAATGTAACAGAGAAGTCCTGGTTTTTTACCCTACTTGGCCTATATGTATTATTTTGAAGATGTTTACTAAATAAATGAATGACTAGAATTATGATATTTCTTCTGAATGTTTTCAAGTATTTCAAAGCAGCCGTAATAGTCTCACATCTTAATCATTACTGAAAAATCTCCGCATAGCTAGTACACTGCGTAGAATGAGCGGCGGTGTCTGTGGTGGTCAGTGCCCAGTCACCCGGTCTCCTGAAGCTCACACCTTTGTGTGGTCGCTTCCCACACTGACTCAGAGCCAGCCAGTGTGGCCAGCAAAATACCATGGGAGTGACATTGTAGGACTTCTGCGGTAGGGAACCACTCTGCCCGCAATGTGAGTGAGACACTTTCCAAGCGGACCTACCAGTGCCCGTCATGCCTTTGAACCTTCCAGCTTAGATCACAGACACTGTGCAGCAGGGACAGGTCACCCCTGCTGTTCCCTGTCTTGAATTCCTGATGAAGAAACTTCAAGACAATAAGTGATTCTCGTTGCCAGCCCCTGAGTCGTGGGATGATTTGTTATGCCTGATCAGACTGGTCATCTCGCTGAAGTTACCAATTTTTCTCCCAGTATCTCCTATGAAGTCCCCTCTCCTCCTTTCTTGTTTAGAAGAAAAGAGCCAAAAAAGTAGAAACAATCCCAACACCCGTCGACAAATGAAGGGATAAACAAAATGAAGTATTTACATGCAACAGAATATTATGCAAGCTTAAAAAAAAAAAACAAACAGAAATCCTATCATATGCTACAGCATAGATGAACCTTGAGGACATCGTGCTAAGTAAAGTAAGCTGGTCATAAACAGACAAATACCATATAATTCCACTTATAGTAGAATTACACAAGTAGTCATAATAATGGAGACAGAAATTAGAATAATGGTTACCGAGGGCTAGGAGGAAGGGGAAGAGGCAAGTTCATGTTTACTGAGTAGAGTTTCAGTTTGATAAGAGACAGACGGGGGCGACGCTTTCACAGCAGTGTGGAAGGACTTAATGCCGGTAAACTGTACACTGAAAATGGTTGAAATGGTCAAATTATATGTTATGTACACTTGACCACAATAAAAAGAATCAAAAAAGGAAAAAAGGAAAGATCAGGTAAAGGCCGTCCAGGCGCAACTTCTAACATATAAAAACTAAGGCAATATGGGGTTGC
This sequence comes from Crocuta crocuta, assembly GCF_008692635.1. Lineage (NCBI taxonomy): Eukaryota > Metazoa > Chordata > Mammalia > Carnivora > Hyaenidae > Crocuta > Crocuta crocuta. The sequence continues at coordinate 2,930,652 of NW_027551559.1, forward strand.
AACCGATGGGGGCCCATAGCAAGGACCATTGAATGGAAGTGGCTCCATGGAGGCAGCTGGGGGGCTCAGTTGGTTAAGCATCCGACTTCGGCTCAGGCCATGTACTCATGGTTGGAGGGTTTGAGCCCCATGTCGAGCTCTCTGCTGTCAGCACAGAGCCTGCTTCAGATCCTCAATTTCTCTCTCTCTCTCTCTCTGCCCTTTCCCCTTTTACATACTCTCTCTCAAAATAAATTAAACATTTTTTAAAAATCCAAAAAGAAATGGCTCCATGGATCAAGAGCATGATTGCTTTCAAAACACTGCCTTCCGCTACTTTATGGGTTCTCAAGCCCATTTTTTTTTTTTAAATATTTTTATTTATTTCTAGGAGAGAGAGAGAGACAGCGTGAGCAGGGGAGGGTCAGAGAGAGAGGGAGACACAGACTCTGAAATAGGCTCCAGGCTCTGAGCTGGCAGTCAGCACAGAGCCCGACGCGGGGCTCGAACCCACGAACCGTGAGATCATGACCTAAGCGAAAGTCGGACGCTTAACCGACTAAGCCACCCAGGCACCCCTCAAGCCCATTTTTAAGAGAGACACACACACGCAGCATCCTATCCTGTGTATTATCTGCCAAATATGTTACCTAAGTAAGGTATTTAATCTCTTACCCACATTTTCTTATGATTAAATAAAAATAAATAATATATTACCTAACATATGAGCTATAAGAGTAGTTAAAATAATGAATGTGAAGTAGCTTTTTCAATTAGCCAGCACGATGTTATTCTACAGAAAAAAATAATTGTTCATATTAGTGGTGAAATAGTGCCTTATGGTGATCAGCTTTAAATAGTTTCATTTATCAATTCTTCCATTCAACAAATATTCATAGAGTACCAACAGCCAGTCATTCTGGACACTGGTAACTTTTGGATAAGAGATCATATGGGAATATTAACTAGAAAATAAGTAAGAAATGATCTCATTTAAAATCATATAAGCTTAAAACTAAATCAAATTTAGATGAAAACTATCTGCTATATTTTTATTAAAAATTGCCTCTAGTAATGGATTACATGAGTTACCACATAATTCTAGTGTAATAACTTGGGCACGTCTACTTGTGCCTTTTGCTTTCAGACCCCAAGGTCTATTTCATGACTTGTACTGGGGTTAATTTCCCCTTGCACTGGAAATGAAGGCAGTAACTCATACGTCAAAGGCCCTAAATCAGAAAGCTTTCAACCAACATAAAGAAAACAGACAGGGGAAAAGCATCCCGTTTCTCCCAGGAACCAATAGTATTCCTCTCCCTATCTCTCCTTGACAAAGAAGTCTGCTATATGTCAAGCCAGGCTATTTTATATTAGAAAAGAACTCATTAAGATAAGTGGCAATTAACATCTACACTGCAATAAAAGTGCTTCTGACATTAAAGAGGAAATATAAAACATGGGCTTTTTTAGATAAACTAAAATGTTTCTGCAGGGAGCCTTACGATGTATTTGCTGTGCTTTGCTTTGAAGATTACAAAAACTTTAACAGATTGAAATTTATTATAAATCAGCTTGAAAGGAACAGGCAATATTGTAGAAGTGACCATCAGGACCACAAATGCTGGGCAGTGTCTGCTGAGCAGTGTGCGGGTACCAACATGCACATGAGACCACGCATGCGTGTGAGCATACACACACACACACACACACACACACACACACACACACACACACCGGCTGGACCTGCTCTGTGTAAGTGGCTGCCAACCCTTAATGACTATAAATTATAGTCACTTTTGTCTATTAGAAAGGAGAGGATTTCCTGTTTGATGATCCCATGCTGTTGCTTTAATAAAAAAGGCAAAGCATGCAACATATAACAGACCCTTATAGACATCAGCATGGAATGTGCCTATCATTCAAGCCCACACCATCTCCTGAAGCGCCTGTATGCAACATGCAACATTAGCTCATTCACTGCGATGAGAACTTACAAATTGCAATGAATAAAAATGCACTCCTGGTTATCTCAGTCAATAGGCGCTTGTTGTAAGTTTCCAGAGGGGTATGGAAGAGACAGGAAGCTGTTTCAGCAGCCTCAGTCAGGCAGGTCTCATTGAAAAACAGATCACGGTCATGGATACAAAAGCTGCTTTGGGGCCACAGCAGGAACTCTGAGCAGGGTGCTGAGGAGTGTTTGCTGGGCTCTCGCGTAGAGCTTTGCGGTCTGGGGTCTTCCCTGTCCCTGCTTCCCCCCAATGTCTTTTCTCTTCTCCTTCTTGTCTCTTAGCACTGACTGCCAGGGCTTCTTAATGCCCCAGCTTCTGCCTGTCTTCTCTCTGCATCTCTCTCCAATTGCATGTCACCCTGCAGTGCCTTGAATTTAGACTTGCTCAAGAAAGTTTTGGGCTGAAATGGGTGTCCCCCCAAATTCAGATGTTGAAATCCCAACCCCGCAGTACCTCAGAATATAACCATACTGGAGAGAGGTATATTAAAGAGGTGATTAAGTTCAAATGAGGCCATCAGGGTGGGACCCTAACCCAGTTAGACTGGTGTCCTTATAGGAGAAACGACCCTGTGAGGACAGAGTGAGAAGGTAGCCATCTGCAAGCCAAGAAGAGAGGAGCCTTGGGAGAAGCCAAACCTGCTGACACTTTATCTTGGATTTCTAGTTTCCAGAACTGTGAGCAGATAAATTCTGTTGGGACAGTCCGAGCAGACTAATGCAAGAGGCTGTGTTTGGAGCCACAAGTGGGTGTTCAGGATAAAACATGCTGGACAGAGCTCAGCGGCAGATGAGGTTGCCCTTCTAGGCAGGGCTGCCTATGCTATGCGTCAGTGGGAATCCCAGTGACCTTCAGCTGTGGTGGGCCTGCAATAATCTACACATATATGTCCTCAAGGAAGGGCCTTAGGGGGTGTGATAGCTGCTCTCAGCCCAAAGTCTAGCTGGCCAGTTATTTTCCCCATATAGGTGTACCTTTAATGAAGGTGAATTTTGTATAGTGTTTAAACTATAACTTGCAAGTCAACAAATGTGTGTGTTTATCTTCTCTAAATTTATTTTTTTTAATTTTTTAATGTTTTTATTTATTTCTAGGAGAGAGAGAGAGAGACAGCGTGAGCAGGGGAGGGTCAGAGAGAGAGGGAGTCACAGACTGAAGCAGGCTCCAGGCTCTGAGCTGGCAGTCAGCACAGAGCCTGACGCGGGGCTCGAACCCACGAACCGCGAGATCATGACCTAAGCGAAAGTCGGACGCTTAACCGACTAAGCCACCCAGGCGCCCCTCTTCTCTAAATTTAAAAAGGTTTATGTAGGTTATAGAAAATGAGATTCAAAAGAAAAGAGTAGTTTTACTAGTTTTACACATAAATCATTAAAAGTATGAATAAATCAATGTAATGTAATATATCACTAGTGCTTCAATACATTGGACATACCCACTTGTGGAAATTCAGTCATTGCTACAAATTAAGAATTGCTGTCTTTTCTATTTCATGCCTTCAGTTTTCAAATCTTTGAAATAAGGTATTCGGTCTATCCCATTTGGAATTTTATCTTAACATATATCTTCGCATTTAAAAAAAATTACAAACACTAGAATAATCAGAACTTAAACTTTCTAGCACCTTCTCTAGAACCTTGCCAGCCATAGTATGGTCCAGGGCGTGAGTGCTGGCTAGAAGTACATGTGCTTCAGGGGATTCAGCATTTTAATAATACACCAAGGTGATTTCTGTGCACATTAAGGTCTGCATCACTAACATGTAGTGAGAAACTCCTCACAAATACCATATCCAGTTTACTGCAGAAGTTAGAAACCAAGCTGTGAATTAAGATGCCAATCATATTTGACCTTGCTAATATGCTTTTTATTATATTGTGACATTGGTGGCATAATAAGGCACTAGGACCATTTGACTTTTGCAGGCTTAGAGTTTTATCTGATCAAAAGTATGAATTTAGGCATACAGTTGATAATGTAATCAGCAAAATGTAAACTCACTTTTCAAAATGTTGCAGTATAGATTGATGAAAATATTTACTTCTTACAGTCCCCCCAAAATATCGATTCCCTTTATTTTTTATTTTTACAATAATCGTATTATACCTTTGTTATTCTGCAAACTTTCTTTTATTCACATAATGTGTCTTGGTGATCCTTTCTGTCAAAATATATAGACTGGCTTCATTCATTTAACCACCATGTCCAAAGAATGAGATGTGACATGACACTTCCCTCACATTGTCTTATGGGTTGTTTTCAGGTGCTCTTCTTAGACATTTTTTGTTGTTGTTGTTTACTATCTGAGTATTGGAGTTTATGAGATGATGCTATTCCCTCTCAAACGTCAAAATGTTCAGTTTTTCTTTCAAAGATAACCAACAGTCCTTCTCATTCACCAGCCCTAGCCCCACCCCCATGTCTCTTTTTTCTCCTTCTGAACCCGCCTCCGCTAGCAGACGTCCTCTGAATAGATCGTGCCAAAATTACTCCAACTTATTTGGAGATTTATCCTTTCCCCTCTCTTTGCCCTTGACCTCCAACTGATCTAACACAATACTCGGCCACATCTAGTCTCCCTGACTAATTTCAATAGATAGCATTATCCCTTCCTCTAGCCTGTGACCCCTCAGCAGGGACGTAGGTGCTTCATGCTCCATCGTGAGCCAGTAACAGCCTGGATGGTGTCCTTTGAGTGCTCTTTATAAACCCAGTGATCATGTCCTTATTACACTGGGAGCTGCACACCTCTCTCGTGTGGGGACTGATGTAAGACCATTCTCTTTGGCCAAAGTGCATCCCCCTTGGCGTCACATCGCAGCATGAAGCTCTTAGAAATGCAGAACCCCAGACCTACTGACCAGAATCTTCGTGTTAACAAGATTGCCTCAGTGATGGGCGTCACATTAACATTTTAGGAGCCCTGATTAGATGGTCAATGTGGTCCAGCCACTTTAATTTTGCCTCATTAAGAAAAGGCCTTTGTATTTCATGCACACTGTTGCAGAGGTGGCACCCCCAATGGGGAAAATGGGACTAAGCTGTGAGAGAGCGGAGGGGTCCAGAGGGTGGGGCCACACAGCGAATCAGAGCCCTTGGGAGAGAGGAGAGAGAAAGGAAGGCTCACCTGGAAGGCAGTAGTAGTGTCATCTCTCTTGTCATGATGCTTTCTGAGCTTTAATAGGAGTTGTATCCCCGAAGGCTGGGCCCTTGGCTTTCGGTCTGAGGTGGTGTGTCCTCGGGGTGAGGGTCACTGAGCATTCCAACCAACTTCACAGCACTCACCTTCGCCAACACCCGTCTGCTCTTTTCCCGTTCGCCTTTCCACCCTCCCTCTCATGATTTCTCATCACCTTCTTTACAAATAAAGGCCAACCTCACACTTATCCAGAGCCTCACTGCTTATTTACATGAACAAAGTTTCTCCATACTTGGTCTCTAAAAGCCAAAACTAGAAAGGTCGGTACTGACCTGTCTCCTTCTAGCAAAAAGTATTCATTTGTTGACGTGCCTGAGTGGCTCAGTCAGTTGAGCATATGACTCTTACTTTTGGCTCGGGCCATGATCTCAAGGTTCATGAGTTCAAGCCCTGCATCGGGCTCTGTGCTGACAGTGTAGAGCCTGCTTGGGATTCTCTCTCTCTCTCTCTCTCTCTCTCTCTCTCTCTCTCTCAAAAATAAATAAATAAATAAAACAAATATTTGTGGATTCATAAACTAATTTTTAAAACCACATCCATCTCATTAAGGGATGTATTCCCAATAAAATTATGTTTTATGTTTAATAACTGTCTATCACATTTTGTATGCATTAATAATCCTAGGCTTTGAACAGTTTGGGTATGACCAACACCTATGATAACTCAAAGAAAAAGAAAAAATTAAATAAACCTCTATGGTCAGAGGGAATATAGCATGCCAGGATAAATGTGTAGGGTGGATGCGTTTATGTGTTGTCTCAATGAAATATCAAGACACCGTCTTTTAATCTCCGATAGATGGTTACTTTAAAGGGAACAACCACAGAGGCTCATTCAACAACTGAGAGTACTTCATCATCTAAATTTTATTGGGTCAGGCTCTGAGCCTTTCATTAAGCCTGCAAAGGAAAATAAAACTTCTGAAGACTTACATTAGGCTTGACCTTTGAACCAGTTTCTCAGAAGAAAGGAAATGCATCGTGTCGGCTCCTGTTAAACACCAGTTCAGGCAAAGGGGGTTAGTTCTTGTGCTTCAGACTTTGATTTCCATTTAAAGCTTTTCACTCTTTGGGAAAAAAAAGGGTAATGTGTTAGGTTGAAAGCTGGAAAAATTAAACTTGGCCTTGAGTTTTCTGAGAAATCGGTGCCCATTTCTTAGCAAATTTCAGAAGCAAACTATTTTAGCCACAAAACAAATGGTTTCTTTCAATTAATACGCGGCAAATGAGGATGTCTGGAGTTCTTTTTGAACAATGGACCAACTATACTTTTCCCATCCTGTTACCCTCTCTGCGGGCACAGTAGTGGCAGGCTGCCCTCAGGCTGAGAAGCTGAGGGCGTTTCATCTTTTCAAGAAAGCCAGAATTCTCCCCTGCCAGTAACCTGATGTGCCCCCAGCCCTGTTAGGCTGGGCTCCATTTGAGTTCTCTCATCATTATGCGAAAAAAGAGAAGCATAGGGAAATATTCTCAAATACTTCCTAGATCGTTAATGCCAGGAGAGAAAAGGCTGTCTTTACATGATCATTGCAACTGATGGGAAAAGTCTCTTTGGGAAGTTTCAACAACAAAAAAGAGCATGTGAATACTTTTTAATATATGCCCTTTAAATGTTTTCCCTGCTCAGTTTCAAGTGGTGGAGAATGACACGCTGTGAGTTGGCAATGTTCTACCTTGGGCAGGTGATGGTATTACCTGGACATATGAGTATATGTGAGAGTATTAGGGTTACCCTCTGGGATTTCAGCCTAATGGGGAAGATTACCTATAAAATGGTTCAGGCATTAGGCTTTATTGTTCTCTGGGATCACTTTTGTTTCAGCACATCAGCATAAGAAGAGTCCCCTGGGCTTGTTCAGAGCCCCTCAGGCCTATACCTTGAGGTTTAGTTTCCCACCAGCGCTGTAGTCAATCTAGACCAAAGTCAGAAAATACCTAACACAGTGCTGCTCACATTCCAAGGACCCAGCTTCGTGCTAGTCCACCTGTCACCTAAGACCTGGCCTTTCCTGCATTGCCCATTTCCGTCCTGTCCCCTCCTTCTAATACCTAGACGATGCCATGCTTCCCTGGGCCTGAGCCACACCTTGAAAACGCAACACCACAGCTGAACACTCCTAAAGCAAGGTGCTTACTCCGCTGGGGTGGTGCCCGTTCCTTCCTGGGTCCCCATTCCGTTCTTGGCGAGGATCTTGTTTCTTGCTCGTCAGGAGATTCCGTGTTGCCATGTGTTTCCCTGCCCCAGGCCCGTCCGCCAGCCTGTATCCCCCGTGCCAGACCCCTGTCCTGATTGCCATGTTTGCACTTACTGGCTGATTGTTGCAGGCACCTGGAAAGCATCATATTTCATCTCTAAAGACGATAAATCTCTTCTGCTTCCTCGAGTCTGCAGCCTGGGTGGCCTTCCACTTCCCGGGCTACAAACCTCAGTGTTGCCTGCAAATCCGCCTCCTCCTCTTCACAAGTGGCGTCGGTAGCCATCGACTTTATCTCTGAAGTCTGTCGAGTCTTCCTGGTCTGCCCCCCACTGCCCTTCCCTGAAAGTAGACTCTTGTCATCATTTGCCTGGTCCCACTCACCCCGCCTCACTCAGTCTGAGGGTCTTCCCCTCTTCCCCCGCTGGCGCCAAAAACACCATCTTCAAAATTAACTTGATCCTGGTGTTCCCCTCCTTGGGAGCTTCCCCTCGTGCTCTGTCACCTACAGAGTTAATCCCCACTCTGAAATAAAACTATGCCCCACCAGGCTCCTCACCCTGCCCCCCACCCTCCTCTCTCCTGTCTGCCATGCGGTCCAACATACCGCCATCTTGTGAGATGACAGGCCCTTGTAGGGTGGCTTCTCCACGTGCTGGTCCCTCAGCCAAAGTGTTCCGTCTTTTTCTTTTTTTTTTTTTTTTTTTTACTTCTGGAAGATTCAAATCATCCTTCCAATTTCAAGTATAATCTCTTTTGCCTCTCTCTGTGCTCCCCCTGGAGGGTCTGCCGACATCTGCAGTGTGTCTGACAGAGGGAAGGGAAAGGAAAGAAAAACCCAGAGCTTACAGGATTTGAGAAATCTTGAAACAGTGTGAAAGATGTTCCCGTGGGGAGTAGAGACTTGGCAAATGACTGGTTTTTACACACACGTGCGCGCGTGCGTGCGCGCGCACACACACACACACACACACACACACACACACACACACTTTGATAGTTTGATTCCAGAGATGAGAGACCAGAATGCTTGAGATTTATCTTTTAGGGCAAAAAAAATTCAGGAAAATACTTTAAGAATGTTGGTCAGCACATTAAAAATAGGTACCAATAAAAACCATCATATTTTGGGGCGCCTGAGTGGCTTAGTCGGTTAAGCGTCCGACTTTCGCTTAGGTCATGATCTCGCGGTTCGTGGGTTCGAGCCCCGCGTCGGGCTCTGTGCTGACTGCCAGCTCAGAGCCTGGAGCCTGTTTCAGTCTGTGACTCCCTCTCTCTCTGGCCCTCCCCTGCTCACGCTGTCTCTCTCTCTCTCCTAGAAATAAATAAAAAAAAAAACGTTAAAAAAAAAAAATAAAAAAAATAAAAAAAAAAACCATCATATTTTTATTGAGATTGAGGGATGACACATTCATGTAATTTAGGCTTTTAATGAAGTTATTTGATTCAAACATTAGAGGATGTTCATAAAGAGGCTATGTGTTTATTTTATTTTAGTTTATTGTTTTTCTTAACACTTTTTTTAAAAAAAATTTTATTTTTGAGACAGAGAGACAGAGCTTGAGTGGGGGAGGGGCAGGGAGGGGCAGAGAGAGAGAGGGAATCACAGAATCTGAATCAGGCTCCAGGCTCCGAGCTGATAGGCACAGAGCCTGATGTGGGGCTCGAACCCACGGACTGCGAGATCATGACCTGAGCTGAAGTCGGCTGCCCAACCGACTGAGCCACCCAGGTGCCCCCTTTTTTTTTTTTTTTTTTTTTTTTTTTTTTACAGATAGTTTATTGTCAGGTTGGTTTCCATATAGCAACACCCAGTGCTCATCCACACAAGTGCCCTCCTCCATGTCCGGCTGTATGTTTATTTTAGAAAAAGCCCTTTAAAAGTTTCTTATGTGAGGATAAAGAAGGCGTAAAACTAGTGGTTACCTAGTTTAGGCATTCCGGAACCTATTAAACTACCACCATCTCCTCCTAGAACTTCTTTCCTGCCGCTGTCTGCATCCATTTACTAACCATACAGGGAACTTTATAGTTTCTTCTTTTACATCACTTTCATTAACCTTTTATTTGATAACATTCCTACTTTTTAACAATAGAATAGTGTATAGACACTGTGATTCTCTTCTCTAAAGTCACCATGGTTTTCCAGGCATGGAAAGTTTGAGAAGACCTTAAAGAATCATATCCTCAAAGTCAGAGCTGACAAGAGAGACCTTTGTGAGTGGTTATTTTAAAATATTTAAATCTAAAGAGAATTTTCTTTATTATCTAACATCTTTTAAAAGTATCTTAAATATAAGGAAAAAGTAAACACAAAGCATGATATATTTAGAGGAACCACATGAAATGGAAGTATCAACCATGAGCCTCATTAGTGGCTCTTAGTAATTTGCCAGGATATGTTTTCTTTCTGGAGAGCAAGTTCAAACACAGGGAGGGCAGATTCAGTCTAAATTCTTTCAGGGGATTCCTGGGTGGTTCCATTGGTTGAGCACCCAACTCTTAATTTTGGCTCAAGTCAGGATCTCACAGTTCCTGAGATCGAGCCCCGAGTCGGGCTCTGCAATGACAGCACAGATTCTCTCTCTTCCTGCGTCTCCCATGCTCCCTGCACATCTGCTCTCTCTTCCAAATTAAAAAAAAAAATAAAAATAAATAACTCCTTTCAGAATGGTGCCACGTGGAAGAAAGGGTAAGCATAGTTAGTTACCTGTTGCCTGCTTCTCTCTGATGCCGCCGTGATTGGTTACCTGTCTTACGAGTTTGTCTCCATGGATCATGTCACTCATTGGCTTTCGCAATGTTTTGAATTTAAGAGTCACAGCGTGTGAAAAAATAAATCAGAAATAACTCACATGTGTTAAAATGGTGTCTCGCACATCCGTGAAGTTAACTACACAGGGGACACAAATTGTTGACACATGATCACACCTACCCACAAAATTAATGATTGCATTATTTTGCCTTCTAATTTCTAACTGTGCAAGTATTTCTTTCTGCAGACTACTCTATAGTCTCTTCTTAATGCAGGTATCTCCCTACTCAGAGTAGGTACACAGATGAGCTGTTTGAAACTAACTCACTTACAAAAAATACATACATAGGCTTTGTTACCAACCAAAAGAGAGCACTTGTACTTTGATAGAAATTTATTTTGATTTGGAATATAAATTTTGGGTTTTTTTACCAGACACACTTTTAAGTCTCCTGCTTGCAATGAAATACCTTTTTATCCTATAGCTGTCAAAATGACAAGAGCTTTCATAGTAAATACATTCAAGAGGCCACTCAAAATATGTATCATTGAGCAGTTCCACAAAATATTGAAAACATTAATCACCCCAGTATAACTTGGCTGCTTTTATACATACACAAATGACACTGCAATGAAACGCTCATGTGGGATAATGCCTGTGTATGTCTGTCACCGATCTTTTTGGAGGCAATTCACAAGTGCTTATTATATAATATTATTATGCAACCCTGCCTTCATTATGTCAAGAGATTCTCTGCAGCAAATACTGAGATAACATTAAAATTACAGAGATGAGTAAGATGTAGCCACATCTTCAAGAAACTTCGAGATGTCTGTGGGAAACGACAGATCTACAGTTTCAGTCCTGTAATACATGCTCTGAAAACACGAAGCACAGATTCTACGGGAGTGTGAGCAAGAGCGTTAATGAGAACGTAAGTGGGGAAGACGCTCTAGAGCTGAGTGAGGAAGGGCGATTCCTAAGTCAGGTTCATGATGAGTTTCACGCGAAAAGAAAAGATATAGGTAGAGAGCGAAAGTTATCCAGTGGGGGAGATGCAGGTGTGTGGAAGGGGGGATAGGACAGGACACCACCAGGGGGCGCCGTGTGTGAGGCTGAGATCAGAAGGGCTTGGAGCTGGGGGTGCAAGATTTGATTTCTCGTATCTCAAAGCAAGGCCACAGGGAGTGCAGAAATGGGGTGAGACATAGGAAGCTGGCTTCTGCTTTAGGATCAGATATGGGCCATGAGCCAACCTTCTGTGTTTGCAATCTCTTGATCAGTGACCACGTGCTGACCAGTGCTGTGTGTGTGTGTNTCACTCTGTTCCCTCATGTTTCCCATCATTTCTCTTTCAACTGTTTTCCTTTTCGGGTTTTATGAACTTCGCACAATGCCAACTTCCCTTTTTTATTGCATCATTACCAAAATGTCTTGTGTTGATAAAGCCATAATTTTGGATGTCTTTTCAGCGATTACAGGATTTCCTTAAATGGCAGTACATGTGGACATGATAGAAAGGTTGTAATGTTAGCAGTAATTCGTAGCTGCTAATCTCTGGCTTGACTGCTGTTGCTTAAGCCCCTAAAGCCATGTCCAGTCTCCACTGGGCCCTGGGCAAGGCTTTGCCATGAACCCAGATGACAAGCCAGCCAGTATTCACGGTGTAGAACACAGTGGACCTCCTCTAGAGTGTAATGCTGATTTGACATGAGTCTCTTATCAGACATGATGCCTGCACACGGCAAAAATGGAAGAGTAAATACTTATTTAATGTAGCAACATACTTGTAGAAAATCACAATTTTAAAAATATTATCTGTTTTTACATCAATGTTTCTGACAGCTCAGACTGTTTTAATTCTCTTTTGCTTGGTGGTGGGTCCATTATCATTTAGTTTTATGTTACATGTATTAGAAAGGTAATGAAACCGATTTTTCGAACGTGACGCTGATCCCTGCATATACTGGAGAAAAAAGGGATACTGTATGTGTGTTTTCACATAGAAGATATAATTTACTGCGTAGGATTTAGAAGACATCTTCGTTTTATCAGGCTGAAAAATAGATTACATAAAACTATGTTAAATTCTGTTTCTTTCATCCTCAGAACTGGTGTCACTTTTCAGAATTTTTGAGATCAAAGAGTGCCTTTTTTAGTTTTGCTTTGAGATACCGTTCTGTTTCAGGTCTTGATTAAACGTTCTGTGTTGTGTACGATTTTTCACCCATGGAGGTTTCTGAAAGTTGTAACTCAGTCACTGGTTTATTGGAGGGCGATAGTATTTAGATAAAGAAAAAAACCTTAGCGGAAAGCAAACAAACAGAAACTGAAGAGATTTTTCTTATGTGAACAAAACTGCGATACACGATTAGTCCCCAAAAACCTGTCAACTGGATTTCCAAAACTAAGAAAAAAGAGTTACATAACACGTAGCATGTGAACATTAATTTGGCTTCCTCTGGAAATTTGCTTCTCTTGCAAGCGGACGATGCCAGTTGAACATGAGTTAGCAGTGCCCTGTGACCGAGGGGCTAAAATGGAAAGCCCATGGGGAAGCGTGCAAGCCATTTCAAATGTGGTTGGTGTTCTGAAGCATCAGGTCAGTGCGTAGGCGTGTGTACCTTCTGGATGTGAGGCTGCAGTCCTGACGGCTTTGTGGAAATAGACAGTGTCCATGTTGGAGTATAATATGATCGACTAAAATCTCACAATCATCCACTGAAGAAAACCCAAATAACGAAAAATCAAATAGAACTGTGGGCGTACCCTGGGTCTGTCACACAAAAATAATTGGCAAATGACTTGACGGCACTACTTTTACATTTCATGTCCATTGCAAATACATTTTAATTTGCAAAGATTTCTTTTGCATATTCTTAAAAATATGGTTTATGATGTGAAATCGCAGTGTAGGCAGTTTACTTTCTTCATCCGGCAGATGGTTATCAAGCCTCAGCCACGGACTTGGCATGGCCCCAGGTCTTGGGAGACAGTTTCTGTTATGTGAGAGCTTACGTAGTGGTCAGGGAAAAGTGACATCAAACCAAGAAATATGAGTATATAGACTGTTCTGAAGGAAATAAACCACAATAAGGAGATTGAGAATGAAGAGCTATGCTGCTTTACACAAGGTGGTGGGGGAAAGCCTTTCTATGGACATGTGAATAGAGGCCCAAGTACATGGTGGTGTCTGAGGTGCCTGGGTGGCTCAGCAGTTAAGTATCTGATTTATTTTGGCTCAGGTCATGATCTCATGGTTTATAAGTTCAAGCCCCATGTTGGTATCCATGGTGACAGCGAGGAATCTGCTTAAGATTCTCTCTCTCAATCTCTCTCTCTCTCTCTCTCTCTCTCCCCCCCTCCCCTGTTTGCTCTCTGTCTCTCTCAAAATAAATAAATCAACTTAAAAAACTAAACGGTGGTGTCATCCAGCAGGTATCTGGGAGAAGAGTCTTTGAGCTAGAGGCACTGGAGGTGTAAGAGTCCTGAGGCACAAACCTGGTTGGTCTTATGGGAATAAAAGTGTATTGGAGGTGGCACCCAACGCATTGGCCGAGGAACTGAATTTGGGGAGGAAGCTAGGACAACTGGAGTGGGTTTTGTCCTGAGTGGCGGAGAAGAGCAAGAGCTCTGTTTGCTGCGATGGGAAATTCCAGGAAAGGGGAAAGGGGAGGCGGAGGGAGAGCGGAAGCAGTTCCGGCCTTGGCCATTTCAAGGTACTGCTTTTCATCCAAGTAGAGATGGGGAATCGGACCTCCGGGGTTGGACCCAGAGAGAAAACTCTGGGCATCATCAGCTTGTAAGTCCCAAGAGGCCGGACTTCCCTGGCCAGCTAGAGAAGCCGCGCAGGGGCCCTCGCAGCTCGCAGAGGCTTTGAGGGAAAGAGAATCCGAGGAAACGGAGGAGGTGCCCAGAGTGCAGTAACGAGACCCAGGAGAGTGCTGTGTTCTGGAAGGCGAGAGAAGGGAGTAGAGAGGAAGCAATCCTGAATGGCACGGGCGGCTGGCACCACTGCGTGACGAGGACCCGGAATCAACCATTTGATCTGGTAGCACGAGGGCGGGGGCGGGGGAGCAAAACTCCGGTTTCCAGGATTCACCAAAGTATAGATGCGGAACACAGATACCAAGGAGAGATGCAGTTCAGAGAGGCGGCACCGTGTCCGGCGAGAGTGTGTGAGCCGCCTTGTCCAGCTGACGTGACCTTCGCCTCTTAGTGCTTCAGCTTGGCCAAATATAAAATGAGGATAATAACAGGCTTTACTTTATTATTATGAATTGGAGGATTTCTCCATGGAATAATTAATATAGGCGAAATACTTAAAACAGTTACTGGCATTATGTAGGTGTTTGTTATAATTATTGACATTATTATTATTATAGGAATTTCTATGGATTTTGCTCTAAACGAGGGCAAAGAAGTAAAATGGGACAGTATCTAGAGGGAGGTGTGGGGTTAAGAGTATGTTGTGTGTGTGTGTGTGTGTGTGTGTGTGTGTGTGTTTTCTTGCTGTGTTTTCTGTAAGAAAACAGATTTCACAGCATGTTAACGCTGGTGGGAATGACCCAGAAGAAGGATTAAACACTAGCAGTGCCGGAGAAAGAGAGAGGGGGATTGCATATGGGAGAAAGCATGGATCTAGTGGAGTCAAAGCAAACTGGGACACTTTATTCAATTTAAAAGAAGAAAAGGCTGAGTACATGGGTACAGACATAGTAGGTTGGAAATTCCGTTGAGCAGAGGGAGGCTGCTTTTGTTCTCGCACTGAGAAGAAATGGCAGGTGCCCAGCTGAGCGTGAGAAGGGGGCTTAGGAAGCTGGGTGGAGGCACAGACTGTAGAACAGATGAGGGAAAAGAGGAAAAGTTGAAAAGCTGTGTATTCCACTGCTCAGCTGCAAAATCTGTTGCTCCCTGAATTTTCCGTGTTTCATATAAATATGTATCTTTATGTATTTATATATTAAAATACTTTTCTTTAAGTTTATTTATCTTTGAGAAAGAGAGAGAGAAAATCCCAAGCTGACTGTGCTGTCCAATGCAGGGCTCAAACTCATGAACCATGAGAGCATGACCTGAATCAAAAACACGAGTCAGGCACCTAAGTGACTGAGCCACCCAGGTGCCCCTTTTATATTAAAAATACTTGTAAATGAAAACAGCGTTAATTATGATTTCTCAGTTACTCTTCTAGGTTGTGCTAACAATGAGAATTCTAAAATAACCGTTGCCTTGATATCAAATTTTGCTATGAAAGCTATTGTATGTGATTATTTATAAATTAACATTTTAGAATCATGGAGTATAAAATAATGTAAGGTCTCCACTAATCTCTAAATTGTATCTTTAAACTAGTAAAATGATAGCAAAAAGCTGTACTCCTCTATTAAAGAGATTGCTATATGGGATCATCAACAGTCCATTGTTGTCTCTGCTTTTTATATTTCAGTGTGGTATTAAAGAGGACCATAATTCTGGAAACATTAACCTGATGTATTTCATTCCCAGTGAACACTCAGCTCTGAGAGATGCCTGTTTTTACTTAGGGTTCTCATTATGACTGCAACCTACCTGAAAAACTGGGGAATTAGAATTCATAATTATTTGTATTAGTATATTAAAATACATGACATCTTAGGGACACACGTACCCCAGTGTTCATAGCAGCGCTGTCAACAACAGCCAAGTCATTGAAGGAGCCTAAATGTCCATCAACTGATAAATGGATCAAGAAGATGTGGTTTATCTATACAATGGAATACTACATGGCAATGAGAAAGAATGAATTCTGGCCATTTATAGCAACGTGGATGGAACTGGAAGGTGTTATGCTGAGTGAAATAAGTCAGGCAGAGAAAGACAGATACCATATGTTTGCACTTATAGGTGAAACAGGAGAAACTTAACAAAGAGCCATGGGGGAGGGTAAGGGGAAAAATAATTCAGGAGAGGGAGAGAGGCAAGCCATGAGAGACTCTTGAATACTTAGAACAAACTGAGGGCTGATGGGCATGGGGGGGAGGGGAAGGGGGGAGATGGGCATGGAGGGGGACACTTGTTGGGATGAGCACTGGGTGTTATATGGAAACCAACCTGACAATAAACTATGAAAGAAAAAAAAAGCAGCCAAATCAGAAAAAAATAAAATAAAATACATGACATCTAGTTCAATTCAAATTTCAGATAAACAACCGATTGTATTTACTATACTATGATGCATATTATACTTTGGGGATACTTATACTAAAAATTGATCCACTGTTTATCTGAAATGCAAATTTTCCTGGGCACCCTATCTCATCTTGCACTTGTCCAGCGGCCCTGTCAGCCACCTGACGCATCACCTCCTCCCACATCACAGCCAAGACCTTTGTTCCTTCAGCGGGGAGGGAACTCAGACCCAGGGGATTATCGCGTGGCTCTAAGTTTCAAATCGACCTTTAAAAATGGTTAGTGGATTTCGGTATGCCAGCAAGATTCTTTGCTTTTCGAAAGCCAGGCTGTGATGTAGGGGCGCAAAGAAGATGTGGGGGGAGACCTCAAACCACAGCTTGGAGGCAGACCAGAGAAAGCAGGCGAGGAACCCAGAGAGAACTCAAGAACAGATTTCCTGAATTCTCAAAAGAAGTTTAAAAGGTCAGGCAGGAATCAGCAAGTTGAAAAATTCAGAGGGGCCGAGTCTGGGGTTTGCTCCGAAACCCATGAAAGTGCCTAGGAGGCCCCACCCCTGAGATTCATCCAGGGTGGGGAGGAGGTGAGACATCGAAAATCCCAGAGAAGGGTTGGTGGCTGCTCCTGTGTGGAATTCTGGGAAGATCCAAGCCGTTGAGGAGGAAAGAGGCATGACACCCAGGGGCCCCCACTTCCCTAGGCCTGAAGGAATTCCAGATATTTCCACAGGATGCCTGCAGAAGGTCCCAGAGTATCAGAGGCCTGGTCTCAGGACCAGGAAGGCCGAGAGGGGTGTGGACTTTGTTGCTAGTGCCCTTGACCTGAGCACTGTGCAGCGCACGGAGGCCAGTGAGACATGAGCCCTGCTTCCTGCCAGTGACCCACTTCCTGCTCAGGGAGAAGATGCATGAGGAATTTCCTCTTGGGAATCGCATCCAACAGGAGAAGCACTGGACTCTGAGCAGGATGGAAAGAAGTTTCAGGCCCAGCCAGTAGAAGCCCAGGGACCGTCGGGAGCTTGTCCAGAGACAAAAAGCGGTCACATTNGCACCAGCAATCAACTACGTGTAGATTTCAGCCTGCGGCGGTAGGGACGCCGTGAGGGCAACCGAGCCGTAAACCACAGGCACTATCAGGGTGCTCTGCCTCTCTGTTGAGAAAGTGGGGGTGAAGTGGATCATAAGGGTGTCTTGAAATGGAGATGAAGTTGTTCTGGAAGGATACAATGCCAGGCAGAAATTCACTTAGAAAATGCTCTGTGTATGTGAAAAAGGCAAGTCGTCCAAGGTAGTGTAGCGTGGGAGGACTTGAGTGTGTGTGTGTGTGTGTGTGTGTGTGTGTGTGTGTGTCTCACGGGGTGTGAGGGGCAGAAGAGGGGCCCTGCTGGGACCAGTCACAGGGAAAGTCAGCCAGCGAGGACAGGGAAGTCTGGGCCCCACGGATGATTTCCACATGGAAGAGCAGCAGACTTTGTCTTTGAGAGTAAAGGCTGACTCCCCAGGTGTTATGAGCGAAGACTGACAGAATCAGAACTGAGTTGTAGGAAGATTACAGTGATTATAACGTGTGGGATGGAGTGAAGGGATGGATCCATGAGCTGTCACAAAAGATGACTTTGGGGTTTTAAACCTCAGAAAACAATGTTATAAATAGAAGCAGTGAAGGCAGAAGGAAAAATTAAGTTTGAGGGGAAGATAAGGATTCACGTTAGATGTGTCAAATATGGTGTAGCAGTTCAGTCAATCAGCAAAGATGCTTTGAACACCCACTAGGCGCCGGGCCCGGCCTAGCGCTGGTGTTACAGTGAGCAAAGCACGGAAAGCATTTGGACGCCAACAGAGTGGGAACCCTGTTGGGAGTTAGCTTGACTTATTCCGATCCAGCCACTCCCCACCACGGGACCGAGCCCATCGGAAGGGCTCAAATATTGGTTAATGAAGAGAGAGCCTAGCAGACTAGTACCTCCAAATGGAAAGGTGTGAGCAAATGGTGCCTGAATTTGCATCCGTATTAATTACTTCAATTACTTTTGTCTTGAGTGAAGCTACACTTATTTTCCAAATTAAGAGTGAGACCAACACACATTCTTTAAAGTACCTTGGATTTCACGTTGCATGTCGTCCATCACTGATTTTAAGTTTGTAATTAATGGATCCTGGGGGGAAGAGAACCCACATGCCCTCAATCAGGATTAGCAAACTATAGCTCCAGCCCACAACCTGGTTTATTGGGACACAGCCAGGCTCGTATGTTTCTGTACTGTCCCTGGCTAGTCTTGTCCTACAACAGAGGAAGGAGTAATTGTGAGAGATGGTGTTGCCAAACCTAAGATATTTACTGACTGGCACTTTAAAGAGCATTTCTTTTCTTTCTTTCTTTTTTTTTTTTTTTTAATGTTTTATTTATTTTTGAGAGAGAGAGAAAGAGACAGCATGAGCAGGGGAGGGTCAGAGAGAAAGGGAGACACAGAATCCGAAGGCAGGTTCTGTTGTGCCCGATTCGCGAGTTCCCAGAGACCCCCAAGGAGCCGACACCGATGCAAGTACAAAAGGGTCTTTATTACAAGCTCAAGCAGGGGCTCATCCGCCTACCGGTGTAGAGGCAGCAAGATGAAGCCAAGAACAATAGCGAATCGAGTTTTTAAGGAGTAAGGGATGGGGGTGTTACAGTACGTGTAGCATCATCATATAAGCACCAATTACAATTGTACAGCACCCCTGGTAACAGCTTTGACCATTCAGTATCTGTGAGGTGTTCATTACTTTTGGTGGGACCCAATCACGACTTTTGAGAATCCTTTGAAAATGGCCAATTATGAGGTGAGTTTAAAGGACCCACGTGGGGTTCAGGCAAATCGTGAGAAATTGGCTAGTTTGTATAAAATAACTGTTTGCAGTTCCCAGCCTTGACTCAGACCATAGGAATGTTTTTTGATTAGATGATCTGAGGGCGGTCCGAGGATGGCTTTAGCCTTGAACAATCTGAGGCTTTTCCTGGAACTGGGGTTACGTGCATCCCGAGGTTGCTCTTAATGGAGGACTTAATTTTAGGCTCTTCAGTTCCAGGCTCTGAGCTAGCTGTCAGCACAGAGCCCAATGCGGGACTTGAACCTGTGAACCATGAGATCATGACCTGAGATGAAGTTGGAGGCTTAACTGACTGAGCCACCCAGGTGCCCCGAGTGTTTCTTTTTTAAACAATGTTTGTTTAATTTTTTAAGGTTTATTCATTTTTCAGAGACAGTGTGAGTGAGGGAGGGGCAAAGAGAGAGAGGGAGATACAGAATCCAAAGCAGGCTCTAGGCTTTGAGCTGTCAGCACAGAACCAGACTCAGGGCTCAAACTCACTGACAGTGAGATCATGACCTGAGCCAAAGTCGGAAGCTTAACCGACTGAGCCACCCATGTGCTCCTAAAGAGCGTTTCTGAACCCTGCTTCTAAACCAAGATGTGATAAGTTACGAGCAGGTTTGCAAATGTAATAGATTGACAGCTTTCTTAAAAAAAAAGAAAAAGAAAAAAAGAAAGAAAAGAAAAAAATGTGATTGTAATCTAAGCAGAGGGTAATGTCGCTTAGGCATACAATTTAAAACACTAATTACACATCTGTACAGTAATTAAAGCAAGGCTTTTAATAAGCAGCACTATGAATCCAGTGTAATGAATGTACTTAAAAATTTTCTTTGTTCTGAAAAATCTTCTATAATTCGCACTTTCTATATAAGCAAACCAAACCACAGATGTCTTCTATGGNGTCGGGCTTTGGGCTGACAGGTAGCTCAGAGCCTGGAACCTGCTTCTAATTCTGTGTTTCCCTTTCTCTCTGACCCTCCTCTGCTCATGCTGTCTCTATCTCTCTCTCAAAAATAAATAAAACATTAAAAAACTAAACAATGAGATAATATGCGATTTTTATCAGTGAGAGCATATTTTAAAACATAGGCAGTACTTAGCTTGGGGCCTCTTTCTTCTTTTCTTTTCTTTCTTTCTTTTTCTTCTTCTTCCTCTTCCTCTTCCTCCTCCTCCTCCTCTTCCTCCTCCTCCTCCTTCTCTCATTCTTCTTCTTCTTCTTCTTCTTCTTCTTCTTCTTCTTCTTCTTCTTCTTCTTCTTCTTCTTCTTCTTTTGACAACACATTGGTCAAAGAAATGGGTCTCACCTGGTCTGTCTCATGCTGGGAGTGAGAGGGTTTCCCTTCAGAAGGGTGCCTTCACCAGTCATTCCCTTTGCTTTGTGTTCCATAGCCATGAACACACACATACACCAACAAATACACACACACACACACACACACACACACACACACAGAGCCACATGTGCACACACTCACCCATTTGTGGTTTGGGCATGATCAAGGGCCTAGGTCTCCAATCTCTCATTTCATTACTGACTCAAAAACAGAGAAAAAAAGGCAGAAAAACAGTTCTGAGTGTAGGATGTGGAAAGAATTACGATAGCCATGAAGACTAATTTGACCTTGGGGACTGATGAATGACTCTGGAGGTAGCTTAGAAAAGGAGCTTCATGGAGCGCCTGGGTGGCTCAGTCAGTTAAACGCCTGACTCTTGATTTGGGTTCAGGTCATGATCTCATGGACGTGAGATTGAGCCCCTCGTCAGGCTCTATGCTGAGTGAGGAGCCATTCTCTCTCTGTGTGACCCTTTCCCGCGTGCACACATGTGATCTCTCTCGAAAGGAAGGAAGGGAAGGAGGGAGGAAGGAAAGAAGGAAGGAAGGAAGGAAGAGAAAAGGAGCTTCAAGATCACACTTTGAGCAAAGTGGCCCTGTTTATTTATCTTTTTAAATAGTTTATTGTCAAGTTGGTTTCCATATAACACCCAGTGCTCACCCCACAAGTACCCTCCTCCATGCCCATCACCCCCCTTCACCTCCCCCCCACCTCCATCAGTCCTCAGTTTGTTCTCAGCATTCAAGAGTCTCTCATGGTTTGCCTCCCTCCCTCTCCCCCACTATTTTTCCCCTTCTTCTACCCCATGGTCCTCCGTTAAGTTCCTCTTAATCCTCCTATACATGCAAACATATGGTATTTGTCCTTCTCTGCCTGACTTATTTCACTCAGCATAACACCCTCAAGGTCCATCCATGTTGCTACACGTGGCCAGATTTCATTCTTTCTCATTGCCATGTAGTATTCCATCGTATAGATGAACCACATCTTCTTGATCCATTCGTCCGTTGATGGACACTTAGGCTCTTTCCATGATTTGGCTATTGTTGAGAGCCCTGCTGTGAACATTGGGGTACATGTGCTCCTATGCATCAGGACTCCTGTATCCGTTGGGTAAATGCCTAGCAGTGCCATTGCGGGGTCCTAGGGGAGTTCTATTGTTAGTTTCCTTAGGAACCTCCACACTGTTTTCCAGAGGGGCTGCACCAGTTTACATCCCCACCAACAGTGTAGGAGGGTGAAAGTGGCGCCGTTTAACTAGCTAGTGGCCTCCTCTGGGGACAGCAGTCATGTCAGTCCCAGAACATTGGTCAAAACTCCGCTTCCAGGCTGCACAGGCGAGCTGCACACTGTGACCACGAGCCTTCTCCTGGGGTGATGTACAGAAGGCAAGCTATATCCCCAGCGAAGGTGGCAGTCATTTGTTTCCAGGCAGAACATGGACGTTGTTACTAAGGACAGAAGACTGGATAGTACGAATTTAGGATCAAACTTGGTTCTCTGTGCCTTACATTCACAATGTAAGCCAAAACCTTTGAGGTATTTTGGCGTTTTGACTCAGCAACGTGGTAAAAGATCAAAGCACCAAGCAGTCCTACACCTATATGTGGATATAAAAGACCCGTCCGTTTTAGAGAGAGTCATGCCTTGCCTAACAGGGCCCAGGGTGAGCCTGTGCGTTCAGAAAAGATAGCAGATCAAGAAAGCTAAATTCTTTCTGTTTCCAAGGCAACTGAATGACAAATAGCTTGATTCTTAATCCAATAGATGATATGATGATTCTAGTACCTTTTCAATTAGAAAATGGCTATAGGAAAATAGATATCCCTGAATCTGCTCCATGCTGGCCCAAGGAGCCGATTTCCCTAATAATCCTCCTAAAAGATGCCCTAACAACATTTGATGGAAGATGGATTCAGGCTCTGATCTGTGGCAGAAAATGGGGCCAGAAACAAATATAGAGATAATATGATAACTGGGTGTAGTGTGTTCTCACACTAATTCTATGGGGCTAGATCCACTGTCCCTGTGCCTTACTTAATCAGTTTCTATCCTCGAGAAAATATTCTGATGGAGGGAAGAGGAGATGGGAGGATCAGAATGGCTACTACTGGGCACACATTTCTACCGAGCCTGGAAGGGTGAGTAGACTCTGAAGGGAAAGAGGAGGGGATGCGGTCCCAGCAGACACGGAGTAAGAACCGTGGCGTGGCTTTGAGCGGTGCTACATAACTAACTGCGGCATGGCCGTAGCAGGGAAGGACAGAGAAGTTGGAAGACATTGCTGAGGTTTCAGAGATTATCCTTCTGGGAAATTTGGATGTTATCTTGCAGGCAGGGTGAGATCAGCCACATAATTAGAAGTAGAAATTGAGCAGGATGGATAAAAGAAGGAGGAGATGAAGCAGAGGTCATTCTTCAATTCACACGCATGTATTGATTAAGGATCATCATTTGCTCAGATTTCCCCTCCATGCACCCATCCACGGTCAACTGCAGCTGTATGTCAGCTGGCATCAACCCCTGCCTGTACCACCATGAGCCTCTTAGCTGTACGCACTTCTGCTCATCCCCTTCTCTCTCATTCTTCTCACAATAGAGTACAGTAAAACCTGGGTTTGGGAGCATAATCTGTTCTGAAAATATGCTTGTAATCCAAAGCACTTGCCTATCAAAGAGAATTTCAAGAACCATTGGCTCAGTTGTGATCATGTGACCTTTGGCATCATGTACACCTCATATTTCAAGACATCGCTCTTTATCAACTTAAAATCTATTAGAAAGCTGTGCTCTTCTTGCGGGACACTCGCAGAACAAGTTACTTGCACTCCAAGGTTTTACTGTAGTTATTTTTCAGGTATGGAAGTCAGCATGCCCCTCCCCCATCATCATCTTCCTATTACATTTAAGATCAGGTTTGACGTCTTCACAAAAATATCCGATCAGACTGCATATTGCCTTGCCTTTCTGGCTCTCCTCTCACCCACATGTCATTTACACGTGCTACTTCTGCACTGTGGGCCAATCCCAGGGACCTTCCGATGGGGCCAGCATGTGTGGTGTGCACCTGAAGGCACAGTCCTCTGTCTTAGACCTTCTCTAAGGCAGAGGGAACCCTCCACCTTATTTGGCCCTCTGTCTCACTCAGCCAACTCTACTGGTCTCTCAGGTGTGGGCAGGGGAACGATGTTCCTGACCCTCACCACCACCGGCTCATCTAAATGGGATTCTTTGTTAAAAGACCCCTGGCATCCTTAACCTTTCCTTCTTGACACTGACCATAGTTTGTCACTGTGCACAAGGTGTGTGCGCTTTTCATTAATGTTGGACGGTCTGTAGCATCTCTGTTCCAAAAGTCTGTACCCAACTAGTGGTAGGAAGGAACATCGGTGGAAGAAGGGAGGGCGGAAGAAGGCCCACCGGGCATGAGGGAGATTCATAAATCACAAACAAGTCACTCAGTAGGATGTGATAAATGAGTGTCCTAGACCATGAGAGCTCAGGGGACCGTCCCTGAGGGAGTATGTGTGCAGGTAGGTGACACAGGAAGAAGCTAATACAGTGTTAGCCTAAAAGCTAGAGCCACCAACCTCCACTTGGGAAGGAAGGAGGGAGCTTAGGAGGGAGAAGGGGCCAAGCACAGGTGTCAGAAGGCAGGAGGGGGATGTAGATGCTGTGATGGCAACCTGCTCTACGCCTCCCTCGCTGCATGACCCCGGGGCATCCACTTACATGCTGCGTGTGCTGGGTTCCTAATCTGTCAGATCGAGATAGTAATGATAGTCCCTGCCCCATCAGGAGGTTTTGAAGATGAAGGAAGTGAGTGTTTGAAAGGTGCTCAGAGCAATGTCTTGTCTGTATTCTAAGAGCTACATCCATGTGTCAGATCACCAGCTCGGAAAGGGAGCAGAGACGGGAGGGAGGGAGGTGACCAGGGAAAGCAGGCACAGAGACCAGAGGTGCTGATAGGACTGTGACTGCTGACTGGTGGCTGAGAGCACGGGATGCTGAGACACATTCATTCATTCATTCATTCGTTTGCTTGGCAAACACATAGTTCCCGCCTGCTGTGAGGAACTGGGGCTACAGAGGTTCCTCAACTCAGCTCTTACCTGGTGGGAAATGCACAGACGAGATGTCCAGCAGGTGGAGAGAATGGCTGGATGCATGAAACATGTTGAAAAAGAGGGAGAGTGTCTGATTTCTGACCTGAGCGGACAGGAGGAGACAAAGTCACCTGCCAAGAGCAGAATTGACGGGGGCAGGGGGTTGGGAGGAAAGGGGGTACGTATCTGTTGACAAGGAAGGAGGGGTAGTTTTAGAGGTGAAACTCCAGCCCCTCTCTGGTGAGGAATGCCCCTCCCACCACTGCTCCTTGCCACTGTTCTCAGTGTAAATAAATAGCCCTTTCTAGAGCCTAATTTTGTATTTGCAGTCTTCACATTTTTTGAGAGACGCAAAATTATTATATAAATTCAGATCCCTCAAGTGAGAGATATATCTGGGGATAAAACTGCACTGCTGAGCAGCCTGGAGGGAGTAGAGAGGCAAGACCAGCCTGCCGTGGCCAGGAGGGGGCGGTGTGCGGGGGGCATCTGTGTGTGTACGTGCTTGTGCACATGTGAGGAAGGCCATTACACAAAAACCTAAAATTGCTTGCTCAGCATTTCACAAAGTATTTTAATAAAGCATTCATCCTCAACAATCAGAAGGTCAGGTCCCATTATCCCCAGGTTATTTTTTAAGTTTATTTATTTTGAGAGAGAGAGTGTAGAAGAGGCAGAGAGAGGGAGAGAATCTCAAGCAGACTGTGCACTGTCAGCACAGAGCCTGATGGAGGGCTCAAACTCACAAACCTGGAGATCATGACTTGAGCCCCAAGTTGGACATGCAACTGACTAAGCCACCTAGACCCTCCATCCCCACTTTATTTGAATTTATTTTATTTTTTAAAGGTTATTCATATTGCGAGAGTGTGTGCGTGTGCATGTAGGAGGGGCAGAGAGCGGAGAAAGAGAATCCCAAGCTGTGAAGGAGGAGCCTGATGCAAGGCTCTATGCCACAAACTGTGAAATCGTGACCTGAGCCAAAATCAAGAGTTAGACACTTAACTGACTGAGCCACTCAGGTGCCGCCCTCCCCGTCATCCCCATTTTAGAAGGAACAGTGAGATGCAAGCCCCTTGAGTCACCAGACATTACTGTGCCAATTAGGAAGAGAATATGGAGCCAGATTGGTTCCATTGCCACGTATGCCCTCCTGATGGAAACTGAGAGGAGCTCAGAGGAATGCTTTGTCTTGGAGTGTGTTCCTGAGTGAGGAGTGGCAGTCACTGGGTTGTGGCCAGCAGGTACCTACTAATGGCTAACGTCCATTGAAGGCTTACTCTGCACCCAGCATCCGTTTCAGTAATTTGCCTCTATTATATCACCTGGTTCTGCCACCAGCCCATCAACAAGAGTAATTTTATTATCCATGTTTTCTAGAAGGAGGAAACAGAGGATCCAGCAGATGGGTGACTTGCCCAGGGCCACAGAGCTAATGGGATGAGTTCCAGAATTCACTGAGGCTCTGCTTCCCAAGCCCATGCCCATAGCCACCATGCTGGGCTGCCCCTCCTGGATTTCCAGAACAAATTGTACCAACAAGGTTGAATCATTAGGAATTAACTTCATCCTGAGGTCAAGAAAACTATAGACTGTCCCCAACTTACAATGGTTTGGCTCACAAGTTTTTGACTTTATGATGGTATGAAAGCAATACCCCTTTCAAAGTAAGATACTTCAGATTTTGAATTTGGATCATCTCCCGGGCTTGCACCATATGGGACGATTCTCTCTTGTGATGCTGGCCAGTGGAGCAAACCTCAGCCTCTAGTCCGCCATGCGACCACAAAATCTCAGCAACCCATACACTGACCTTCTCTCCCCATACAACCATTCTGTTGTTCAAGTTCAGTTCAGTATCCATTAATTACATGAGGTAGCCAACAGTCTATTGGAAAATCAGCTTTCTGTTAGAGGACTTTTGCCCAACTAATGTAAGGGTAGTGTAAGTGTTCTGAGAATGTTTAAGGTAGGCGGGGCTAGGCTATGGTGGCCCGTATGGTAGGTATATTAATCGTATTTCCAACTGACAGCATTTTCACTTTATGATGTATTTATCAGAACTTAACCCCATCATAAGAAGGTCGGTAGTATTTTTCCCCATGCCAGTCGCAATTTATATTTCTAATACCAAACTAAACTTCAGAGCAACTGTATTTTTGAAAACCTGCTAAATGCTAGGAAATACGCTAAGCATTGCATGGAAAAGAAAGGAAGTTTCTGGAATATCCTTGTGGCTTCAAGATGTTCACAGTCTTGAAGAGAAAAGACACACAAGAAACTTAGAAACATGGTAACATGAACCACCCGCTAAAGATAGAGTGATTCAGACAGCATGCTTAAAGTAGCCCCCCCACCCCACCCTGCAGATGTGGACACGGAAGGAGGACTCCTTTGGGCACATAGGTAGAGAGGAGGAGGAAGGACAGGGGTTTCTGGAGAGAAAGAACATCTGGAATGGCCTGCCTGACTCCTCTCTACCTGGTTGAACCCTGCCAGCTGACGCCTCAGGAGGCAGGTGGCATAAGCTGGGTTTTCACCTCCTCCATTTGCCCAGGAAAATCACTTCCCCTGATTTTCCACCCTGCTGCTATCAGTGGATCGAGGCAGCCTCCCAGCGCTGGGATGCAGAGGCCACATTTGTGCAGGTGCGGTGGCCCTTGGGCATGATCTTCTTCTCTGTCAGTAGAGAGCAGGTGGAGAATCACAGGGACACCTGGGGAGCCCTTTTCTTTCCTCTGCAGCCCCTCCTAGCTTATCCTGAAGCTGGAGAGCTTCTTGTCCCCACGTTTAGCATTAATAGGATTTCTGTGAGCCTCCAACACTCCCCCAAGAAGGCTATGCACCATCCCTTTCTCACCTGTGGCTCCATTTAAATAAGTAGCATAAGAGATGGATTGTGAGGTGTTTGAAAACAACCCCTTCTGTTGAAGCAAGCACACATGCATTCAGGATTTCAGCCAAGGGGAGCCCCAGGGTGAGAGCAATCATCTCCAGGTAGGGGAAGGCTCTGTCAGAACACCACCTCGATCTTCCCCTGTGCCCGTGGTTTTCCCTCTGATTAGGGGTGACAGCCAGACCCAGCTGCTAGGAGCGCACCGCTTACTCTGAGAAATACAGCCCCCCTCCCCCAACCCCCTCAGGAGGTGACTGGCCAGCCTTCTGGGAAATTTTTTTTCCCCCAAAACCACAAAAAACAAATGCCAACTAATTGCAAAGCCAAAAGCCAGGCACACACGGCTAGGGAAGCAAATTTAGTATAGCTTTCAGATTCAGCAATGATCAGATTCCCGTACAAGTCCCTGCTCCGAGTGCCAAAAGGATCCAGCTCCCACACTCCTACTGAGGATATTCCCCACCCTCCTCTGATATGACCAGTTTGCCGGAGGACATGTTCAGTCATTCAAGTTGAAACCAAGGCAGAATAGGAGCGCCTGGGTGGCTCAGTCGGTTAAGCGTCCAGCTTCAGCTCAGGTCATGATTTCATGGCTCATGGATTCGAACCCCGCGTCGGGCTCTGTGCTCACAGCTGGCTCAGAGCCTGGAGCCTGTTTTGGATTCTGTGTCTCCCTCTCTCTGACCCCCGCCCTGCTCACACTGTCTCTCTCTCTCTCTCAGAAATAAATAAAAAACATAAAAAAAAAAAAAAGAAACCAAGGCAGAATAGAACACAACAAGTCAGTTACGGGTCAATGTAATCTAGGAGAAGTGTCATTTCCATCGAGAGATGATGAGAAAATCTAGAACAGTTGTTTCCAAAGAACGGAATCCTTGCTTTCTCCCCTGGCATCCGAGGGGGGCCCAAAGTAGTGGTGCTTCCAATGGGCGTGTATGTGGTTTTAATACCAAAAAAAAGTACATTTTATACCATTTTTATGAAAAATTGTACATTTTAACATAAAAAATGTACAGCATGCCTGCAAACTGTCCTTTATTGTAGTGCTGAGCCAAGAGCGAGGATTTATGATTTCTTCTGTCTCAAGGAAGCTTCAGAAAAAAAATTGTGCTTTATATTTTTTGAGGTGTTGAAGAAGAGCAGAAAGAGGGAAAGACCATAATGTTGGAGGAATTCCTTTACAAACAAGCCATTCATGGTGGTTTGTGTTAAATTTCTCAAAGATACGAACCCTTCATGGTCCACGGTCCCCACGTAGGCTTGAAACCACACGCTGAGGAATCCATGCGTTTCTCTCCCAGTTCATTCTGGCTTCTCCAGTATCACCTGGACCAAAGCTGTTTCTCTTTGCTGGACACTACACAAGGGAGCAGGTGCGAACGGAGATGTGAGGTCCTGTTCTTTGTTTTCTCTTCCTGCCCCAGGATTATCTTTTGTTCTCTCTCACCTCAAGGGAAGACTGTGCTGCAGACCCCACCCCTCGCTGCCCTCCAGCATCCGGTCTGACCCCCTGAGGCGATGAGACAAGAGGTGGGGCTGCTCAGGAGAGCAGAGGCCGAGTAGAGAGTGGGGCAGGGCTAAGGCTGCCGGGTAAAATTCCAGATGTCCACCAGGAACTGAATTTCAGATGCACAGTGGACACACTTCCTTGGCTTCTGTGGAATTGGGAGTAAAAAAGCTCAAGTTCTGTCTCAGCTCTGCTACTTCAATCTTTGTGACTTCACTGTGCTGAGCATTATTTTCTTCAACTGCAAAATGAGGGTGACAGTATGGAGGTCTTAGGTCACTGAAATCAAATATATGAAAAGAGCTTGGAATAGACTTGCAAATGATAAATACACCTTAGAGAGCAAAGCTTTCCAACGTTGAATATTGAAATGGTACATTTAGACAAAACGGTGCAGAAAGTCCAAACCCTAGCAACTGGTAAATAAACAAAATACATGTTGCCCTTGAACCACATGGGCTTGAGCTGTGCGAGTCCATTGATAGGCAGATTTTTTTTTCAGTGAACATTGAAGTGAAGTCCAATACTGGATTGTAAATGCATTTTCTTTATGATTTTTCTCAAAAAGATTTTCTCTAGCTTACTTTATTGTAAGAATATAGTATATGATACATATAACATACAAAATATGTGTTAATCAGTTGTTTATATGATCAGTAAGGCTTCTGGTTAACAATAGTAGTTAAATAAATTCACGCATGAATTTTCAACTGAGGAGAGGTTGGCCTCTAGCCCCAACATTGTTCAAGGTTCAACTGTCGATACTAAAGTTAAGAAAAGAGAAGTAGAAAGACAATCTAAAGGGTTGACTGGGAGCCAGCTTACACGCATTGCTATGGTTTTTTTTCACTATGAAACAATCGGGAAGAGACTCTCCCTAGCTCTTGTATCCAGGGTGAGCATTTTTGCATTGTACCGCAAGAGTTTCTCTGCACTGGTAATGGGAAGATGCCTCAAGGAAATACATTTACCAAGTGTGTTATAGTAAGCGATCAAACACTGTTCTAGAGTGTTCACCAAATACAACTTGTTTTAATTCTCGTGAAACACAGTGCAGTATACCAGTAGCCCCATTTCACAGCTAAGAAGCCTTGGACACAGATGCATGTGTAACCTGCTAAGCATCCAGACTGTTTATAGTGGAGCTTGAGTTCAAGGTTATAACCCCTTCCCTGAACCACATCTTGTCTGACTGTGGCACTTGACTGTGCCAATAATGCATAAGCAGTTGAAAAGTTCCTTTTCAGGAATGTTTGTAGAAATGATTGCCAGAAACCAGGATCATAGACTTAATAGGACTAGCTTGACGAGAGACATAACTAAATGGGAGATAATCCAATTACGTAGACACTTTTCAAAGCAAAGCATGAAGAGTTTAGGAGAAAAGGAATTTTACTTTCCAGACTTCTCCATTGATTTCTAAGCTGTAGCATCTAATTGTGAAACAAAAGACAGCCATCCATTTCCTGGGGATTTTATCATTTACAAATTGTCATGCTTCTGGTAAGGCATGAAGTTTCCATGACTGGATGCAGTTGCAGTAGTTTATAGCTCCTTACGTAAAATTTACTACCTTAGAAATGTGGCGTCATCTGAAGAAAGTAAAGAAAGGGAACATTGTAGGGCTGTGTTCACTGCTGCTGTAGTTTATTAGTTAACCTGTCCAGTGTGTAAGGTGCTAATTGGTATTTTAACAGTGGGACCATGGAATTTTCATTTCTTCCCAATTATCACTGTGAATTTTGAGGTGAGAATAACAAAAAATCCTCGGCAAGGATCCTTGGGAAGTTTGTTAGACAATAGAAGGTGGAATTAATCTGTGCCCTGTGATAAAATCCAAACTGATGGCCACGCTGGTCCATCATTTCCCCATCCCCACCCCTCCCACTCAAACCCTCTTGGAGCAGTGGTTCTCAGACTCAGTGGTCTCCTACCCTCCCTCATGTGCTTAACTGTTACAGAAGGACTCAGAGTTTCTGATTCTGTGAGTTACATCTATTTATGTTTACTGTGTCAGAGATTAAAGTTGAAATGTGCTTAAATATTTAATTTAATATATCCATTAAGAATTACTTTTAAAGTCATGGAGCACCTGGGTGGCTCCGTCAGTTAAGCATCCAACCGTTGATATTGGCTCAGGTCATGAGATCAAGCCCTGTGTTGAGCTCTGTGCTGATAGCAAGGAGCCTGCTTGGGGTTTTCTCTCTCCCTCTCTCTCTGTCCTTCCCTTGCTCATTCTCTCTCTCTCTCTCTCTCTCACACACACACACACACACACACTCTCTCTCTCTCTCTCTCTCAAGCTCTCTCTCCCTTTCTCCTACCCTCCTTCAAAAAATACATAAACTTAAAAAGAAAGAATTCCTTATAAAGTCATAATAACAAACCCATTACATATTGATATAAATCTTTTATTTAAAATAACTATTTTGGGGGTGCCTGGGTGACTCAGTTGGTTAAGCATCCAACTTTTGGTTTCGGCTCAGGTCATGATCTCACAGTGTTGTGGGTTTAAGCCCACATCGGGCTCTGTGCTGATGGTGAGGAGCCTGCTTGGGATTCTTTGCTTCCCTCTCTCTCTGCCCCTCCCCTACTCATACTGTCTCTGTCTCTCTCAAAATAAATAAATAAACTAAAAAAATAGTAATAAATAATAATAACTATTTTGATAGTAGCTGCACTTGCAAGCATAGCATTGCATGAAGTATCAACTTATCGGATCACTATGTAGCACATCTGAAACTAATGAAATATCGTATGTCAAATATATTTCAGTTACAACAATAAAAATAAAATAACTAGCTTTCCAAATACAGCATTCTTTTATAATTTTGCAAATCTTGAGTATCTAGCTTAATGGAAGACAACTACATTCTCATATCTGCTTCTTTGTTCAGCATGTGGTAAAATACTTTGTTCGATGTATAGGATGAAAATCTGGCCTCACACAGATGTGTAGTTGGAAAATGGAATGGTATTTTCATAGCTCTTTAGATAATTGTGGATATTCTTTTAAACCAAACAAAACTCTGTAAGTTGTAGTTTTTTAAAGTTTAGTTGAGGGCCACCAGAGTGGCCCAGTCAGTTAAGTGTCCAGCTTCGGCTCAAGTCATGATCTCATGGTTCATGAGTTTGAGCCCCATGTTGGGCTCTGTGCTGACAGCTCGGAGCCTGGAACCTGCTTCAGATTCTGTGTCTCCCTCTCTCTCTGTCCTTTCTTTGCTCGTACTGTGTTTCTCTCTCTCTAGCTCTCTCAAAAGTAAATAGCCATTAAAAAAAAACAACAAAGTTTAGTCAAAATAAACAACTTAAAATTTTAACTGAACTCTTTGTAATGTGTTGCTTAAAATCCCTTGCTCTGTCTTGAGTAGATTTTAAATGCTTTGGAAGATCTTTTACCCTTATGTGCTGTTGGCATATATTTGCAGAATTATGCAGATATTCTAAAGATTGATATATCTCATTATATGATATATTTTTATATTTATTTTATAGTCATATTTGTTAGCGGCACCAGCAATTCATCAGAACGTCTTCAGGTACCAAGAGATTTTTAAAATCGAATTTTCCCATCTCTAATGTTTTCATGAAAGCTGAAACATTATCACTGGCAACAAATACTGCCAGTAATTTTACTTAAGTTGAACTCACTCTGTCCCTTGTTGTCCCTAAGAGAGTGCCTGCAGATATCCAAGACTGAATGACTAGTTTGTCTGTCAGTCTTTCAGGTAAAATTAGTGCCCCATGAGGCTAGTTCATTTCACAACTCAACACACATGGAAGTGCTTTTTCTGGAAGATGAAAGTGCCTTATGTGTGTTTTCCATTTTATCACCCAGAATATTAAAAAGATGTGCAATCAAGGGTCAAGATTTAACAGAATTAATAATATTTACTGCTGTGTCAAGGACATTCTTAATTGG